>NC_081412.1:560995941-561595941 GCF_030272615.1 Cryptomeria japonica
GTTTAAAAGGAAAGTATGAGATGATGAGAACATACAATCTTTCATGGCTAAGGTGACTGATCTTTTCCTAGGTATTAGATGTGCTAGTGGAACCATTGAGGAATTTGAAATTGTTGCTAAGGTGTTGAGATCTTTGCCTCCTTCTTATAAACATAAGGTTATTGCTATTGATGAGATCTGGAGTGTGACTATAGAGACAAGAGAGATGCTAGTTGGAAAGATTGATGCATTTGAGCTAAGCGAATTTGGCGAATTACGTGGAAAGTCTGAGACTTCATTTAGCGTATCAGAGTTTGTATCCGGTAAGAAGAAGTATGATCCTAATGAGTGCAAAATATCCATATATGAAAGAGAGAAAAGAGAGATGGAAGAGCAAGAGAGAGAGCTAGATGAACTTGAAGCACCGATTATCTGGAGATTGCCTAAAGGAGTCGGTAAGTATGATGGAAAGTTTCATTTGAAATGTTTCTCTTGTAATAAGATAGGACATTTTTCTTCTATATTCCTGGAGAGAATGGCTAAGTATGACAGGCATGCTAAGTTTGATAAGCATGATAGGAATGATAGATATGAAAAGAATGAGAAGTATGATAATCCCTACAAGCCTAACCAGAAGTTTAGGAATCAAAAGAACTATTCTTATGTTGTTGATGAGGGTGTTATGGATGAAGAATCAGAAGGAGATGAAGTTGTGTTTATTGCCATTAAAGAAGATAGGCATGTACTTTTTAATTCCACAAGCTGCACTATTGTTGAAAACTCTTTAGCTACTAAGGTTGAAGAGAAAGATGAATGGGTAATTGACAATGATTGTTCACATCATATGATAGGTGATAAAAGAAAATTTGTGAACATGGAAAGGTATGATGGTGGAATAGTTAGATTTAGAGATGACAAAGCCTGTGTGATCCATGGAAGAGGTTCTATTTCTTTTGATGGTAAGCATAACAATGATGATGTCTTGTATGTTGAAGGTTTGAAGCATAATCTTTTGAGTGCTAGATAGATGACTCATAAAGGTTATGCTCTACAATTCAAGGATGGAAAATGCAAGATCCTAAATACCTCTGGTATAGAGATTGCATCTGGAACTAAGACTGAAGGTAACATTTTCCATTTGAATGTTGGTGAGAAAAGTTGTTTGATTGCTCAGATTGATAAGAGTTAGTTGTGGCATAGGAGAATGTGTCATGTGAATTTTGATTCAATGATTAAGATCTGTTCTACATAAGTTGTTAGAGATCTGCGTAAGATTGTTAAGCTTACTAATCTGGCATGTAAGGACTATCAGTTGGGTAAGCAAACAAGAATTTATTTCAAGAGAAAATAATAAACATCTAATGGACTGCTAGATCTTGTGCATATTGACCTATGTAGATGTAAAAATATTAGAAGTGTGCAGGGTGATAGATATTTTATGCTGCTAATTGATGATTATTCCATGATGATGTGGGTTGTCTTTTTGAAGGAGAAATTAGAAGCATTGGACAAATTCAAGATATTCAAAGAAAAGGTTGAGACTGAGTCTAGATTGAAGGTGAAGTGTCTGAGATCTGATAGAGGTGGATAATTTTGTTTCGGTGAGTTCAATTCATTCTATGAGAAGCATGGAATTAGAAGACAATTATCTTCTCCTAGAACCCGTCAACATAATGGAGTTGTTGAAAGGAAGAACAAAATTGTCATGGATGTTGCAAGGACTATGTTGATTGAAGGGAATAATCTGAAGATCTACTGGAGAGAAGCTATTAGCATTGTTTTTTACATATTCAACAGTGTTCACATCAAAGGTGATATCGGTAAGACTCCTTATGAGCTTTGGTTTGGTCATGTTCCTATTGTGAGATATTTTGGAGTATTGGATAGAAAATATTATATTAAGAGAGATGAGAATATACGAAAGTTTGATGCTAGAAGTGATGAAGGAATTTTCTTGGGATATTCTATAAAGAGCAAATCCTACCAGTGCTACAATAAGAGACTAAGAAAGATAGTGGAAAGTGCAAATGTGAAGGTGGATGAGAACCTTGGGAAAGAGATCAAAGCATGTGGGTATGATGATGGATGACATTTTTTTTAGCTCCTATACTGAAGATCCTAAGCAGGAATGATCTGGTGGACACATATAACCCAGATGTTGATGCTACTAGTGAAGAGGTGTAAGAATATTATAATCAAAACAATCAAAAGACTCTAAGGTATGTAAGACTGAATCATTCTGAAATTTATGTTATTGGTGATAAGAACAAAGGTGTGATGAGTAGAAGAAGGTTAGTTGCTAAAGAAGTATGTTTGATTTCTAAAGATGAGCCTAAAGATGTTGTTGAAGCTTGTAAAGATGAAAATTGGATGAGAACTATGGAAGAAGAACTAGATCAAATTGAAAACAATAATACACGGGAACTTGTGCTGAGACCTAAGGATAAGAATGTTATTGGTACTAAATGGGTATTCAAAAACAAATTTAATGAAGCCAGTGAAGTTGGCAGAAATAAAGCCAAATTGGTTTGCAAAGGATACTCTCATAAAGAAGAAATTTATTATGAGGAGAATTTTTCTCAGGTGGCTAGACTTGAAGCTATTTGACTGTTGCTTGCATATGCTGCTTATAAAGATTTCAAGGTATATCAAATGGATGTCAAATCTACCTTTTTGAATGGTGATCTTGAGGAAGAAGTCTACATTGAGCAACTTGATGGATTTTCATTATCAGATGATGGGGACATAGTATGTAAGTTGAAGAAAGCTCTTTATGGATTGAAGCAAGCCCATAGAGCCTGGTATGATAGATTAGATAAGTATTTGTTGAAATTGGGATTTACTAAAGGTATTGCTGATAGTAATCTGTATTTTAGGATAGAGAATAATAACATCTTCATTGTTGAAGTCTTTGTTGATGATATTATCTTTGGAAGTGATGATGACTTAAGCATGTATTTTGTTGGTGATATGTAGAAATAATTTGAGATGTCTATGATTGGTGAGATGAAATTTTTCTTAGGTTTGTAGATTTCACAAATTGAAAAAGGTATATTCATATCTCAAACTAAGTATGTGAAGGAATCGCTAAAGAAGTTTGGGTTAGATGACTCCAAACCATTTGGAACTCCTATAGTGACTGGTTGTAAATTGTCTAAGAATGATGAATCTTTGAAAGCTAATTAGAGCTTGTACAGATCTATGGTTGGTGGACTGCTATATCTTACTTAGAATAGGTTAGATATTATGCATGTTGTGTGCATGGCTGCTAGATATCAAGCTGATCCAAAAGAGAGGTATGCAATTATTGTTAAGACGATATTCAGATACTTGAAGAGAACTCTAGATTATGGTCTGTGGTATCTGAGGAATGATGATTGCATGCTATGTGCGTACACTGATGTATATTGGGTTGGTGATGTTGAAAACTGAAAGAGAACTATCGGTGGAGCATTCTTATTGGGAAAGAAATTGGTTTCATGGGCTATTAAGAAACAAGATTCAATATCCTTATCTACTATTGAAGTTGAGTACATTATTGCTGCTAGTAACTACACTCAGGTAGTTTGGATGAAGAAAATGTTGAAGGATATCAAAGTTATTTATGATGAGCCTACTGTTATATGCTGTGACAATTATAGTTCTATCAACATGTCAAAGAATATGGTGCAACATTCAAAGACTAAGCATGTGTCACTCAAATATCATTACTTGAGAGAGCAAGTCAATGAAGAGAAAGTGAAGCTAGAATATATATCTACAAAGAAACAAATAGCTGATATTTTCACTAAGCCTTTGCCTACAAATACATTTGTATATTTGAGATACAAGTTAGGGGTATCCACCCCTCCTATTGAGAATTATATGCATTGAGTTGCATCAATCCGTTGGACTTCACAGTCTTATCCTTTTATCTGGATTGGTGAGTTGGTACTGCTCCTCTAGTGGAGTAGTCTATGTTTAAGGGGGAGAGATTCTTAAGATCCATGTTTCTATTTTGGGAGAGAGAGTTTGATCAGTTGTTTTGATATCTTTGGCATTGTTTTCAAAGGGGGAGAGAGATCATGTGAAAAACTTCTCTATCTATCTTGATTTTACGAGGAGTTTGCTGGAGATATATTCATGTTTTGCATTGATTGTTTTTCACATTCATATGTTGCCA
Source organism: Cryptomeria japonica (assembly GCF_030272615.1). NCBI lineage: Eukaryota > Viridiplantae > Streptophyta > Pinopsida > Cupressales > Cupressaceae > Cryptomeria > Cryptomeria japonica. The sequence continues at coordinate 561,000,083 of NC_081412.1, forward strand.
TCAATGCCAAAAGGGGAGATTGTTGGATATTGTTCATCATTTTTGCTGATAGGATATGTTTTTGTCATTGATGTCAACATATTCCTGTGTATTGCTCTAGTGTGTGCAAATTGGGAAGATCTTATGATCCGATTTGCAATGTTATTTTGTTGACCACTGTTTTGTAGAGCTCGATATATCCTCCAGTATATTCTAGTGTGATCATATTTCATGTTGAGATTTTGGGATATTGTTTAGGGTGGTCTTGTGTATCTTCATTTCAGATGGATTATGATTTGGCACTCTGCAAGTTATCTTTCTTCATGACAGTTGCTGATTGGTTGTGTTCTTGAGCTTTCAGATGTTGACAAATGAAGATTTTATAAGTGGTGTTGGTGCAACTATTTCTGATGATTCTAACATTCTTGCTGGTGTTTCCTAGTTGTGTCCTATTTTTTTTTGTCAATCCGCATTGATCTTTGTGTGACTTTTTTGGTGGTTTCTATGAACCGGTGATGATTTTTTGTGTTATGCAGTTTTCCTAGTGGTGTAGCATGTTGCGGTTGATCTTGGTGTGCTTTCCAATGGATTTTGCATTTGGTAATTTGATTTAGGACCATGCTATTCTATGTAAATCATTATATTGGTCTGGTGGTTGATCTTTGTATTGTGTGATGTAATTTTGTAATTGAGGGTTGAGGATTTAGTCGATCTTGTTATCAAGGTTGATGAATTGTATATATAGGTGAGATATTCATGTAATTTAGATGTCGTTGTTGTGTCTACATTATCAAAGAGTGGTGTATGTGCGAACAAGAGATTTATCCTTCGGTGTTGTGATTGAGGAGAGTTTGGTGAACTACAGAGCAGACATCTTTTCTTAACCAAAACTGTAATCAGGCATTTGGAGATGATATTCTTTTAGTTCATTTCTTTCAGATTGTATTTCAAATCTTTTTGTAAGTCAATGGGAATTCCCTGACAGTTGTAGCCTTTTGGGCCATTATATTTGAGCAGTGATCTCTAGGCAGTGTGCCTGAATGCATGTTCATTCCCCATTGTAATATTTTCATATACTAGAGTATCATCTTACTGTGGGTAGGTTCCCACCATGGTTTTTCTTTTAACCGGTTTTTCCACATCAAAAACTTGGTGTTGTGTGTTATGCCTTTAATTTTCTTATTTGTCTTATTACTACAGTTTATTAGATCTATTTTTGTGATTAAGTTTGTTATTCCGGTGAACACTGATTCACCCTCCTCTCTCAGTCTTCCTTCTTTTTTGTTGCTAACACTTATCTCTCATGAGAATGAATGAAACACATAGAACTCATTACATCTAGGTTATTCTCACAAAGGTGAAGCATTGAGCCTTCCAGAGAGGTCACCCATCCAAATACTACTCTAACTCAAGTGCACTTAACCATGGAGTATTGGGATGGGTGACCTCTCAAGAAGGCCCAATGCTTCACCACTATGAGCATCACCTAGATGCAATGAGTTCTAAGTGTTACAATCATTCTCATGAGTGATGGGTTCATGTGAACCACTACTCATGAAACATGGTTCAATGGGTTTGACTTGAAAACGACATAGTTGAATCCTTATAGTAATATCATAATTTGACTTGTTGTATAAAATAACTCCTACTTATCAATTTTGTTACAAAGTAAATATTTACTACATTGAATTCTTCCCTATCAATCGTATCAACTATATGCATTTAATCATTGCATATAAATGTTAATAATGTCCCAATTTGTGATTATTGATCTTGTTCTCTGAACCCACACTAATTCAAAGAGATGGATACCTTTTGTTTGAACTTGAATGCCCAAAAATGTCCATAAGGAGGTTTAAATAGATAAGAGATTTCAGAATCTTATTTGTTAATTTTGTGGAAATTTCTAGGGAATGCTTTCATTGCATGAATATTTTAAGTTTATATCATAGACTAGCTTAAGATACCAAACTAAATTGAGAAACCTATTTAAATATTCTCATGCACTATTACACTTTGACATAATCAAATATTTCTACTACTTGATTACCCAACTTACAATAGAAATTTTTAACCATATTAATTCTTGATAAATTTGGCTTGTTAAGAAATTATCCAACTTATCTAATTGTAGACACTTAAAATCTGCATCACCTGTGTTCTCCATTTTTAACCTTATTGCGCATATGATCTTCTTTATTTGTGTGATCCTGTCCTGACAAGATTGATCCCTTTCCTAATCATTTCAATTTTGGGATTGCATTTTACCCTTCACCTCATCCCTCTTGCGTCATATCTTTCTCTTGTCACTTTTGTAGTGATGTTTTACCTAGTTGCATCCAAATTAGGGTTTGTTGCCCCCAGTTTGGTTCTCCCATTTTGCCCTTTCCATTTCCTATCTAGAGATTTCCCCTCTCTTCCCATTCCTGGTGTAGAGGTTTCATTTTGACCTCTTATTTATCCCCCTTGTGTTTTATTTTTTCCCCTCCCATTCTGGGGATGTCCTTTTTTGACCAATTTCTCTATCTCGATTTTAGGGTTTTTTGCCTTCTTTTAACATTCCACCACTTCCCGCCTTTTGTTTTCAGCCCCATTGGATCTATTATCCTGCCTATCCATGTGATGAAGTTGCATCTTGACCTCTTTTCTAGTCCCATGGTGTCTCATTTGTCCCTTCTCCATTCGGTGACCTGCTTTGACTTGGTTTACTCGATATTGTTCAATTTTCCTCTGTTTGCCCTAATTTGTAGGTTAACATTTGAATATCTCATTTCCCATCAAAACCTTCCAATTTCATCTATTTTGACCTAAATTGACTTAATTTGACCCCTCTAAGGTCTTTGAACTTCAATTTGTCTAATTTTCCCTTTTAGGTTTAATTAATTCATTTATTAATTAAGCCCCTTTTTACTAATTATTCTGCCCTAATCTTTCATCTTTCATTGAAACCCTTCCCCTCTTAAAATTAATTAAATAATATTTCATTATTTGGTTAATTGTGAATTATCCCCTTTAATTAAACAATCTTAATTGATTAATTAAAGGTTCATTCATTTTAACCTATAGTTGAATAATTCATTTAATTATTCAATTATCTAATTGTTTCATTTGAATTAAATAAATATATTTATTTATTTAATTTTCCTAATTATCTTCTCATATGAGGATAATATTTGCTTTTTCAATTTTTAATTGAAAATATCCTCCTAGTTTTCAAAAAATGGCAACATTATCTCAATATTCCTCTTTCATTTCTAAAAATCTTAATATCTCATTATAATTCAATTTTTAATTCAAAAATGAGGTATGCATCCCCAACAATCTGATTTTTTACTTTTTCATCACTTTTTCCTTCGTCTCCTCCATCCTTCCACACATGGCAACTCTATTGTGTGTTTGATCTCATCTGTCCACCTGATCAAAAATCCTTTCGATCTTTCAAGTTCATCGAGTCTTAGATTCTCTATAAATTGAGATCCCTCCTTCAATCAAATCGTCTAACTTTCAAGCAATTTTATTATGTCAGTTCATGTAGTCATCTAACATTAGCACTATTATTCTGTCATTTTGTTAAATTATTTGGTTTTCAAATAGCTTAACTCTGTCACTTTGTCTAGTTTGTCAAATCAATCACCATTTAATCACATATTCCTAGTAAGAAGTGCAATGGATGGTTTGTATTTACTTTGTGTAAATTGTTTCAGTTACTTTGTTCTTAGGTTTAGGAAAGTTAGCTAGTAATCTGATTTTCATGATTAGCTTAGGTAGATTGTATGCATATTTTGGTTTTCGAACTAACCCCCTTTTTCCTCATCTAAACTAATATTTAGCTATTTAAATAAATAAAAAATTATTAGAATGGGATATATAATGGAATCAACTTGAATGTCAATGGATTTGAATGTTTTTTATCATGCAATTGTATACAAAGATTCTAGTTTAGTCTCATTATTTGTGTATGTGGAAGTTTTTTTTTAAACCAACCAAATGAGGATTCCCACCTTATAATTCCCTAAGACACACACCTAGGACATAATTGTTACATTATAAATGGTGTATAGAAGTATCATACAAAACACCATGACATGAGGAATCTATTGAAAATACAACCTCACTATTTCTATAAGCAAGGAGGTGCCTATAGGAGTATATAGGGCACTCCTCAAAACCCCAAGGATATTTGATAGATAAAATAGTTTCCACGAGAGATAATGACAAGATGACTTGCATCAGTAATGCATTCATTAATAATGATTGAATATGACTACAATGTACAATAGGTATTGCTTATATATAGACAATATATGATGTACATGATTACACAAGATGTTGATGTGTGTCTTAATCTTATGCTACAAGACAACTACCCTTGATACAAATATTAAATACCTAAATAACTAAAAGCAAATATTGATACAAGGTCCCATTACAACTAACTAAAAGAAAATATTGATACAAGGTTCCCACTAATAACTAGATAATAAATAACCTTATTCACACTAACACACCCCCATTAAGTATTCCTTAGGGAGTGAAATTATTATGAAAATGATGCAAGATGATGATGAGATGCGATTTCAGTCCCAACATCTAGGGTAGGGTAGGTACCCATGTACAAATGATCTCTCACAAATGGAGAAAAGGAGAAAAAGTTGTGTTTGAGAATTCATCTCCAAAAGATAGAAAATTCAAATAGGATCAAGTGATAGAATAAGTGATGTATGGAGGTCTCAACATCAATACCCCCAAGATATACATCCATCACAAAGATGCAATCGATATCCACCCATAAGAGGGAAAAGAGAAACCATGTAGCCCTTGATAATTAATAATATTCTACAAAAATGGTAATTGTCTAAAGGCAAAACATGATCCAATTATTACAAACAACATGTCTCCCATAGGAAGAAACAAAACCAAGTATAGATGCAAGAACGTTTCACTTTTAGGAATTATGATGATGATGTCTTTGAACAATGCTCATTTGTCTCTTTATCCATGTGAAAGATGATGATTCAACAAACCTAATCACATATAAGTGACAAACTAGAACTATGTAGAAATTGATGTAGAACAATCTCCAAAGAAAACTATGATGTGACAATAGGAATGCAATGAATATCATCAAAAGGTAGACATAACCCCTCAAATGTGTCATCCAGTTAAATCTAAAAGACAATAGAAATGTGTACTCTAATTAAATCTAAAAGACAATAAGATAGATCCATCACAAACTCAATCAATCTCCCTTCTAGATGAACAATAAATAAGAGAGAGAGAAAGAGAGAGAGAGAGAGAGAGAGAGAGAGAGAGAGAGAGAGAGAGAGAGAGAGAGAGAGGGGGAGAGAGGGATAACCTTCCATAATGAGATAACCTACTACAAAGAAGTACCGAAAGCACTTTTTGGAGTAAACTATGTAACCCTCAATCTAATCAATCAAAGAACTAGATACATTTGTGCAGAAACACTAAAAAATCTTGATTGGGGAGTCTAATAGGAATAATAATAATAAGAAAAAAAAAATTGTCCCACTATAAAGAAAAAACTAGAAAACTCTTAATCTAGATCAACCTTGGAATCTAAGAAACAAAAATTGATTGATAAAGTGCATAGATCAAAATAGCATCTTCCCAAGTGATAGTATGTCCATGTAACACTTCAAGGTACCCATCAAGAAATATCTAAAATAAATTGTACCTAGGATTTCAAAGGAAAAAAGTGCATGGATAGTTGTATAGAGTTCATCAATACCTTTCCAATGTCGTGTTGGAATCACCAAAGATGGACAATCCAAGAAAAAATTATGAGCTTAAGAGCCAAAAATAAAATAAAAATGAATCCAACTGATAAAAAAAGCAATCAAACAACAAAATATGGAAAAATAAATTGCACCATTTTGAAGTTGAAAAAACAAAATTTAAAATGATATCTCACTTAATAAAATCAATTTTGTATCCCTAATTTATGCTATTTAAAAAAAAATAGCCTAGTTGAAGCCTAAGGGGATCAAAAAGGGCCAAATCCCTATCCCCCTATCACTGACCTCTAGTCAAACATATGATTGTGATCTTAATAGTTTGAAAAAATAAGGTTACCCTTTAGTGGTGATGCCACTCATGTAGAGTGTCCAAAGAGGGCAGTGGGTGGGTAGCTCCCACACCCCTCCTCCACAAAGCCTTCAAATTTGACAATAGGTAATAAAATTGTAGACACTTGAATTTGATTAATTAATTTAATCAAATTGGTTTCCCTTGGTCGCTTGTATTAATTAAATAATGCATATTATTTGATTAAATATAACATTCATTTTGGCTAAATTAATTTAATTTATAAAGTATTGTCCAATTAGTTGATTAATGTTTTAATTAATTAATCCCCCTTAAACCCTTCTTCTATTAAATAAAGTAATATAATTATTTTATTTAGTTCATGTCACCTTTTTCCTCCTTTTATTTGAATTTAATTAATTCAAATAATCTAATTGGGTCACATGCCTCCTAACTTTAAGCCACATCTAACCTTTCCTCTAACCCAACCTACCTAGTTAACCAAGGGTTTTGGTCGACCTTATCCCTTAACCCTAACCATATGTGTGCACATTCCCAAAATATCCTAAATTTCCTAAAATTTGGGGTAATGTCTTTGAATTTGGGAAAATTTCCTAAAATTTGGGAAAATATCCCAAATATCCTAAAACATGGAAATACCCCCATTTTTTGAATAAAACCTTCCTATTTGGGTGTCTCATTCCCAAATATGCATGTGTGCTCAGAGGCACATGTCATTCCTTCCATTGACACTTGTCCTTCTCAAGGACACGTGTCATTCTCATCCATGACACTTGCCCTTCTCAGGGACACGTGTCCCATTCTCATGCCTCTCCATCTCTCATTCTAACCTATTTAATCCCCTTATTTTCCTTCACAATCCATCCACTTTCATTTTCATACCCTCATAATGTAGGAATTGTTTAGTCACCATTCTATACATCCATCTTTCATCTCATTTCATCTTAGCATCCATCTTGCATTCACTATCATGGAGAGAAATCAAGCATCTACAATATAGCAAGCACACATCAAATCAGGGGACTATCAAACTGAAGGATAATATAGAGTTTGCATTTTTAATACTTTTATTTTATTTACCTAGTTTTCTTCCTTCTTAACATCCTAATCTTGAGTGTGGTTGAAATATGTGTTTCTTTTATTTTTAGTCTTATCTTTGAACAATCTCCTTAGTTCTACATTCACAATTTTTTACATACATTTTTGGCATGCTCGGTGGGACCTCACTTCATAGGTCCAATCTCATGTTGTTTGTTGTTTAAGTGTGTTTATTGACAAATTTTTCATAATTGCAAGCAAAAACATGATAATTTGAGTGTATTTATGCTTCGAAAGAGGTCTATTTTAACGAAATTTAGATTTATAGAAACATCAAGATTGCTTGCAGAAATGGCGGTATTGACTAGAGAAACGGCAAGAAAACATTCTCATCGTCCTGGGCAGGTATAACTTTTTCAGGTTTTAAGTTTTGTGTTTTGTGTTTTTTTTTCTACCAAATTAATTTTCAGCAGTAAAATAGAGGGATTGAAGGTAGAAATATTGAGAACATGATAGAAACAACAGTATTGCTTAAAGAAGTAGCAGGATTTCTTTTTCTGGATTTTTCAGGTTTTTTGTATTCTACAAAAATTATTTTCACCAGTTAAATGGTGGGATCGCTTTCTGTAATGGCTAGATTTCTCTTTAAAATGGCAAGACCACTCTGTGTTTTATTTTCTATCATTTTCCTGAATTAATATTTTCTCAGTTTCTTGCTAACCTACTAATGTGTGTTGTTTGATGGTGTTTTGCTAATGTTTGTGCACCTACGTCTCTTGTTCAAGACCCCATAGCTTGAAATGATAACTTGTTTGTTGTAGGACCACCAAAGAGGGGTGCATTGCCAAATAATTTTGGTGTTAAAATTGAATCATGTGTCTTCTCTTAGTTATAAAACACTTCAATTTTATAAAGGAATGAATCTTTGTATTATGTGTTTGGCACACTTGTGCATGTGAGTGGACCTACTGCTAACACACACTATCCTCTCCCCTGGGTTTTGTGGTCCTAGGTGCAAGAGAAAAGTGTTAGCGACGCTCAAATCTTTACATTTTATGTAGAGGACCTGCCTCTCGAATAGCCAATAAGGTTGGATGAGAGGGAACGACCCAAGCGGTGCTTTCTTTTGGTCTGCTATATAAATATTTGTGATTTTGGTGAAATCCATAATCAAATGGTGTACTTGCATTATACCAACGGTTTCCCTCAGTATCTACATGCAAATACCTTCATCATCCTGATGATAGTCAAAATCCCTTTGTGCTTGTGTGGAAGATTCATAAAAACCTATGTTTTACAGACTGGGATATCTCTTAAATGAGCTAGTCATCGCATATATAGTCATGCCATATTTAACTCGAAAGTTCCTCAACTACAAACCAATTTTTTTAGCAACCCAAAACCTTTTTCCTTGTTGGTGCAGGAGGTTGGACCTCCAAAGCCGCCCCAATTCGCACCATACATTGTTGAGACAGATGTCCCTTGCTTCACAAGATCTTCAAATCTTTGAGGTATGAGATTTCAGTGTGCCCGAGAAGTGTGTGTTGTGGTGGGAGAGCCAACGCTACTTAAATCTCTTTTTATCAACCTTGTGTAGGTATTTGGAGAAATCTAAGTGGGGATTTAGCAAGTAGTATCACATTTCAGCTTAGGAAGTACATGTTTGCAACTGCATTTTGTTTTGTTCATATTATTAATTGTAAACACTTGGGCTAATTTAGGCCCCCATTATCTCAATTGAGTCAAATACCTGGCATTATGCTTGATGTTATTTGTGTTACTTACATCTTTTGTCAAAAATCAAGTCCCAAAGTTACCCAAAAAAGGAAGTTTGCAATCCAAAAATCCTCATTTTCATCACTTTGCCCAATCTGAAATAGTAGGATTGTGCCTAGAAGTGGCAAGAATGCTCTATTTCCCCTAGTTTCTATCCAGTCCAGTAATGGTGGGATTACCTATAGAAATTTTGATATCCCCCTGTCTATTCAATTTTACCATTCTTCTGAAACCATGGGATTGCTTTCTGAAACCACGAGATTTCTTGCTAAAACTGTGGGTAACCTGTAGAAATGGGGGGATTGCATCTTGTCTTGTTACTCTGTCCAAATTTTCCTAGAATCAGGTTTGTTGTTTTGTGTCCACAAGTTTTCTAATCATCCAAACTTGGTCTACATCAATATTTGCTCCATTATTATCTCTTACCAACGTCCCGATTTATCCCACCATCTTGATCATCCTAGCTTTTCATTCATTATCTTGGTTATCATTTTGATTTTCCATCGTTATCATCACCAATTTACATCCTTTGTCAAATTATGCTATCATCATCTCATCATTATCATACCTTTTTCTAAGTAAAGGATTGATCTTTAGGTCAAATCAAATCTTTTAATCCAACCATTAAACTTTCCAAGTTTATCAAATCAAATCAAAAGTTGATCCTTTTGTCACCTTTGGCCTCACATCCTAAATTGAAAATCTACATCCTGTTTCCAGTGGCTATTATCACTCTCTTTTGACAATTTTGAGTTTACACCTTAGTTTTATTGATGAATAATGATGAATAGTAAATACCCAATAGATATTGAGAGGGGGGGGTGAATCGGTATGGACAAAAACTTCTTCAACAACTTAAAATGCAAAGACTACACTAACTGGTAAATAATATCACCGATCTAAATCAAGGTACTACTGGTAAAACACAGTATGACTGTAAAAGACATAAACCGGTAACATCTATATCTTCTCAAAACCTAATATCTCATCTCAACTTCACCCATATGCTTAAGAAAGTAATACATTAGAAATACAATAACCATTGGATCAGCTTGCATTACGACTTAACAAAAAACACTAAAACATCACATAAAAAAGCATCACACATAACACACTGATTTTTCACGTGGAAACCCAACTGGGAAAAACCACAGTGGGGATGAATACCCACAAGTTGTTCTTGAACTCTTCTGAAGTTCACTTTGTTAGGAGCCCAGTCCGGTTAAAGAATTTACAACATGTTCTGCTAGGAACCGATCTTGCTAGGGATCACCCGGTTAAGGGATGGCTAAATACCCAGTTAGAGGTTAAAACCCTGTTAAAGGTTACCTTGTGAAAGGATTTTAAGAACTCAATGATTTTGAGTCACCCTATTAAAGGGTTTACAAAAAGCCTATTAAAGCTACCCGGTAAAGGGATTTTCCATCTATTGAAATGGTTAGAAGTCAATAGGTAATACACTGATCTGATAACAACACTTAATGCCAAGGCAGATCCACTTCAGTTCCTTTACATCTACAATCACACTCTGCAGATCTCTACTCATTTCTCCGGTCTAGCAAGAATCACTTCACATACATACATTTGCCAACAACCTCAAATAAAAATCATCATCGATCTTATAGACAACAATTCAGTTGGTAGCCAAAACCTAAAACCCTAAGCATCTAGTTTAACAATACAGTCAGTCCAATCTTGTCCATTTAAACAAATTACATAGGGTAGAACAATCTTGAACAAATCTCAAGATGTTCTCCATCATCCATTCTTCACCGCTTCTGGAAGCTAATAACCCATCACATGCTCTCCACAGTTTAGTAAGATTTTGCACATTCTCGAGGTAGATAGAATCAATCTTCTTCATGCACACAAGGCTGACATGGTAACACGATCTAATCTTTATTTCAATGCTAACTCATCATAGGATGTTGTCGGTCGGATCACACAGACTTGGAATGCATCAAACAAAAACCCTGAAGCTAAGACTACCAACTGATAGTCATATCAAATGAAACCCCGATACAAAATTTGCATATACTGGTTCACATTCCAACATACCGGTTCACTTTTGTATATATCGGTCCATACCATCATACCGGTTCATTTGCCAGTTTGCTTTCTTCAATATACCGGTTCATACTTCAACATATTGACATCAATGACAACATACAATCCCAGCATGTCATCAAACTCTGCACATATGCCAACAATCTCCCCCTTTGTCATTGATGGCAATACACAAAGATATCTAAACATCTTCTTCCATATTATATGTCGTCAATATTGCAGATATCTTCTCTACTTCACATCTTCTCCCCCTTTGACAACAATGCCAAAGTGGAGGCACAAACATCCATGATCTACTATGTTGCTCCCCCTGAGGAGTAGCATCCTTCAACACATCAATCCTAAAAATATTTGACAATGTAATACCTGACTGATGTGGAGAACATACCTTTAGTTCACGTCTTGAAGGGGAAGCACCCCTAATTCACCTCTTAAATAAGTAAATGTAGCTTCGGTAGAGGCTTGGTGAATATATCTGCTAACTGCTCTTTACTGGAAACATGTTCCAATACAACCTCTTCGTTCTAAACTTTCTCCCTCAAGAAATGATACTTGAGCTCGAAGTGCTTGGTTCAAGCATGCAATACCGGATTCTTGGAAATATTAATTGCACTTGTGTTATCACAAAATATACTCACCAGTTCAAATACAGGGACTTTGAAACCACTTAATACATGCTCCATCCAAATTTTCTGAGTGTAGTTCATAAATGCTGCTACATATTCTGCTTCTGATGTGGATTGAGAGATACAACTCTACTTTTTGCTCATCCATGAGACTAGTCTACCACCGAGAAAAAATGCACCACCGGTTGTGCTCTTCCGGTCGTCCACATTACCAGCCCAATCAACATCAGTAAACACTTTGAGATTGAAATCATTACTATATGGATACCACAATCCATAATCTATAGTTCCCTTCAGATATCTAAGAATCCTTTTGACTGCTACCAAGTGGGATTCTTTTGGACTTTTCTAGAAGCATGCAGTAATGCCCACTGCATGTGCAATATCTGGTTTGTCGTGTACTACATAGTGCAACTTACCAATCATTGACCGGTATTCCTTCTCATTCACCAATGTTGAGTCATCTTCTTTTGACAATTTACAACCGGTCATCATCGGTGTACCAACCGGTTTGTTGTCTTCCATGCCAAAGGTCTTCAACACCTCTTTGACATACTTGGACTGAGTGATAAAGATACCATCTTTCATTTGTTGAATCTGTAGTCCAATGAAGAACTTAATCTCTCTGATTAGTGACATCTCGAATTCCTTCTTCATTTCATCTGCAAACGTATGGCTCATCTTGTCATCTCCACCAAAAATTATGTCATCAACAAACACTTCACAGATCAGAATCTGATCTCCTTCTATCTTTAGATAGATATTGCTATCTTCACTTGTGCTTTCAAATCCAATCTTCACAAGATGGGAGTGTAAATGTTCATACCATGCTCTAGGTGCTTGCTTCAATCCATACAAGGCTTTATGTAGCCTACACACCATATCACTGTCTTGTGATAGGGAAAACCCATCTAGTTGCTCTATATACACTTCTTATTCAAGTATTCCATTTAGCAATGCAGATTTCACATCCATCTGATACACTTTGAATCCCTTGAAGGCTGCATATGCAAGTAGCATTCGAACTCCTTCCAATCTAGCTTCTCGATAAAAGCTTTCTCCATAGTCTTATCCTTCTTATTGAGCATATCCCTTACATACCAATCTTGCTTTGTTTCTTATCATTGTTCCATCTTCATTCAGCTTGTTTCTAAAAACCCATTTGGTGCCAATAACATTTTTGTGCCCAGGTCTGGGTACCAAAGACCATGTACCATTCTTTTCTATTTGGTCAATTTCCCCTTCCATAGCCTTAATCCAGTCTTCATCTTTGTGTGCCTCTTTAAATGTTTTGGGCTAAAATTCAAAAATCATGCAAGAATTCTCTCTGACTTTTCTTCTTGTAAGTATTCCTGCATCCTTATCCCCTATGATCTGCTTTGGATCATGATGCAGCTTTACATACCTATGAATGATCTTAACTGATTCCTCTTGCTTTTCCTCTTCATCCTCATCTTCATCAGCTTCTACTGGTGTAGGAGTACTGTTACTTGTACTTGGTTGTTTTGCAACTGGTTCTCAGAAGGTTACATTTGGTTCATCTACCACTCACTTGCTGTTGGTTTCCTCAAGTTTCCTTAGGTTTCTCAGAGGTTACATCAACTCTAAAACTGATACTTTCAAAAATTATCTTGAGTACTATTGTTAAAACACTTGAGAGCTTTTCTCTTGGTGGAATACCCTAGGAATATTCCCTCATCACATTTTGCATCAAGCTTGCTCTGGTATTCACTTCTCTTGATATAACACTTGCTACCAAACACTCTAAAGTATCTTACTACTAGAGTCTTACCGGTCCAATACTCATAAGGAGTTTTATCCTTACCTTTCTTGATGAGTACCTGGTTCATAGTGTAGACTACAGTGCTCACCGCTTCTCTCCAAAAAGTGTGAGCAACCTTCCCTTGAATCAGCATCGTTCTGGCAGCTTCAACTATAGTCCGGTAGTTCCTTTCTGCTAGACCATTCTACTGTGGAGTCTGGGGGGTAGACAGTTGCCTCTTGATGTCATTCTCTTCACAGTACTTATTGAATTCTCTAGAAGTGAATTCTCCTCCTTGGTCGGTTCTAAGGCATTTAATCCTCTTACTGCTTTCCTTTTCAACTAGTTCTCTGAAGGCTTTAAACTTTCCAAAAGCTTCAGAATTGTCTTTCAATAATGTGACCCAAATCATTCTTGAGCAATCATCAATAAGAATCATAAAGTACCTATCTCCCTTAGCACTCCTAGTTTTCATAGGACCACACAAATCAGTATGCACAAGATCAAGTAAATTATCTGTTGTGAAAGATTTACCTTTGAAGGTTGAGGAAGACATTTTCCCCAGTTGACATTCTCTGCACAAAGGATTCTCCAGTTTGTTCAGCATAGGCAATCCTCTAACTACCTTGATCTTACTAGCCTTCATAATATTATCAAAATTTACATGGTAGAGTCTCCTATACCATATCCAACTGTCATCAAACTTAGCCTTTAGACATTGAGTGATATTTGTATTTAACTAAAATAAGTTATCTTTGGTCTGCATATTGGTGGCCATCAATTCACCACTTTTTCCTTTTATTTTTCACACTCCGTCTTTGAATTCCAAAGTGAGTCATTTATCATTCAACTAGGAAACACTCAAAAGGTTATGCATGAGACCTTCTACCCAATACACATTATCACACTGCTTTTTCCATTTAGAGAGATGGACCCTTTGCATTTTACCATACATGGTGCATCATTACCAAATAGGACTACACCTCCATCGTACTCTTCCAGAGATAGAAACTTTCTCCGGTCACTAGTCATGTGGTGAGAACATCCACTATCAATAATCCACTCATTAGAATTATCAAATCGGGAGACAAGAGCTTTCTTGTTTGACACATCTTCCTTAATGGCTACAAACACTATGTCTTCACTTTCTTCATCTTCTGATTCATCATCAGTGACACCTTCATCGACTTCAACAAGACAGTTTCTCCCATTTCGTCCTTTGAACTTTTTAAACTTCTCCAGTTTGTCCTTATTATCACTGTTGGGACAGTTGACAACAATGTGTCCTATCCTATTGCAAGAAAAAAAATTCAAAGGGAGCTTACCTCTATATTTTCTAGTTCCCTTAGGAAGTCTTTTGGCAAGAAGAGCTTCAAACTCCATCAGGATCTCCTCGTCATCCATATTCCTACTTTGTCTGGGTTCACAATTGGTACCAACCTCTTTTCCCTTTCTAGATAATGCAGCAGATGCTCTAAAGGTTGATTCAGTCTTCTAAACACTGCCATCATAATTGTTTAGCTCATATGTGGTCAACTTAGCAATGATGGAGTCAAGGGATACCTTTGTCTTGTTAATAGATCTCAAATCCTGAATAACAACAACCCTTATTGCATAGACCAATAATAAGGATCTCAAAACTTTGCTAACAATGGTGGAATCATCCATTGTACCTCCTGCACTCTTGATATCTCCAACAACAATTTTAATTCTTATCCCATATTGTTGAATGGTCTATCCTTCAACCATCTACATGTCTTCAAATTTTCCCCTAAGGCTCTCTTCCTTAGCTTGCTTCACATGCTCATCACCACCATAGATAGACTCCAGAGTATCCCATATATCTTTGGGATTATCTTTATCCTGAACATCTATAAACTCAATATCAGATAAACTATTGATAAGAGCTTCCATGACTTGCCCATTCTCCTGAATTTCTCTTATTTGATCATCAGTGAGAGTACCAGTAGGGACAACATAAGTATTCTCAACATAGTTCCAATTTTGAGCACCCATTCTTTTAATGTATATCTTCATTTTGTCCTTCCATATCTTAAAGTTATCTTTGTTCAACTTAGGGCCTTCCCTCTTCATCATTAGAATAGGATATTTTCCTCAAGCAGTTAAGATTATAACACAAAGGACCTAGAGGACGCTCTGATACCAATTGATGAATAATGATGAACAGTAAATACCCAACAGATACTAAGAGGGGGGGTGAATCGGTATGGACAAAAACTTCTTCAACAACTTAAACTGCAAAGACTGCACTAACTGGTAAACAATATCACCGATCTAAATCAAGGTACTACTGGTAAAACACAATATGACTATAAAAGACATAAACTAGTAACATCTAGATCTTCTCAAAACCTAATATCTCATCTCAACTTCACCTATATTCTTAAGCACGTAATACATCATAAATACAATAACCATTGGATCAGCTTGCATTATCGCTTAACAGAAATCAATAAAACATCACATGAATAAGCATCACACATAACATACTGATTTTTCACATGGAAACCCAACTAGGAAAAACCATGGTGGGGATAAATACCCACAAGTTGTTCTTGAACTCTTCTGAAGTTCGCTCTGTTAGGAGCCTAGTCCGGTTAAAGACTTTACATCAAGTTCTGCTAGGAACCAATCCTACTAGGGATCACCTAGTTAAGGGATGGCTAAATACCTAGTTAGAGGTTCAAACCCTGTTAAAGGTTACCTTGTGAGAGGATTTTAAGAACTCAATGATTTTGAGTCACCTTGTTAAAGGATTTACAAAAAGTCTGTTAAAGCTACCCAGTAAAGGGATTTTCCATCTACTAAAATGGTTAGAAGTCAACAGGTAATACACTGGTCTGATAACAACACTTAATGCCAAGGCAAATCCACTTCAGTTCCTTTACATCTACAATCACACTCTGCAGATCTCTACTCGCTTCTCCGGTATGGCAAGAATCACTTCACATACATACATTTGCCAACAACTTCAAATAAAAATCATCATCGACCTTATAGACAACAATTCGGTCAGTAGCCAAAACCTAAAACCCTAAGCATCTAGGTTAACAATACAGTCGGTCCAATCTTAGCCATTTAAACACATTACATAGGGTAGAACAATCTTGAACAAATCTCAAGAGATTCTCCATTGTCCATTCTTCACTGCTTCTAGAAGCTGATAACCCATCACGCGCTCTCCACCGTTTACTAAGATTTTGCACATTCCCGAGGTAGATAGAATCAATCTTCTTCATACAACATACTCAAGGAAATTCTTCACATGCATAAGGCTAACATGGTAACGTGATCTAATCTTCATTTCAATGCTAACTCATCATAGGATGTCATCGGTCGAATCACACAGACTTGGAATGCATCAACTAGAAACCCTGAAGCTGAGACTAGCAACCAGTAGTCATATCAAATGAAACCCCAATACAAACTTTACATATACTAGTTCACATTCCAACATACCGGTTCACTTTTTATATATACCGGTTTATACCATCATACCGATTCACTTGCCAGTTTGCTTTCTTCAATATACCGGTTCATACTTCAGCATATTGACATCAATGACAACATAATATCCCAACATGTCATCAAACTCTGCACATATGCCAACATTTACATCATTGTAGTCTTGTTACTTCGAGCTAGAGGTTTGGTCCATAATTTATCTAGTTACTTGAGTGTATCCTTTTCAGTAGCCTTGAAGTCATGTCATTCATATTATATTTACCCATTTGCAATTTGAGTACCAAATCATCCTAATCAATCATCTCATCTATCATCTTGACAATCCATTGGTTAATCCAAATCTTTGACTTCAACTTAGTTCATGCCCATCACCACTCGATCTAGATCTAGACAAGTGATGGAACAACAATCTTCTTAGTTGGGAGTTTGGACATTTGATCCACAACCAAATCTTGATTTGGGTGTTAATCCTATTTTATCAGATAGTGTCCATGTTAGGTTTGATCCACTTAATCCAATTGTCCATGAAGAAACTGTGCTTAATCAACCAGATGACACTAATGCTCCAGTTAATCCCATCGATTAATTTCTTTCAAACCTAGACAATGCTCAAATGGTGGATGAAATCATTAAAGGATGCAAAAATCTCATCTTTTCTAATATGCTTGGCCAAGGTATGACCATTTTGTCACTTGATACGCCTGTAACTGCTAATATACAAGGGTTGCCTCACCAACAAGTACCTTCACAACACCCCCCATCAGTGCCAATTTAGTCCAAAATTCGATAACACCATCACAACAAAGTATCCCACTTGCATCTATGAGATTACAACCTATGGGTATGATGGAAAGACATTATCAAAATTTCTATGACACTTCATCAGATCTTATGCTATCTCTAGCCTCGAGGGGATTTATTTATAATGCACCATCTACGCAACTTCTTACTTTGATTTCCATGGTCGCTCAAATTCCCATAGGCCACAGAAATGCCACATTATCTTCCACCACCTAATACATAGGCCATGATTGCAAGCATGAGTTATATAGTGCCAACATCATCTATACCCCACCTATACAATCTATGGTACAAATTGTTAGTATGCTTTGATGGTATGATGAAAGAATAAGAATCCAGTCAACTACTAAGAGGTGGGGTGAATCAGTAGATAGGAAACTTGATACTAACTTTACCAATCTCAAAATCAATCTCTCAAAGTAAACTTAGAACTATCAATGTAATATCACTGTCAAGATAAAAACTCATAAGATAAACTAGTTGACTATTACAACAAACTAACAGTAAGCACCTTCAAACTCATAAACATCCAAATGTTTTTTCATATGTCAATAGACTTCATTTCTCAATGCTTCCGGTTATCATGACTTATCAAAGGAGTTAAGTAGTCAAGCAAATCAACCATAAAAACATAACCACAAAAACAATCACCACTTGATACAAATATTTTTGACATGGAAAACCAAATGGGAAAAACCACGGTGAGATGAGACTCACAAGATAACTATCTAAACTCTTTTGAAGTTTTCCTTGTTAGGAGCCTAGCCTGTTATAGCTTTACAAAAGTCCTATTAAGAACAAATCCTTTTAGGGACCACCCGGTTAAGGGATTGACTACAATGCCTTGTTAGAAGCAATACCCTGTAAGGAGTAACCTCGATAGAGAATTTGAAAATCCAAGCTAATGGATCACCTGGTTAGAGGATTTGAATAGCACCAAGCTTGATAGAGCTTACCCAATTAGGGGATTTCAATTCTACTATAATTGTTAGAAAACAACAGGAGTTTGTTGATCTATTTGAATAGCACTACACTTGCTTGTTTAGATCCTTTTCATGCCCCTATCTTCCTTTACTCAAACTGCAGATACATCATCCAATTCAGCAACCACACACTCAACTAATCTTTGCCAACACTAAAACTAAACAACTTCATCGACCTTATAAATAAATCAATTAGGTTGGTAACACAACAAAAACCTAATTCTTATACATATTACAAACAAGTCGGTTCAAGTATGACCATTGGATTACATAGCAATCTTTGCACATCAATCAAGAAAACATCAATCACTCCTTGATCACCGCTTCATCAAACTTAGTAACTCCTCATGCACTTTGCATTACATGCAGTATACTTGCTCATTCCCTAGACAAAAACTGTTACATCAACATGCCAAAATCACTTAAAATTGTCTTCATACAATAATCATACGTATCATAATCATTACTGCTCATCATCAGATTGTAAACCAATATAACCAATTCACCAAACTTAATTAGTTAGGGTTTATCAAAAATAATAGGTAGAGTTTACTGGTTCAACTCTCCAATATATAGCAATACCAGTTCACTCCACAAATTCTTCCTACCAATTATAGTTTCCTTCACTAGTTCATCCTATCGGTTACAAAACAATATTACAACAATATCAACAATGTCATTACTGGTTAATTGACACCAATGAAAACATAGCATATCATTAATGCAATCTTCATGCAAATGCCAACAATCTCCCCCTTTGGCATTGATGGCAATACGAATATCAATACCATTGATTGTTGGTGTGATTGTGAATAGGAATCCTGGTTTACATTACCAAGTATTCACCATGCTCTCTATGTCTTCATCTTGTCACTAGTTCTTCTCCCCATAATCACATAATTCTTCTCCCCCTTTGACATCAATGCCAAATTGAAAGTAAAATATATAATGTCAAATTTCACTGTGCAGCATCAACAACCTGCAGCTTGATGCTCCTCTGTGGAATAACTCCACTTTTACACCAATCCTTCTATAAAATTCTGCAAGTAGCTTTGGGACTGATGTAATCCACATCATTCTTAACTAACCTCATGAAGGGGTACAACCCCTAGTTGACTTCTAAGATACTCAAAAGTAGTCTTAGGCAAAAGTTTAGTAAAGATATCTGCAAGATGCTCCTTAGTAGAAACATGTTCCAAGATCACATCTTTACTTTGCACTTTTTCCCTTAAGAAATGATACTTCAATTCAATATGCTTGGTTTGTGCGTGCAAAATAGGGTTCTTGGAAATATTTATGGTACTTGTATTATCACATAAGATCTTTACAGGTTCTGAAATCTTCATCTTAAAACCTTCCAAAATGTGCCTCATCCAGATAGCTTGAGTACAATTCATGTAAGTTGCAACATACTCAAGTTCAGTAGTAGATTGTGATGTACAACTATGCTTCTTACTAATCCATGAAATAAGTCTTCCTCCAAGAAAAAATACTCCACCAATTGTGTTTTTCCGATCATCAACATTTCCTACCCAATCTGCATCTGTGTACACCTTCAAGTCAAAATTTCCTCCATATGGATACCATAATCCATACTCAACAATACTTTTCAAGTATCTAAAAATCCTCTTGGTTTCTATCAGATATGTTTTCTTAGGATTCTTCTAGAATCTAGCAACTATGCCAACTACATGAGCTATATCCGGTCTATTGTGAACAACATAGTGAACTTTTCCAATCATTGACCTATACTCCTTTTCATCAATAGACGTGGATTCATCTTCCTTAGACAACTTCCAACCTATAACCATTGGTGTCCCAACTGGTTTACAGTCACTCATACCAAATGTCTTCAAAACCTCTTTCACATACTTAGATTGTGTGATGAAAATACCATTCTTCATTTGTTGTATTTGCAATCCTATGAAAAAATTTATTTCTCCCACTAAAGACATTTCAAACTCATTTTTCATTTCATCCACAAAATCATTGCTTATGTCATCATTACCTCCAACTATGATATCATCTACAAATACTTCACTAACCAATATTTTATCTCCTTCAGATTTGAGATATATGTTACTATCATCACTGGTTCTCAGAAATCCTATCTTCATCAGAAGTGTATAAGGCCTTTCATACCATTCTTTTGGTGCCTTCTTTAATCCATATAAAGCCTTATGCAATCTGCATACCATGTCTTTCTCATCAATCAAAGCATAATCATCTGGTTGCTTAATGTATACTTCTTCCAATATCCCATTCAAAAATGTTGACTTAACATCCATCTGGTATACCTTGAATTTCTTATGTGTTGCAAATGCAAGTAAAGTTCTAACATCTTCCAGTCTTGCCACTGGTGCAAAATTCTCACCATAATCTTCTCCTTCCTCTTGTTCATAACCTTTGCAAACCAAGCTAGTTTTGTTGCGAACTACAACACTATCTTCATTCAACATGTTCCTGAATACCCACTTAGTACCTATTACATTTTTAGTTACCGGTCGGGGTACTAGGGTCCAAGTGTTATTTTTCTCACTTTGATCTAATTCCTCCTCCATAGCTTTAACCCAATGATCATCACCAAATGCTTGCTTAGTAGTTCTTGGTTCAATAGTGGAGATCATGTAGGAATTCTCTCTGATTCTTCTTTTGGTTAGTACTCCAGCATCCTTATCCCGAATAATATGTTCAAGACTATGATTTAGTCTCACATATCTTGGAATAACATGATCATTATCTTCAGGTTCAGCTTCTTCATTATCATCATCTTCTTCTAAATTTATCTGTTTCAGTTGAACTGGTACATCAGTATTTGCTCTCCCGATTTCAGATTTCATAGTTTTTGTTTCCAAAAACAAAATGCAAGGATCTTCATCCTTTTTCTCCAAAATAGTTTTGTCTGAGACTTTAGGATATTCATCCACTCGAACATCAACACTCTCAATAATTCTCTATGTCTGGTTGTTAAAACACTTGTAGGCCTTACTCTGGTGGAATAGCCAAGAAATATACCTTCATTGCTTTTAGCCTCAAATTTGCTAACATAATCACCTCTCTTAATAAAACACTTGCTTCCAAATATCTTGAAATAACTAACATTAGGTGATCTTCCATACCAGTATTCATAAGGAGTCTTGTCCTTATCTCTCTTTACCAGAATCTGGTTCATAGTGTAGACAGTTGTGCTGACAGCTTCTCTCCAAAAAAATTTCGCTACACCTCCTTGTATCAACATCATCCTAGCAACTTCAACAACTGATCGGTTGTTTCTCTCTGTGATACGATTATGTTGTGGTGTCCTCGATGTAGAAACCTACCATTTGATACCATTTTCTTCACAATACCTAGTGAATTCCTCAGTACTAAATTCATCGCCTTGATTTGTCCTCGGACACTTTATTTTCTTACCGCTCTCCTTATCAGCTAAGGCCCTAAATGCCTTGAACTTACCAAAATCTTCAATCTTATCCTTCAAGAATGTGACCCACATCATCCTTGAGCAATCATCAGTGGAGGGCATAAAATATTTGTCACCTTGAATACTTTTTGTTGTTATTGATCCACAAAGATCTGTATGAACCAAATCTAACAAATGTTCCACTGAAAAATATTTTCTCTTGAAATTTGAGGATGTCATCTTTCCCAACTAACATTCCTTACATATAGTATTAATCGGTGTATCCAACTGAGGCAAACCTCTCATTGTCTTTGACTTACTCACTTTAACAATGTTATCAAAGTTTATATGACAAAATATCCTATGCCAAAGCCAACTATCATCTATCTTTGCAATTAAACAGTTGCTGACTTTAGGATTAAGGTGAAACAAGTTACCTTTAGTTTGCTTCCTAGTTGCAATCAGTTCACCTTTGTTTCCATAGATTTTGCACATACCATTTTTAAACTCCAATGGGTATCCTCTGTCAATTAGTTGTACCACACTCAAAATATTGTGCTTTAAACCTTCAACCCAGTAGACATCATCTGCACTTCTCTTTCCATTAAGAGAAATAGTTCCCTTACCCTGCATCAAATTCCTTAAAAGAAAGAAATTTTCTTCGATCACCGGTCATGTGATGTGAACAAACACTATCAATGATCCAATCATCAGAGTTATCCATCCTGGATAATAATGCCTTATGGTCTGATATCTCTTCTTTAATAGCTACAAACACAATATCTTCATTATCACCACCATCAGATTCCTCATCACTGATACCACCATCAACAACAATAAGACAATCTATTTTTCCTTTACCCTTATACTTCTTGAATTTATCTCATTTGTGTTCATTATCACCATTAGGACAGTTAGCAGCTATGTGTCCAATCTCGTTGCATGCAAAACATTTCAAAAGTAATTTACCTCTATATATACCAGTGCCTCTGGGCAACCGCTTGGCCAACAATGCTTCAAGCTCAACTAAATTGTCTTCATCATCAGCTTCTTTGTTGGATCTGGATTAATAACTGTGACTGCATCTCTACTTTTTCTCAAAGATGGGTTAGAAATAGAAGCTCTAAATGTAGAGTTAGATTTCTCTACACTACCATCATAACCATTTAATTAAAATGTAGTAAGATTGCCAATGATGGAGTCAAGAGTTATCTTAGTTTTGTCAGTAGACTTTAGCTCTTGAATGGCTGCACCATGCATAGCATAGACTGGTAGAAAGGTTCTCAGTACCTTACTAATCACTATGGTATCTTCCACTTTACCTCCTGCACTCTTAATTTCATTGACTATCTCTTTTATCCTTTGACCATATTGCTGGATATTCTCACCTTCATCCATATGCATTTTATCAAACTTTACTCTTAGACTCTCTTCTTTATCATTCTTAACATGTTCATCACCGCTATAAATCTCTTCAAGTTTTTTCCATACCTCATATATAGTCTCTAGACCATGAATGTCTACATACTCTACATCAGACAAAGAACTAATAATAGCCTCGAATGCTTGATGATTTTCTTAGTGCTCTTTCTTCTAATCATCAGTCATAATCCCAGTAGGTACAACATATTGAGTATTGACATGTTCCCAATACTAGCTTCCCAGACTCTTGATATAAATTTTTATTCTATCACTCCATATCCTATAGTTCTCTCTATTAAACTTTGGACCTTCCTTCTTCATCATGATCTGCAAGATCTTTACCTCAAGTTGTTAGGCTTAGACCTTAGAGGACTTGATAGGCTCTGATACCAATTGATGGTATGATGAAAGAATAAGAATCTGGTCAACTACTGAGATGGAGGGGTGAATCAGTAGATAGAAAAATTGATACTAACTTCACCAATCTCAAAATCAATCTCTCAAAGTAAACTTAGAACTATCAATGTAATATCACTATCAAGATAAAAACTCATAAGATAAACCAGTTGACTATTTCAACAAACTAACAGTAAACAACTTCAAACTCATAAACATCCAAAAAAAATTTCATATGTCAACGGACTTCATTTCTCAATGCTTTCGATTATCAGGACTTATCAAAGTAGTTAAGTAGTCAAGCAAATCAACCATAAAAACATAACCACAAAAACATTCACCACTTGACACAAATATTTTTGACATGGAAACCCAAATGGGAGAAACCATGGTGAGATGAGACTCACAAGATAACTATCTGAGCTCTTATGAAGTTCACCCTACTAGGAGCCTAGCCTATTAAAGCTTTACAAAAGTCCTGTTAAGAAAAAATCTTGTTAGGAACCACCTGGTTAAGGGGTTGAATACAATGCCTTGTTAGAAGCAAGACCCTGTAAGGAGTAACCTCGGTAGAAGATTTGAAAATCAAAGCTAATGGATCACCTGGTTAGAGGATTTGAATAGCACCAAGCTTGTTAGAGCTTGCCCGGTTAGGGGATTTCAATTCTGCTGTAATTTTTAGAAACCAATAGGAGTTTTCTGATCTATTTCAATAGCACTACACTTTCTTGTTCAAATTCTAAATACATCATCTAGTTCGGAAACCACACACTCAACCGATCTTTTCCAACACTGAAACTAAATAGCTTCATCAACCTTATAAACAAATCAATTAGGTCAGTAACACAAGAAAAACCTAATTCTCATAGAGATTACAAAAAATTCAATTCAAGTATGACAGTTGGATTACGTATAAATATATGTACATCAATTAAGAAAACCTTGATCGCTCCTTGATCACCACTTCATCGAACTTAGTAACTCATCATGCGTTTTGCATTATATGTAGTATACTTTCTCATTCCCTAGACCAAAACTGCTACATCAACATGCCAAAATCAATTGAAATTGTCTGCATACAATAATCATACATGTCATAATCATTACCACTCATCATAAGATTGTAAACCAATATAAAAAATTCACCAAACTTAACCAGTTAGGATTTATCAAAAACAACAAGTAGGGTTTACCAGTTCACTCCACAAATTCTTCCTATCGGTTAGAGTTTCCTTCACTAGTTCATCCTATCGGTTACAAAACAATATTACAACAATATCAACAATATCATTATTGGTTAATTGACATCAATGACAACATAACATATCATTAATGCAATCTTCATGCAAATGCCAACATTCTTAAACGTCAACCTCAAGTGACTACGCCACCTATTGTCTCACAACCATGATTTGGTTACTTTCAAGCACCAGCTTCGTCTTATATTGTACTAAATGTGCAATAGTTTCTAGGTGCCATTAATTAAAATCTTCCATTGTATAATGTGCCACAATCTAATGTGTCTCATCTGAGCTATAGTGGATGTAGTTATCCACAAGGTGGTATTCCCCAAATTCAACTGTTTATGGTGAAAATGGATAACAATAATAACAATATTGAAAGGCTATAATGAATTCAACCACCAAACCCTAGCCTAGCAATGAACAAAGATCCACCATAACATATGAAGATAACCTAAGACAATGCAAAATAACTCAAAATCACAAAGATTATACCATCACATGTCCAATAGGATTTTGATCTCCATTCTTCCTATCTCCATTGATCTTGCTTGATATATTTGCTCTCAGATTTTTATATGCACAAGAGCTCAACAAAGAACGGAATGTGGTTGCAAGTAGGATCGTAGTGTAGCCAAGTACTCCAAAATCAGTCATTAGGATGTGTCATTAGGGTTTGACAATGAAGAAAGCATCTCCTTAAATAGAAGACACAATAAGAAATGGAGGGTTAAGATTGAGAGGTGTAAAAAGAGAGGTCGGCTAGGATTAGAGGGTAGGTATAAGAAATACCAAAATAATGAAAGAGGTAGGTAGTGTATGAATTAAGAGATGAATGACATGTGTCATAGGTAGAAAAAGATAATGAATTAATTAAATAAATAAAGATTTATTTAATTAATAGAAGAAGTGGGATAATTAAATAAATAAAATATTTATTTAATTTAGGAAAGGGATAATTTAAATAAATAAATGTATTTATTTAAATGAGAAATGAGGCTAGAAGAGGATAAATGAATTAATTAAATAAATAAAAATTTATTTAATTAATAGAAGAATTAGGCTTAGATAATTAAATAAATAAAATATTTATTTAATTAGACATGACATTTTTTGAGTGTCTACATTTTGCCCCTCTTTGAGACAATGCGGCTTGTCGCGTTGTTTCAAAGAAGATAAGATGAACTGATACAGAGTTGCCCCAGAATGGGAATGATATGCCCCCTCGAGAGATTGGATGAAAATGTCTGAAAAGATTGCAGACAATCTCTTGATAGGAAAGAAAGGCTAGAATGGACTGATCGGATAGAGTGACAAAGTCACGGAATGAGAAAGACTGACTCGGGAAATAAAGACGAGGGCTAGGCTAGGCTATAAGATAGACCACGGGCAAAAGATATCCTCATTGTCATCTACACCCTTACGAAATCATAGTGCAGAGCAAGAAAAGAGCAGCAGCAGTCAGCAGCGATGGCTTTCATTCATAGATTTGATCGCGTTTGCCGATTCCAGCGACCAGCAAATGCAGGAGAGCCGGTAAGTACCCGAAAACCTCCTCGTACTTTCACACATTTCAAGTTTTGTCATAAATGCTCAGTAGGTAGCAATAAATGTGCTAGGAATAGGGTAGTTTAAAAAAATGCAAAAATGCGCAACCACGTCTGTGTTAGTGCCAGGCGCGTCTGTGTCGGACAGGCGCGTCTGTGTCAAGTCCAGGCGCGTCTATGCCTGGAACCGCGTTTGTGCTGAATACGGACGCGTTTGTGAAATGTAGAGGCGTCTGTGCCCTGTTAGGGCGTTTATGTCATGTAGGGACGTCTGTGTTCCCTGGTCGCGTTTGTGCATGGCATAGGCACGTTTGTGTTCAGAAAACATGTCTATGTTGCAGAAGCGCGTTTGTGCAGTCTATAAGCGCGTTTAGGAGTTTAAAGCGCGTTTGTGTGTCAAAAGGCATGGTTTTAGTCTTCTAGGTCAAATCGGTAGTTCTGTGATGAACATACGCTGTCGATTGGATAAGCTGCTGAGAGGATACACTCAAGCAGGTCCTCTAGGAAGATTAGGATAGATCAAGGCACTTTGTGATGAACAGGGAGCACCAAGATAGGCAGCACTTTGTGATGAACAGGGAGTGCGAATGTGAGTAACACTTTGTGATGAACAGGGAATGTCACACACGTAGTACTTTGTGATGAACAGAGAGTACTACTAGGATAGATAGCAACACTTTATGATGAACAATGAGTGTCACTAGGATAGGTAAGCATATGCATTTAGATAACAAGTAGCATTTTGTGATAAACAGTGAATGCCACGATAACTGACATGATTGATTGGTTGACTGCAGGAGTATCTGCCTATGTTGGAGTCACGGGAGAGATTCCCATCGACTCAGAGGTTGCGACCAGAGTTGTCGATCCAGGATAGGATTTCCATTGAGGAGATGGGTCTTACACATGTGCTATTTGTGCCTGAGTTTCGGGCAAACATGGGTTTGCTGACTGCGTTGGCTGAGAGATGGCACTCTGAGACGTGCACGTTTCATCTGTCGATGGGTGAGATGACAGTGACACTGGAGGATGTTTACAGGATTCTGCATATTCCGATTGATGGAGAGTTGATTCCATATGATCGAGATGGTGACAGGGAGGCACTGAGACGGGTGTTTCAGGATCCCGGTTTGGAGATGCGAGCAGGTCACATGGCCTGGGATACCATGACCGCCACAGGTTTAGCATTGCCAGCTATTATTGGGGGAGCTATCAGTGGGTATTTATGTCCGGACAGAGCCACACGAGGATTGGCAGTTGGCTGGGGAGGGGCATTAGAGACGCTGATGATAGAGCACACCAGATATGCATGGGGGCCATGTGTCTTAGCACATTTGTACTATGAGATGCATCAGTTTGTGTATCATGGATCAGTGGGCTTGGGCTGCGGAGTGACTCTCCTTCAAGTGTGGGCATATGAGCACCTGCCGATCACACGGCCGATCCACTTCAGGGGTAGAGGGCATGGACAGAGTTTTGTGCATTTGTACGATATGATTACATCACAGCCTCGGATTGGTCGATTGGAGCATTGGAGGCGCGTTATAGATGACATCGACATGGTTATCTGGAGGCCGTACCTGGGGTGCGAGGAGTGGGATGACGACATATTGGAGCTACCCTATACATTCAGGAGTAGGTATCTGATTGGGTGGACGCCCTATATACTGGAGAGGCAGCTTGTTGACAGAGTATGCAGGCAGTTTGGCCGTATTCAGTGGATGCCACGAGGCTCGGGCATGTATGCCCATACAGTCAGAGATCAGGTACAGTTCGGGCCGCTTCTATCATATGATCAGGCCGTGACACAGCTGGCAGAGATGATGCCCTTACCATGGGACATGTGGCCGGAGGTAGAGGATGCAGGGATGGACACAGAGTATGCTGTGTATTGGGCAGAGCATCCCTTTCCGAGATTGACAGATCCGGGAGAGCTGTTGGAGGGAGAGGCCGGGGGGATGATGATGATGATGGTGGAGGAGATGGAGGTAGGGGCCGATAGAGGTAGAGGGGAGTAGTGGGAGAGAGGAGGGTGGCACCTCGGAGGGAGGGGGGACAGGAGGGACCAGCACAGGTGGTGAGGGGTCGCGGTGGAGTGCCCCTGCAGGTACCAACAGCACAGGGTCCTAGACAGGGACCTAGACAGGTGCAGGGACAGGGACAGGTACAGGCACAGGTACCTATTCAGGCACCAAGACAGGTGCAGGCAGAGGCACAGGGACAGGCACCTGCAGAGGAGGAGCCACAGGCAAAGGCTGAGGGCGAAGATCCTAAGGAGGATGAGCTGTTGAGGCTGTGAGAGATCTGCCAGGGCCAGGCAGATGAGATTGAGGATTTGGTGCAGGAGAGGGATCACCTCAGGATCAGGCTCAGGGACACAGAGCGGGAGAGAGACCAGGCCATCCAGAGATATACTGAGGCCGAGACAGCTCTGAGGGCAGGGAGGCGGGCAGCAGAGGATGTAGGGGCAGGCTACGCATATGTGCTGCGAGCCGGAGAGGAGATCGCCTATTGGAGGGATCTGTACTATGGTGTCGTGCCAGCGAATCAGCGGGCGAGGAGCTTCCATAGATCGTCGCGCACAGCGACGGCTACAAGAGGGAGTCGTAGGAGGCAGGCATCCAGCGGTGGGGTCATGGGTCCTCCACCACCACCAGACAGGCAGGGGGATCCTGGAGCAGGACCATCTAGAGCTCAGACTCTGTCGAGGCCAGGCGGCTCCGAGGGAGGGAGTTCATCATAGCCATAGAGGGCTCCTCTTTGTATCAGTATATGTACCATTTTTGTATTGTAGACACCTGCGGGTGATTTTGTAGCCATATGATTCTTTTGACATCATTGTATCATGACACATTTTGATTATATATGAGAGATGATCCATTTTTGCGGTAGCTATGTAATGCAAATGAATATGATAATGCAAATGATTATTTACATAATGAAAATGTGAGATGTGCTAACATGTGTTGTATGCAGGATGTGATGCAATTGTGATATCTATATGTATGTATGAAATGCTTATATGTGGTGATGTAGGTGCAAACTATATGAAATGCAAATGTTTTTGGTGTGTCATTATACTCAGTCATGTGACAGCGGGCTACACAGACTCAAGAAGGATAATGGAAGTCAATCAAGAAAGGGGGATGGAAGATAGAAGATATGAAAGTGAAAGAGCTTCTTGTGCATTATCATCATTGAGCTTTATTATGGCAAAATAGGTTATGACAATCGAGGCATATGTTTGACCCAGAAAGTCATTGTACCTGTTTGCATGGAGATAAGATAGTCACAAACAAGGAATGCCCTAGTTCATACTAGACTCACAGTGTCCTCATATCCTTGGACAAGTCATAGCATTACTAAGAGACAATCCATAGACAGCAAATGCAAATAGGTGACGATACCCCATCCTCGCCTTTCTAGTCAAAGACATCCTGGAGATAGAATCTCTAGTCAAAGACATCCTAGAAAAGCTAAAAGACATGTCACCAAAAAAGATGAAATCAAAAGAAAACCAAGACTCGACACCGACATCCACTGTAGTCCTCAAGTTTAGTGTCTCTTGTCACTTGTTTAAGTCTTATTCGATTGTTGTCACAATGTTCACTTTCACAAAAGGGATAGATTAACACTAAACCATATGTTGTCTGAGTCTGTTGAAAGATTTGATTTGTTAAAGCCCATTGTTGCTGCTGTGTCTCATCTAAAACTGACTGAATCCATGAAACTGATACTTTATTGCGGAGAAGATGAAACTTTATTGCGGATCTGTGATGCAAATGTTGCTTTATTGCGGATTGTGCGCGAATAGACTGAAGAAAGCTGGAAGAAACCGTACTCCTTAGAACATGTGATGTTCTCAGTTCCACACCCATCACTAGACGTAGGATTTTGCCTTAGCCACAGATAGGATCGGATTTATTATGGATGGAAAGGGATGTGAAAAGGGAGGTTTATGGATGGCTAACCAATCTTAGGTAGATCAATAACAAGCCATGATGGGAATGGGTAAGTTTATTATGGATGAATAGGTTGTGAGTGTGTGCAAAGTGAAAGGATGAAAGTGAATCCTAAAGGAGGGAGGAGCAATGTCTCTACACATGGCGCTGGTGACCCAGTTTTCACCATGGTACTTGCCCAGGGCACCACCGAAGTGGTTTTCACCGTTGGACAAAATTATTTCTCTTTTTTTTTTTCGATTTTTCAATTTTTTTTGTTGTCACAAGGCACCTGTTTGCCAGGTTTTCACCAAGTAACGATTTTTTTGTTTTATAATTTTTTTTTGTATTTTTGAATTAAGATGTTCCGAAGAGCTTATGTGTAGAACCTGCGAAGGTGCATGTTGTTGATAGGATCCTCCAAGGGTTCACCTTCTGTAGCTGAGAGCTGATATGCCCCAGATCCATAGGCTGTTGTAATGATGTAAGGACCAAGCCAGTTTGGTTCGAACTTGCCCTTCTTATCTCTGTCTTGCTGATTCTTGGGGTTTTCTCTGAGGACTAAGTCACCTACCTCAAATGTGCGAGGCTTGATTTTGTGATTGTAGCTGTGACTCATTCGTTGTTGGTAAGCCTTGAGATGATTAAAAGCAGTGTGCCTTCGTTCCTCCAGCAGTTCTAGTTCTTGTAAGCGAGAGACCCTGTAGTCTTCATCGTTGATTATGTTTCTCAAGGAGACCCGTAGAGAAGGTAACTCGACCTCAATAGGCAAGATGGCTTCAGCGCCGTAGACAAGTGAGTAGGGTGTAGCTCCTATAGGTGTGTGGACACTTGTGCGGTAGGCCCAAAGTGCAGGATTGAGTTGGATATGCCAGTTACGGCCAGCGTCGTCGACTGTCTTTTTAAGGATTTTGAGAATTGTTTTATTAGACACCTCAGCTTGGCCATTACCTTGGGGGTAATATGGTGTGGAGAAACGGTGAGAGATATGGAAGCGCTCACAGAGTTCACGAACATCCTGATTTTTGAAGGGACGCCCGTTATCAGTAATAATGGAAGTAGGAATCCCGTATCGGCAAATGATGTAGTTCAGGATGAAGGTAGCGATTTGTTTCCCAGTAACTTGTGTGAGAGGCACGGCTTCAATCCACTTTGTAAAATACTCTGTGGCTGTAATAATGAATTTATGTCCATTGGAAGAAGAAGGGTGAATCTTGCCTATGAGATCGAGTCCCCACTGACAAAAGGGCCAAGGAGATGCGAGTGGTTGTAGTTCCTGTGCTGGTGCATGTATGAGGTCTCCATGAATTTGACACTGCTTACATTTCTTGACAAACTGATATGCATCTTTTTCCATAGTAGGCCAGTAGTATCCAGTCCTGATGAGTTTCTTGGCCAAGGTAGGACCACTAGTATGCGGACCACATATCCCTTCATGCACTTCTCATAACGCAATCTGAGCTTCGTCACTCTCTAAACATCTAAGAAGGGTGCCATCTAGACCTCGTCGGTATAGGATATCAGCTAAAATGACGTATCGAGAGGATTGGCGAATGAAAGTATGGCGTTGATTGTTTGATAGATCAGGAGGTAAGATATTGTCGCGAAGGTATGTGAATATGGGACCATATAACTGGGATTCAGGACCAACAACATATATCATTTCTGTAGGAGTGATTTCATATGACGGAATCAGCAGGTTGTCTACCAGGAATTCATAGCAGGTCTCATTTTGCGGTAGATCAATGAGCGAAGCAATTGTAGCCATGGCATCAGCAGTGCGATTCTGTTCTCTTGGTATCTGCTCAAACTCTATCTTTGCAAAGTGCTGTTTCAAATCATCTACCAGTTGTTTGTAAGGCATTAGCTTTTCATCTTTTGTTTGATAATCATCAGTTGCTTGATGGATGACAAGTTGAGAATCCCCAAAAACACGAAGTTCTTGGATCTTCCATTGAACTGCAATTCTTAACCCAGTTGTTAATGCCTCGTATTCCGCTATATTGTTGGTGCAAGGAAATGATAAGCGGTATGACTTTGGTATAGAATCGCCTTGGGGAGTTATAAAGAGTATACCCACTCCTGCCCCATGCTGTGTGTATGAGCCGTCAAAATATAATTGCCATGGCTTTGCAGGTGATATTGTTAGAATGGACTCATCTGGAAATTCTGATTGTAGAGGAGCATCATCTATCATGGGAGCATCTGCCAGTTGATCTGCAATTGCTTGTCCTTTTATAGCTTTTCTGTTCACGTATTCAATGTCGAATTCACTCAAAATCATTACCCACTTGGCCAGCCACCCAGTAAGTGTAGCTTTGTTGAGAAGATACTTTAGTGGATCAATTCTTGCAATCAACTTAGTCTTGTGAGTGAGCATATAATGTCATAACTTTTGTGAAGCAAAGACCACAGTGAGACATGCACACTCGATTGGTGTGTAGTTTAGCTCATATCCCACCAATGTGCGACTGATATAGTAGACTGCTTTTTCCTTGCCGTCAGGTATTTGCTGTGCTAGGAGTGCCCCCAGTGCTGTGGGAGTAGCTGATATGTAAAGTAGCAATGGTTGATCTGGAATTGGTGGCATCAAAACTGGCGGGTTCAAAAGATAGTCTTTGAGTGCCTGAAAATCTTGTTGACAGTTCTCATCCCATTTGAACTTGATGTTTTTGTGTAGCAGGTGCTGGAAAGGGTTACACTTATCTGCAAGTTGTGCTATGAATCTTCGTATGGACTGGAGTCTCCCTTGTAAAGATCGAAGTTGACTGATATTCTTGGGTGGCGACATGTCCAAGATAGCCTTGACCTTTGCTGGATCAGCTTCTGTTCCTCTTTTAGACACAATGAATCCTAGGAGCTTCCCAGAGGTTACTCCAAAGACACATTTCTTAGGATTTAGTCTTACTTTGTATTTTTCCAACCGATCAAAAGCAACTGAAAGTATGTCCAAGTGTGTATTTCTGTCTATTGATTTAACCAAAAGGTCGTCAACATAATCTTCCACCGTTACATGCATGAGATCATGGAAGATAGTAGTCATGGCTCGTTGATACGTAGCGCCTACATTTTTCAATCCAAAAGGCATGACATTCCAACAGAAGGTTCCCCATGGACAAGTAAATGATGTTTTATGTTGATCTTCGGGTGCTATCCTGATTTGATTATATCCAGAAAATCCGTCCATTAAAGATAACATTTCATGGCCTGCTGTGAGATCAACAATTAAATCAATGTTTGGTAATGGGAAATCGTCCTTTGGACAAGCCTTGTTGATATCTCTGAAGTTTGTACATATTCGGATGCTGCGATCCGGTTTGCTGACAGGTACTAAATTGGAAATCCATTCAGGATAATCAATTGGGCGTATGAATCCGACATCCAATAATTTCTCTAGCTCTGCCTTGACTAGCAATGCCACTTGTGGATGCATTTTCCTTAATTTCTGCTTTACTGGTTTTGCCCCCGGTTTGACTGTTAAATGATGCATCACCAAATATGGGTCTAGCCCAGGCATATCAGCGTATGACCATGCAAAGTTGACTTGTCGTTCCTTGAAAAAGCTTATGAATTTTGTCCTCTCGGCCTCTGTCGATGATTGAGCCAAAAATATGTTGTGTGGAACCTCTGCTGTACCGATGTTTGTCTTTATAGTCTCCTCTACCAACATGGATGATTTTTCCTCATATGATGCTGGGAGAATGTCGAGCCTTCCATCTTTGGGCGCCTCAGAGAGGTTTTCACCCTCAGATACGTCCTTTCTTTTTACTTTTTTGGAGTCAGATAGCGCCACAATGTGGTTTTCGCCATAAGACCCTTGTTTTGTTTTTATTTTCACATTTTTGCGACTAGAAGGCCCGACACCCTCACCAAAGTATGCTATGTTGTTGAGCTCTATGGCGTATCCTGCTTTGTGGTCTCCAGGGGGAAGATCATCTCGAATGCCAAGGTAGTCGATAATAGCTTCATCATTTTGAAATGTATCAAATTGTGTTGGTCCTTCATGATCCCAGTCAATGAGTTGGGGATGAACAAGGGGAAGGTCTTTAGTGCTTTCAGGGTTTGCAGGACTAATAGTGAAGATGTGGTTATATTCAAGTATGTCAAGGTAATCATCGAGGTCATCAATGGCACTCTCCTCATCAGTTTCGATCGTGAGCGAATCTAAATTGTCATCACTAGTAGAGCCTTCTGGGACAGGTGTCCTCATCCTATGTGATTTTGACCTAGGACCTTGAAACGAAGCTTGTGCGGGATCCTTATGGGTTGGCTCTTGACCAACTCTGAACTTTTTGTAAAATTCCTCCTCCTCTGTGGGTTCATCTGGCTCTCTGAATGTTTCAGTGATCTCATAGTCACTAGAGGATTTGTCTGAACCCCACTCCCACTCATTAGAATCTGTGGAAGGATAATCCTCTTGTTGAACTTCGGCAACTTTAATTCGCCATACCTCTTTTGTTCTTTTATTATGTAGTCTGGCATTCAGAAAACCAAGCCCCTTAGAGCGTTCCCTTCTTGTAGTTAGCTCAGGCTGTAAGGGCTCCATGACACCTTCTTTGCGTAGTCCGAGAGGGCTTTTTCCATCATACCCAAATCTTTGCAAAATTTTGAAGCCTTTGCCATAATTCTCACAGGGTATAATAATCTGATCATGTGTGTCCTCTTCAACGTCCTTATAGAGCATTTTATATAAATTTTCTTCTTCTAGTTCACCCCATTTTTGAAAGATGGTAGGATCCCATTTGAGCATCATGATGGACATTTTCTTGTTAGGATATGGCCTCCCATATTCCTTGGGAGAGGTCATGACTTGTCATAAAAACATTGTTTGATTCAAAGTGTATTCTCCCATGCCTTTGTCTTGAAACTTGGCTCTAAGTTCACCTTGTTTGGATGTTGAGGGCTTTAATGACTCAGGATCAATATATGCTGACGAAGGAGTAGCCTCACGATTGCTAGGAATGATAGTCTCAGTATGTGATCTCAAGTTATTACAATATATGAATGGATTTGGATCACCATTGACCGTCACTTCAACTCCATTGTGAGGAAACTTAATGCACTGATGGTATGTTGATGGGACTGCCCTCATTTCATGAATCCACGGACGTCCTAGCAATATGTTATACGTGAGATCTAGATCTAGGACTTGACAAACCACATCCTTTGTGACTGGCCCTATTCTTAGTGGTAAGGTGACCGTGCCCTTGGACGAGTGCTCTTCATCATCATAAGCCTTGATGGTGATTTGGTTTGTAGCATTCACAGCCTTGTCAGAATATCCCAATTGTCTTATGGTACTCAAGGTACAAATATTAAGACCTACTCCTCCATCTATCAAGACTCACTTTATTCTATGTTTATGTATGAAGGCTTCAACATGTAGAGGTGCATTATGTGGCTAACTTATGGAGGCGTCATCGGCTTCTGTAAATGTGAGGGAGTGTGGAACGGATAGGTATCCCACCATGGCTTGAAACTAGTCCACGTTCAGATCAGTAGGGATGGCAGTATCTCTCAAGATTTTGTCAAGGATAGCTTTATGTGCAGGAGATATACGTAAGAGCTCAAGAATAGAGATAAGTGCAGGTGTCTTCCCTAATTGTTCTACAAGGTCGTACTTAGGCTTGATTGATGAAAGATTGGTATTCTTAGTGGAGGCACCTGGCAACGTAATCTTACCTCGATGGGTTGTAACATGACATTTAGAGGTAGATTCGGACGAAGATCCCACACCTTTTAGGACAATCTTGGGTCTCTGAGAAGGATTCTCAGGGTTTTTGTTCTTGATAGTAATAGTAGAGATATGATTGTCCATTGAGATGTGATTGATAGTAGAATCATAATTGTAAGGTGCTCTAGTGTAATTGGCTTGATCATCTGTGACTTTGCCTTTTCCTTTGTCATGTTTTGGGAATGGTTCCTTAAACACCTCATGCTCTTGGTTAGATGAATGTCCCTCAATCTCAATATCTCCTCTGTCAATGAGATCTTGTACAATGTTTTTCAATCGATGGCAATTACTTGTCTTATGACCCTTGCTCTTATGAAACTCACAGTACTCATCATCATTCCACCAATTCGGTTTGACCTTTGGTTCATATGGAGGAAAGTCTGGAACCGTGATTACTTTGTTTGCTACAAGCTTTTTGAATACTGATTCAAGTGGTTCTCCCAATGGAGTGTACTTCCTTCGTGGTTTTGAAGTTGTTTGATTGTTCACTTGATTGTTGGTAGAACTTGATCCAGAAAAGACGAACTTTGGTCTCACTGTGTTGGCATCAACAACGCCATCATTAACTGTACTCTTATTCTTGTTCCAAAATTTTGGTTTGTCCTTTCCTTTGAAGTCTTCTTTATTTTCTTTCAATAGCTTGATAACTCCTTGTTCAATTAAGACCTTTTCTGTTGCTAGGCCCTTTTCAATGACATCCTTGAATGTAGACAAACAAGCTTTTCTGAGATCATAGCCAATAGCTTTATTAACGTTTTGTGTGAACATCTCGACCATTTGTTTTTGCGGGATTTCACAAGAGCATCTACTAGCTAGGTTTCTCCATCTCTGTAAAAATGTTGCGAAAGATTCTCCTTCTTTTTGTTTCGTATTGCACAAGGTAGTAACTGAGACATCTGTTTCAATGTTGTAAGAGAAATGTTGAATGAATGCTTCTGCCAAATTGCCCCATGACTTAATACCAGGAGGTAATTGAGAAAACCATTCCATAGCTTGATCGCCTAAGCTTTGTGGAAACAACCTCATCAAGTATGTTTCTTTTGCCGCTACCTCA
Organism: Cryptomeria japonica; assembly: GCF_030272615.1. Lineage (NCBI taxonomy): Eukaryota > Viridiplantae > Streptophyta > Pinopsida > Cupressales > Cupressaceae > Cryptomeria > Cryptomeria japonica. Next base: position 561,037,405 of record NC_081412.1, read on the forward strand.
ATACAGGCTGTGAAGAATTGTCTTATGTGTGCCTTGGGGTCTCCTCTCCCTCTATATTTGTCAAATTTTGGCGTTACAAAGTGTGGAGGAAATGGAGGCATTGGAATGCTCTTATCGAAGGGATAAGGACATATATCTCTCATAGTGTATGTAGGTTTTGGTGTACTCATGTCCTCCATTTTCTTTTGTAGATCTCTAATTTGTTGCTCCAAATTATTCTTGGGTGGAGATTGATTTCTTGTAGCATACCCCATGTTTGAAACACCCATTTGAGGAGGAACTTGTTGCATATATGGATGATACTGATCGTAGACATGTCCATATGGAGGTCTATATTGTTGCGACATGTATGGAGCACTTGGCATAACTTCTTGTTGAGGGACCCCATATCTATTTTGTGTGTATAAACCATATTCAACAGGTCTTTCATTTTCCATTGTGTTGCCCCCAATTTTGACATGAGGTCTCCTTGTGTCAAAATTTTGAGGATGTCCTTGAGTATCCACTTGTTTTGATTGATTCATACCTTGAGCATGTGATTGAGCATAAGGCCTCCATGATGGTCCTTGAGTGTAAGTATCATATGTTTGAGCTTGTGTATGTGGGATTGCTGGTTTTTGAAGCAAAACTGATGGTGACTCTGGCATCATATTATTCGGTCCTCTATTTCCTCCACTATTTGGTCTCCTTTGATCCATGTTGGATTGAGTTTGTTGTGAGGGTCGACTTTCCATAAGTTGAGACATGTCAAAGTCATGAGGTATTTTAACTCCACTTTGTGCCATCATGTGTAAAAAGTACTGTCGATCTCTCCTCATTATCTCTTCAACCAATCTATTGAATTGAGGATCCATTATAGATTCTTGTATGTCTGCTGATAGTATTGAAGAATTGTCCATGGTGTCATTGTGTGTAGCATTGTTTATAGTATTTGTGTTTTCCACATTTGGATTGTGTCTATAAACATTCATGTCTGGTAATGTAGTGTGTTCAGGATTGTAGAATAGATCATTGTCATACTCATAAGAACTCATGTTTGTGGATTTTTGAGCTTCTTTAGCTATTCTCCTAGATTTTTGAAGGCGGGTTTCAACCATGAACTAGGTGTTAGACCAATATGAGAGACTAGACGAAAATGACAAGAGCATGGAAGACCAAGAGTTGTATGGAGTGTAAATGAATCTTGAGGTGTACTTGCAATGTCCAAAGTGTAAGACCAAGTATGTAAGTAGTAGAGTAGGTGTGACTTCCAAAGAGAGGATAGTTTCTCTTGATGAGGTAAGCTGACCTTGACTCTAAGTAAGACCAAATGAGACCCAAAGGTAAGAAACCTTGATGAGGGACCACTTAGCAAAGTGTAGTAGTATGTAGTGTGTTGAAAAAGTATGATGAGGACAAGCAAGTGACCTTTTTGACTCCAGTTTAGACAAGTATGAATGTAAAATGAGGTATGAAGCAATGATGGACTATGTAAGACCTTAGAACAGGCTGAATGCTAGATGAAACCTGAAGAGACAACCTAAGAAGCTCAAGTATGCCGAAACTGATTTTCTTTGTTTGCTTGACTGTTAAAGTTTTCAAATTCTGACACAGACGCCTCTGTATACTTCACAGACGCGATTCCTGGACACAGACGCTACTCTGTTTGACGCAGATGCTGACAAAAACACAGACTCTATTCTGTACTTCACAGACGCGCTTATCCGACACAGATGCGGTTCGAATAGACACAGACGCGTTTCTGTAACCTTAGTGCAATTTTTTCTATCTGTGAAGTAGTTTTGTTGTGACCAAATCTGATTTTTCGACTGTTTTTCGTGAGAAGAGGACACAGTTTTGATGACTCAATGTTTGCAGACTGTTTAGACTCCAAAAGTGTGTTGTTTGATGTAAAAAGTTTTTGCATACACTTGAAGACACAAAAGACACAATGTTTTGCTATTTTGTCTTGAATGTTTGAGTGTTTAGCATAAGACAAGCACAAATCTTAGGGCTGGCCAAGACAATAGTTGTTGATCCCACATAGGGTTTTACCCCCGAGGCTACGCTATTCAGAGTGGATACTTAGATGCTTGACCTCACTGGCTCCACCCTTGGCACTCACTTCTCGTGTCAGCCAAGCATCAGTCCCCATGAAAACTCCCCATGGCGAACTTTGTATCTCTACTAAGAACCGTATGTGTGTGGGCCGCTACCAAAGGTCCGACCTCCTGCCTCAACAACTAGAAGGATTTGGGCATCTAAAACAAAGGGGTGCTAGTAAGGGCATCCGCTCGTGTGGCCATACATACGGCACTTTCAGCTCTGTAAATACAGAAGGCTCCCAGCCGGTAGGGGTTATGCCCTACAAATGATCAAATAAATTTGATCAAACGGGTTTATGGGGAGACATAGTGTCGGTATGAACTAATCAGCACACGTTATTCATAGTTTTCACCATGAATACATTTGATTATAGTGGTTTGGATGAGGTGGGTTTTCCTCGCTACCACTTGGGTCGTTCTCTTCTCACTAGTAGTCCTAATGACCACATGGGAAGACAGGCCCTCTAAAGATTAAACAAAAAGAGCCTATTGCTCAAGACACAAAAGACAATGATTCAATTTTAGTGCACCAATTGAAGTGTTTGCTAAGCTATGAAAACAAGGCACACAATAAAATTACAAAACCCTAGCTAAGGCCCTGCAACAAAATTGTTAGTAGTTTGGGTTGTTTCAAATGATAACCCCTTCCTGCAAGCACACAAGTTAGGTAAATTTTAGAAAACCCAAAAAGACTTTGTGAAAAGGGGCCTTCAACAAAAAACGTATTTGCCTCCAAAGCAAGCTGCACAAACCAGGTTAGCTAGATGTGCAAGAGTTAGCCGAAAACAAACTAGATCTGAAACCTTAAGTACAAAATCCGAAAACCTAAATCAAAGAAAAATTAAAAAATTGCAAAACAGAATGCGCAGATGCCTTTATACCAGACACAGACGCGTCTGAAAGACACAGACGCGATTCTGTAGTTCACAGACGTGATCGGATGTCACAGACATGACTTCCTAGTGCAGACACGATAAGATCTAGCACAGACGCGGTTAAAATTCTCAGACGCGATCCAGAAACCTGCAAAAAAAAATAAAGATTGGCAGAAACACAGACGCGATTCTTTATATCGCAGACGCTTCCGAAACACAAAAACACGATCCGAACACTCGTAGACGCGGAAAAACCTAAAATGTTGTCGAAAACTGTCCGATCTGCAACTTCAAAAATGCAAAATCTGCAACAAAATTGTTAAATGCAAAGGGACAAGAGTCCCACCGGGCATGCCAAAATGTTTATGGTGAAAATGGATAACAATAATAACAATATTGAAAGGCTATAATGAATTCAACCACCAAACCCTAGCCTAGCAATGAACAAAGATCCACCATAACATATGAAGATAACCTAAGACAATGCAAAATAACTCAAAATCACAAAGATTATACCATCACATGTCCAATAGGATTTTGATCTCCATTCTTCCTATCTCCATTGATCTTGCTTGATATATTTGCTCTCAGATTTTTTATATGCACAAGAGCTCAACAAAGAACAGAATGTGGTTGCAAGTAGGATCGTAGTGTAGCCAAGTACTCCAAAATCAGTCATTAGGATGTGTCATTAGGGTTTGACAATCAAGAAAGCATCTCCTTAAATAGAAGACACAATAAGAAATGGAGGGTTAAGATTGAGAGGTGTAAAAAGAGAGGTCGGCTAGGATTAGAGGGTAGGTATAAGAAATACCAGAATAATGAAAGAGGTAGGTAGTGTATGAATTAAGAGATGAATGACATGTGTCATAGGTAGAAAAAGATAATGAATTAATTAAATAAATAAAGATTTATTTAATTAATAGAAGAAGTGGGATAATTAAATAAATAAAATATTTATTTAATTTAGGAAAGGGATAATTTAAATAAATAAATGTATTTATTTAAATGAGAAATGAGGCTAGAAGAGGATAAATGTAAAATATTTATTTAATTTAGGAAAGGGATAATTTAAATAAATAAATGTATTTATTTAAATGAGAAATGAGGCTAGAAGAGGATAAATGAATTAATTAAATAAATAAAAATTTATTTAATTAATAGAAGAATTAGGCTTAGATAATTAAATAAATAAAATATTTATTTAATTAGACATGACATTTTTTGAGTGTCTACATCAACAACCTCAAAATATGCAATATCAACAACAATATATTCCTTCACAATAGAATGTGGCAACTTACTCGGGACCACCCTAATATCAACAAGAACAACCACCTTTTGTTCATCAAAATGTTCCCATTTACCAAAACATGATAGGCTATCAATATCCACAACAACACCTGAGTTATGTTCATCCACCTCAAATGGCATATCAAACACCTCTTTATCAATCAGCTACACCATCTCCTGAGCTATTTCCAGTCAACAATGAATGGGAGGAAATGAAAGTAGCTCTTAAAACTTTACGAGATAGTAATTTCGAGAATGTTTTCAAATTTTATGAGTTTTGTCCATATCTATTTGATAAGTCAATAATATCAATGTCATTCCCCAAATATTTTGAAATGCCAAAATTTGATAACTAGAAGGGGAAAGATGATCTGCATCATCACATCAAGGAATTCTATATGGCTTGTCAAGAAGTTGCATATTGTGATATTATCTCTTGCATCGATCTTTCCTAAGAGTCTTAGTGGTCCATCTCTAGAATGGTTTTGTAAGTTACCATTTAGTATTATCACTACATTCATAGAATTATTAGAGAGATTTGTGGCCCATTATCATTACAATGTGGAAAATGATATTTCCATGCTTGACCTTTGTCAAGCCAAAGAGAAAGGAGGTGAGAGTCTTTTAGACTATATTCAAAGATGGAGAGCCCTAGCTAGTCGTCTCCCTTGTGTGGTACCTAATACTTAATTGGTTCCAATTTTCATCAGTAATCTACATCCAAAGCTTGTGTATCACATTAGATTAAACTATGCAGCTACATTCAAGTATATCATGTCAAGGAATCATTAGTAGAAAATACTTTGATTGATGAAGGAAAACCGAACTCTATAAAGAGTCTTCTAATAAACCAAGTGGGGATAAACAAAGGTATTGGAACAAAAATAAGAATGTGTAGGATATAGTTGTGGCTGCAAAACCACCAAAGATACATTTCAAGCATATTCTAATCAACAATCATCTACCAATCCATCACCAATGATATATGTCAATCCACCACCTCAGGCCTATCATAATCCTCAAATGTTGACATCAAATGTGCAAACTAATCATACAAATGCCATCACTATTTCTTGAGCTCCTCCTTGACAAACAAATCATAACAATCTAAGACATAATTTACACCCATGGGGGAACCCTTGGATATGATCTTTAAATGTGTGGAGCAATATAATATGGTTGTGTATCCACAAACAATACCATTTGATTATTCTAAACCAAAGCCTGATTGATATAAAGAGAGTGAGTATTATGCTTATCATCATGTCAAGGGTCATGTGATGAAAAAATGCATGAAGCTTAAGCATCTAGTCCAAGATCTTGTTGACCAGGGGAAAATTGATGTTGACCTTACTACAGGAAAGTCACCCAATGTGAGCCTAGGTATGTATAAAGATGCTCTTCCCAAAAATCAAGGAGATGTTAGTGCATCCAATGCAGGTCAATCTCGTACCACTAATAACATTAGCTACAAAAATGTCTCATTTCACTATGGTAGTAAGATAGGTTAAATTACCCAGGTAGAAGAGAATGTCAATACGATTTGTGTCAAAGGAGTCTATACTCAATGTACAACAAACACTAAAAGAGATCACATGATGGTCCTTGGAGCTCTAGCTCCAACCACACCTCAAATTCATGTGTCTACACAATACAAAATTATTAAACACTTAGGGAAGACCCCTACACAAATCTCCATTTGAGATCTCCATTTGAGATTTGTTAAAATCTTCACCTACTCATTAGGATATTCTTAACCGTGCCTTGCAAGAAACCCATGTGCCCAACAACATAGATCCTATGCAATTCCAAGATTTAGTATCGCATTTATCTTCCATGTACCATCTCATCTTTACCCCATCTGATGCCATGGTTCCTGATCCTAATGATATCCATCCACTTAATATCGAGGCCATTATCAAGCACTAAAAAGTAAAGTGAGTTCTAATCGATAATGGTTTTTCCCTAAATCTTTGTACATTGAAATTTATTACACAAGTGGGGTACACTGTCATGGATTTGCATAACCAATGAATCACTATCAAAGCATATGATAATGTAAAAAGAAGCTTAGTAGGGATGATCAATTTTCCAATTCAGGTGTTCTTAGTAACATAGGACATGCTTTGCCATTTCATTGATCTTGATCTTCCATTTAATATCCTTATTGGTCCCCCATGGATTCATGCTATATAGGTCGTGTCATCCACTTACCATCAATGTCTCAAAATTCCATATAGAGGTTGTGAAATAACCATTGGTGGTGACACTCAACCATTTGAGTATTATCGCACTCTTGAGGCATCTTCACAATATTCCCATCATTGTCTAGGCATCAGCATTGGAATCCCTCAAGCTACTCCATCATTCTCATATGTTGACCATGATTCCATATGCATTTTTGTTAAATAAAAAACTTCCATTTCATCTTCCTTTTCCTAGCTCAAGATCAACAACAACGACTATGATGAATATGCTTTACAAAGAACCCTTTCAATGGTTGCACTACCCCTAGATCCTCATACCCATGGGTAGCATACCAAAGAGGAGAAGAAGAAAGAGATAGTGGTTTAAATGTGTGGTACTACTACATTTCAATCTCATGGTAAATGCAATCATGAGGTTATAGAAGGAGATATCAACCAATGGATTTTCAGAGATTTTGTGGACAATGATACCTATCTTAATCACTTTAAAGATAAATACCCAATAGTGCACAAATTGGCTACCAAGAAATGGGATTACCAAGGTGAAGGATTGGGGCATGAAGAACATGGAATCAGAAGACCAGTTTGTTAGGATAACCAGTGAACAACTGAGAGGGGGGGTGAATCAGTTGTTAATAGATTTTGAAACTTTAAGCACACAAAACCTTTTACTGGAATGCATAAACCAAATACCAGAATAGAAAATATATCAATTAAGCACAAACATAAATCATAAACCAAATACCATGCATCCACAAAACATAACACCAAGACTTGTAAGTGGAAAACCTGGTAAAGGGAAAAACCATGGTGGAAAGCCTACCCACAGTCAGATGATACTTCTATAGTAAGTATGTGATTACAATAAGGGGCCTGCACATGCAGGAAGGCCGACAACCTAAAGCACACTGCTCATCACAAAGGAGCCTCACTGACTACAAAAGATATATAGACTACAATCCGGAAATAAGAATGAACTTCAAGAATACCATCTCCTATGCCTGAGTACAATTTTGGTTAAGCTCAATGTCGGAGGTTTTAAACCTCTTACACAAACCTAATATGATCACCTATGGTTGACCAAAACCTTTGCATATGCTTACAACTTTATTCGCACACAGATAATCCCATAACCACGATCGATGATCTACAAAGAAATCTTATATCATATTTATACCAACCCATGACCTAAACAATTAGGTCAGCTACCTAGAAGATAATACAATAAATAGATTACATAAACTCGCAAACCAATGATAATCTAAGTCGGCCTAAGATCGAAACAATATTAACCAAACAATAAATCCAACTGGTAATGCATTGGGAGCATCCACCAACACATTACATAAACCAGTCCATAACCTAACAGAATAAGACCGGACCTAAAATAGGTCGGCATAAACCAAATGCAACACAACCGATCAACTCGAACACGAACACAATAACCATCAGCATCCTAAAAACCTTCTAGAAGCCACACCAATACCACTTATCGAATCCATCAAAAGATCTCCATCAAAGCTCTGTTGGTAGAACCCTTACCTATAACCAAAAGGCTTACTAGAACATATGATATCTTCTGGATCACCAAATCCCAAACGAACTGAATGTGACACACATATGAATAACACGAATGACCAAACCAAAACAATTCCACCAATCGGAACATACCGGAGACAAATATCCTGATCATCATCAAAGACCAACCACTCTTCTGGAATCCACTAGACAACCAAAGAAGCTAGTGTTGACATCAATGAAAAACATCAATGCAACACATAGTCAATTCCTCCAAATTGCCAATGCGGTTGACCCAGTTCCTAATGTTCACTATCAAGGGATTGGTTTTGGACATTCTTCTCAACAAGCCTCAACTTTGGCGGGAACTTCTAGAAATAATGAAAATGTTTCATTTGATATCAAAGACATACCTAATGAGGTTGTCAAACAAGTGTATGATGGTATGGATAGCTCCTTAACCTTTGGCACATCCACCCACTTTGACACATCTATTCTCTTAATTGATCTTCCCCTTCACCATCCTAAACTCATTGATTGGGGTCAAACTATTGCACACCTTGATAAATTCCATAATGATGACATGCTCTTACAATTCTTGGGGGCAATTGAGTGTGCACCATATTATCATCCAACTTAGAATAGTGTATAAGTTGGATCTTTGTGTGTGAAAAGTGGATTTGTATCTATATCTATATCTGTATCTAAATACACAACACTTCAATTAAGTCACTAGATGCATGGTTAGTAAATCAATAATTAGTGAATAATAAAACCATTACGAAGTGACCTATTGCCTTCTAGTAGATGCGAGTTTAGTTTTTCTCTCAGATTTCTTTATGCAATACCAGTGACTAGATGACACCTAAATGAAGGATTTAATCTATATGAATATGAAATTGAGCTAAATGGATGCAATATATGAAATATTAATCTAACATGATTTAAGTAATTTATCCATCAATATGATTTTAATCAAACTAACATGATTCAAGTAATATGATTAAGCTAATGCAATATTCTCAATAGACCTAGAGCAAAAACAACATAATAACAATAATCTCCAGGGTTCTTTTTTTTATGAGAGATGACGGCCTGAATTTATAAAAAATCCAGAGAGAGACCAACGGTCAAGATTGAGCAATGATGAACGGTAGAGATTCTCCAAGAGGAAGCACAATCCAGGTGAATTGATGTGATTGGCTGTTTTTCTCAGCTTTAAAGGAAATTGAACTAATTTTAAGATAAAATAAGAAAAAATGATTTATTTCATATTTTATTCAATTTTGATATTTAATTCATTTAATTACTTTTCTCAGATTTTTCAATTTAATTCCATTTTGATTTCTTTTCTCAATTTTAATTCTTTTTTCAAATTAATTTCTTTTTTAATGATTTTATGGAAAATTGATTTATTAATTAAATATGCTAGGATACTTAATTAAATAAATAGGATAATTGATTAAAATGATTTACTTGGAATGATTAATTAATTAAATGATTATTTAATTAATATAGAATGATTTATTTGCCATGTGACATTGATGACTGAGAATTAATTAATTAGGTGTTATAATTGATTTAATTTGCCTTAGGTTAGGACCTTGGTGATGCAGTCGAGATTAGGGGGCCATGCTTTAGATGACCATTTTTAGGGTATTACATTTGCCCCTCTTTGAATTGATGTACGAGCAACGCATTAATTCAAAGAAATTTTAATGTCAAACAATTTATTAGTTCTGAGCTTGACGGATCAAAAACTGATGAAGAGCGATATGTTTAGCTTGATTTGAAGCAATGAAGTTGAACAGATTGACTAAAGCAATACCGATCCCAAACTTGATTCCACTAGGACCGACAAAGAGAGAGAGATACCAATATTGAACTTGATGGATCAAGAAACGAGTATCGATCTAGAACTTGATTGAACTAGATGGAGTAAAGAGATGAAACTGATTCTGAACTTCATTGAACTAGAACTGATTGAGCAAAGAGAATGTCTTTCTTGATTTGAAGCGATGAAACTAAACATTGACTTGAATTAAGCACGATTAAGATGAAGACAATATCAGCTTGATTTGATGCGATGAAACTGATATGCCCATAGAGATCAATTCAATTTTGAAGAACAATAAGGATTTGTTTGATGATATCTATGGAAAAACAAATTATCTTTTAAAGTGAGATTGGTATTGAAAATAAATCTTTAGATAAACTCATGTTGCTCCCAGGGGGAGAAATTGAGATTGTTGGTTTTTGGTATTTGCAATTTCTGTTTTGGCACTTTGATGGTTTTTCCATCTTGTGTTGCCATCAATGCCAAAGGGGGAGATTGTTGGTATTTTGGTATGGTTTTGTCATTGATGTCAACACCTACTGAAACACTAGCACTTTGGAGATCCAGTAACATTCACCGGCAAGCAACTATTGCACAGTTACTGGTATATGGTTCACCAACAGGATATAATGTTCACCAGTACCTGGAATAATATGGAAGACACTTGATAATGTCAAATACATCATGTTGACAATTTGATTTGAAGAATTGATCATTGGTATATTCATATTTGCATATTTGCTTTTACCGACAAATAGGTCCAGGGTTATCTAGGGTTACACCGGCAGGTTTATCTTTTCCAGATCAGCATGGTACACTATGGAGATGATTTATTATTAATGTAAATGCATTAAGCTGACATGTTTAATCAATTATTACATCGGATATTATATTGTATGTAAAACATTTATTGTAATATCTTGTAGAGCCGACCTACTAAAATTGGTCCTAAGTTATGGTATAAATGTAAGATCTTATTTGTAAGATCAAGTGTGGAATGCGAAAAAGAATTGAGTGAAGGTATATGCAAGATTAAGCAGAGGTATATATGAAGACATCATTTGTCATAATTTATGTTGTCGGTTCAGAGTCTATATACCTTGAAGTTCCTCTGAATTGTTCATCAATCTTTACATTTGTACTCTCAACAATTTTCTACAATCTCTTATTAAAACATCTATATGCCTTGCTCTTAGATGAACAACCAAGAAATATTCCTTCATCACTTCTAGGATCAAATTTTCCAATATACTCATCTCTTTTAATATAACATTTACTTCCAAAAATTCTGAAATACTTAAGAGTAGGAGTATTAGCAAACCATAGTTCATGAGGGGTCTTACCGGTTTCACCTTTGATGTGAACTTTGTTGAATGTATAGACAGTAGTGCTAACTGCCTCTCTCCAATACACGTGGTAGATTTGCTTCTAATAACATACTTCTTGCTGCATCCAAGATAGTTATATTTTTCCTTTCAACAACTCCATTCTGCTGTGGTGTCCGAGGTGTTGATAATTGTCTTCTTATTCCATTCACTTCACAGAATGTATTAAAGTCCTTAAATGTGAATTATCCTCCTTGATCTAATCTTAGACATTTGATTTTCTTACTGGTTTCATTCTCAACCATTGCTTTGAACAGTTTGAACTTCCCAAGTGCTTCTGATTTTTCTCTGAGAAAAGTAACCCAACACATTCTAGAATATCATCAATAATTAGCATGAAATATCTATCACCTTGTAAGCTTTTAGTTCTAGCTGGACCACATAGATCAGTGTGAATTAAATCAAGAGCATTATTGGATTTTTCTAGAATAATTTGAAACTAGCTCTAGCTTATTTTCCAATTTGACATTCCTTACAAATTGTATTCTGAGGTTTTGCAATTTTAGGTAGATCTCTAACTACCTTAGAAGTACTGATCTTTACCATGCAATCAAAGTTTACATGACATAGTATCTTATGCCATAACCAACTTTCATATATATCTGCAATTAAGCATGTCTTTTCACTGTTATTCAAATGAAAGATATTACCTCTAGTCTGATTAGTAGTTGCAATTTCCAAACCAGTTCTATTCATGATTTTGCATTTTCCATTTTTAAATTGTAATTGAAATCCTTTCTCAACTAATTTACCAACACTTAAAATATTATGCTTTAATCCTTCAACATAGTAGACATTGTCAATGTTATGCTTTCCATCAAGAGATATTGAACCCTTACCTTTGATTGAATAGGCTTTGTCATCTCCAAATCTTCCTAAACCTCCATTGTATTCTTGAAAGTTCAAGAATTTACCTTTGTCTCCAATCATGTGATGTGAGCATCCTGAGTCAATGATCCATTCATCCTTTGTTTCAACTTTAGCTACTAGGGCGTGTTCTACCGGTGCCGGTTGATCCTCTGTTATAGCAACAAAAACCCATCCATTGTCTACTAGATCCTCATCAGAATCATCAGTCACACCTTCATCAGCAATGTAACAGGATTTGTCTTTATTCTTCTTAAATCTGTATTTCTGATATTCAGGATTAGGCTTGTATGTTCTTCTAGCTTCTTCTCTTAGTCTAGCATGTCTATCAGGGCATCTCAAAGCCATATGACCAATCTTATTGCAGTTAAAACATTTAAAGGGTGCTTTACCTTCATACTTACTTCCAACTAGACCTTTTGGCATTTTTCTTGCAAATAGTGCTTCAATTTCTTCAAGCTCTTCATTCTCCTTCCTGGTTTCTTCAAGTTCTCTTGCATAAAAGGCTCTCCAGTCTGATTTTTCAAATGATGGAGCAGATGATGTTGATGCTTTAAAGGCCAAATCAGTTTTTATAGTAGCAACATGACCAAATTCCTCAATTTCAAAGGCTAAAAGTTTTCCAATCAATGTATCCCTAGTTACTGATGTATTAGGCATTGTTCTTAACTCATTTATAGCAGTAACCTTCATTTTGTATGCCAGTGGCAATCCTTTTAAGATTTTTAAAACATCCTCACTCAGAGTTCCTCCACAACATTTAATACCCAAAACAATTTCATTTACTCTTTCCATAAAAGCATAAATCCTTTCATCTTCTTCCATTTTCAGATGTTCATACCTGACTCGAAAGCTTTCAAGTTTTGCAATCTTGACTGTGGAATCTCCTTCATTTAGTGTTTCCAAATGATCCCAAATATCTTTAGCAGTAGACCTATCTAATAATCCCATGATTTGTTGATCTGATAATGCACTCAAAAGTGCTTCTCTTGCTTTGTAATCATTCTCTTCATCTTTAGCTAAGGTAGTCCGAGCAGTCTAACCAGCTACAGCAACAGTATAGCCATTCTTTGTAACTTCCTAGATGTCTTTACCAATGCAATTCAGATGTGTCTCCATCCTGATCTTCCATATCCCATAGTTGGTTCCATCAAATTTAGGACTGTCCTTCCTAAAGTAATTAGTAGACATTGGATCTCCTCAAGTTGTTAAACTTCTACAAAAGAGGACTAGGCTCTGATACCAATTGTTAGGTCCCAGAGACAACTAAGAAGGGGGGGGGGGGTGAATCAGTTGTCTAATAAATTCAAACCAAAAACCAATTAACCAACTTGATGATTAATACCGGTGAACCAGTTAAGTATGCCGGTAGATAGTGTTAACAGTTAATTACTATACCGGTAAAGATTAATGCATGAAACATAAACATAAAGTCATCCACAACACATAACACCAATATTTGTACATGGAAACCCTGTAAGGGGAAAAAACATGGTGGGAAACCTTACCCACAATCAGATAATACTACTGCAGATAGTAAGTGTACATAAATGGGGTCTGCACATGCAGAAAGGCCAATAGCCTAGAGCTCACTACTCAATCACAAAATGGGAGTCACACTGACTACAGTTGGATGGTTAAATCCAATAAGAATGTACTGCACAAAATAGCATCTTCATATGCTGGATTCAGTATCAGTGTAATGCTGATATGCTTATACAAAAACCTAGCTTCACCTTCAAATGATGTCTTCATGTATACCTCTGCTTAATCTCACATATACCTTCACTCAATTCTTTTTCGCATTCCACACTTGATCTTACAAATATGATCTTACATTTATACCATAACCTAGGACCAATTTTAGTAGGTCGGCTCTACAAGTATTACAATAAACATTTTACATACAATATAATACCCGACGCAATAACCGATTACACATGTCAGCTTAATGCATTTACATTAATAATAAATCATCTCCATAGTGTGCCATGCTGATCTGGAAAAGATAAACCTGCTGGTGTAACCCTAGATAACCCTGGACCTGTTTGTCGGTAAAAGCAAATATGCAAATATGAATATACCAATGATCAATTCTTCAAATCAAAGTGTCCACACGATGTCTTCGACATTATCAAGTGTCTTCCATATTATTCCAGGTACTGGTGAACATTATATCATGTTGGTGAACCATATACCAGTATCTGTACAATAGTTACTTGCTTGCCAGTGAATGTTGCTGGATCTCCAAAGTGCTAGTGTTTCAGTAGGTGTTGACATCAATGACAAAACCATACCAAAATACCAACATAATCAATATTTTATGCTCGACTTTAGATGAAGATTTTAAAAAAACTCAACTTTCGATGATGCAATCATTGATAATGATGATGATGGAATGATGATGTCCCCTCAAGAGTGAAATCAAAATATGGCAAGGTCACAGTGATAGTAGGACATTGAAAGAATAAAAATATTTAATGATGAGAATCTAAGCACGAAGATGTATTGGAGATTTAAGTTGAATTTAGAATTGATTTGAGTGAAAAATGATGAGAAAAAGTGATCTGAAGATGAAAGTATCAAGTGGTCAGTGTTGTGAGATTTTAACTAGAAAATGGTCTCAAATTTCAATTTTGATCCCAGAAACGAAGTCAGGACGGTCGATTTAGTCAAGGGTATAATTTTCACATCCATTGGAGCAAGTTAAAAAATTATGGCTTTTTATATAAGGGGTGAAAAGGGTCATTTTCATTTCATTTTCACTTTTCAAAGTTTAAAAATTCAAAAACCTTCTCTAGAGCAAAATGGAAATTCCTAATCATACCCACTGATTCGAGATGCAAAGATGACATAATCGACCTAGGAACTATCCCCCTGCGGTAGGTGATCGATCTTGAGCTTCTTAAATTTCCAAATTTGTGAATTTTTTTATGAATTTCTCATTTTAATTTCGGTTTGTACTCGTTGTCAATCGTTTCAGCGTACTGCCAAGTAGGGTTTGTCATATGAGTAACTGTTAAATAATGTTTACTTGTATAAAGTCATTTGTTTTGTCATTTTGTAGAAACTCGTAGGTCATTCGAGCATGTTCATTACGGTTTGTTTAGTCGTATTGCATTGTTTAGTGAGTCGTATCATAGAGTTTACTTGTAATGTTCAAAATCTTGACTTGTACAAGTTGTTGCCCCTCTGTGTTTACTCGTTTCAAAAATAGTGAGCATTTTTTAGCATCAAAACTTGAATTTTTTATTTTTGTGATTGATTAGTTGGATTCATGGGCACTTTTGACAAATTTCTAGCTCAATTTGTATTGCGTACTGATGAGTTTATCACTAGTACAAAAACAACAATATATGACTAAAAAGCTACCAAAAATTGTAGATAAATGACTAAATTTGATCACATGACCACTAGTAGTTTATTGCTAGTCATAAATCAATTTGGTCACTTGACCACTGGTTGTTTTGATTGATCAAGTTGGTCATCAATTTGGTCATTGATTTGGTCCTTGATTTGGTCATCGATTTGGTCATTGATTTAGTCATATATTTAGTCACTAATTTAGTCAAATATTTAGTCACTAATTTAGTCATATATTTAATCATTAAGTTAGTCATTGATTGTTGTTATCTGGTCATTTATTTAGTCATGATAGTCTCTAATTTAGTCATATATTTAACCACTAATTTAGTCATATATTTACTCATTAATTTAGTCATTGATTTTTGTTCTCTGGTCATTTATTTAGTCATATTAGTGATTTATTTAGTCATTAATTTAGTTATATATCGAGTCATTAATTTAATCATTGATTGTTGTTTAATGGCCATTTATTTAGTCATCATAGTCATTATTTTAGTCATATATTTAGTCCTTATTTTAAGCATATATTTACATCCATTGGTAGTATATTTAATCATTTTTATTTATTGGTAGTATATTTAATCATTTTAGAATGCAAAAATAATATAACATTAAACTCAAACTAGATCGTAAAAGAGAATAAAAATATTACATATACAAACAAGCTACATGTTAGAATTAAAAGATTGATTGAACATCATGAGAAACAAGGTAATCTGCAATAAAAAAATATAATACAAATATGTATATATAAAAATCAAGTTATAAGATGTCAAATCTATCTAAGGGTATATATGTAAATATAATCAAAAATGTCAAAGTTGTCTAAGAGTTTCCAACTCTTTCAAAATATTCAAAGTACTGCATAAAACAATAAGAAACATGATAAACATATTCACCTATATCATTTTCTGCAAATATTTTAATGGCCACCTTGTGAAGGTTCCCTCTTTCTCTTTCAGACGAACGACTCCATCTATTTTGTCTTCATAAGGAAGAGGTATGTTACTTGTGACCGTTTAAAATGTTCACATTTGTGTCGCCTGTTCCTTTTAAGTTTACTCCATGTAGAATAGATAGGGAGTGAATCCTCCCAATGCCAACAACAAAACTATCAAATGGATCCAACAACCTAACTTTATCACCATTGAATTTATCAGTGTGTTTCTGCAAAAAGAAAAAAAACACGTTATATTAATACATATGTAATGATTACCCTTATTTGCATAATAAAACAACCATTAATTTAATAGTATGTGTGTTAAAATAACTACAAAAAGAAAATTTCAAAAAAATTGCAATGATTCTACGACTGAAAAAAAAGACATCTAGCAAACCAAAGTTATGAATTTCACTGTAATAGTCATACAATTATAAGAAATGTTGCAATGTAAGTAAAAGTAGTTTTATGCACACATTTTCTAATATTATTTTGCATAACAGTCTGATTACAGACGTTATTTCATGTCATAGACTTAGTACCAGGTTCTGAAACCTATTGGGTAGGATGGAGATGTGAATCCACTTCATTTTGTCTTTTGAATCACCTAATTCCATTAAGTATTGGCTGAGATATTCACATTTTTAGTGGAAGGTTGTCAAAACCCTCATTAGGGTAACCCGAGAGGCATTAAAATGTAACCATAAAAGCCTTTTGGTGAAAGAGAGATGTCGAGGAAATAAAAAAGGCACCTAGCGACACTAAAGTTTCACCGAAAACCCAACATCGATGAAAATAACAATGGTCTTTCCAAAGAAAAATTTTTTGATGAAAGAATGATGTCGGAAGAATCGAATGAACTCTTGGTGAAGGAAAAGTTTCATCAAAATATGTATTATGATGGAATCATGCCAAATTTCAGTGAAAGGAACTTGTCGTTAAAACAAGGTTTTCGATGAATGGGATAAATAACTTATCAAAGTAGCATGTTCCATCAAAACAAAAAAAGCAAGACAAGCACATCAACTTGACCCTCAAAGTATCTATCGAAAGATCGAGTTCCATCAAAGTATCTAGTTTGTTGAAAATGGGCATGGTCTTATAGAGATGGTCTCATTGATGAAAAGGACATGTTGGTGAAATCCCAAAAGCATCTACCAAAGTATGAGACTCATCGAAGTGGATATGAAGTGGGGCCCCCTGGCTAGAGTCACATATCAATGAAATGGAATGAGATCTCATCGAAGTAAAAGGGGTTTCAATGAAAAAAAGCTATCAAGTAAAGCATTAGAGTGCATGGCAAAATGAGACCTTTTATTGAAAATCCAATATCAATGAATTCAATGCATAACTCATTAAATATGGTTGTCGATAGAAAATGCATATCGATAAAAGGTGAAAACACTTGAGTGAAGAGAGAGGTTCATCGAAACAAAATAAATTATGTTGGGTCTATACTAAAGATGGGCTTCAATGAAACTAGGGTGTCAAAGAACGTGAAAATAAAGTCATCGAAGGGGTGTGTTTCATCAAAATAAGAGTTGCCTTTGGGAAATGTGGCACTCTCATGCATCGAAAGGCAGAAATCAGCAAAAAAGAAAAATCAATCCATCGGGAAATATTACACAAATCCAAATGAGTCACGTCATTATAAATTCAAAACACATTTCTTAATGATCATTGCAGTACCAGAAGTAATCAAACTAATCACATACTAGAAATGTTCAGGCGGATAAATTCGTCAAGCAAAGAAGGAACCGATGTAGCAAGGGTCACATAATTCTTCACGGAAAGAAGTAAAAATTGTAAGTGCTTATTAGAATTTCTTGTCTTCTTTTGAATTGAACATAGAGATGGAAGCTTCATCATCTAGGAAAGGTAAAACAAAGAAGAACAAAGAGCCTCACCCTCTTGAAACTAAAGAAGAAAAGCCAAATTGATAGAAAAAGGAAGGTTGGCCCTTAGACCATGACTTAATAGACCAATTCCCTCTCTCATGTCATCCGTCTAGAAAGATTAAGAATGATGATGAGGGATTGGAAGATAAATTTAAAAACATAGGGGACATTTGGATAGAGGTTCAAGGACATGAATTGTTCATTTTCAGCTATGCTAGAAGGTTTGCAGTAGAACCAGTGTGCAATATTTTGAAGTTGAATCTAGGGAGACTTGTCATTCTGAATGTCTTTGTGAATGTAGAGTTGATAACAGCATTGGTGGACAAGTATGACCGACAAACGCAAACCATCTATGACTATAAAGGGAACCACCTGTTGCTGATTAGTAAAGAGTACATTGAGCAAGTTTTTCGTCTAGAATGGGGGCATGAGGATGAAGTTGACGCCAAAAAGTTGGTGGACATGTATTTAAACATGGAGAGAACATATAAATGATGGAGACTCCCACCACATAGACCGAAGACCAAAGGAGCTATGACTTTGTTTCTAGATACTAACAAAGCCCCATTTGATGTTAACTTGTTTTCTCCCTACTTGAAGTTCACCTATTATTATACTGCACAAGTGTTGGGCACAAAAGCCTCCCCATTAATGGACATTGCTGCTATGGTGATTTGTGCCAACATCCAATCAAAGGACCCAAGGACCTTTGATTATGCTTCTTACTTAGCTTGTTCCATCAACCATGGGTTAGAAAAATTAAAGGGAGATAGAGTTAATATGAATTTCATATACTACTCTCAGCTGATGCATATGTTGCTATATGTTGGTCAAGATATAGGGTTGTGGACTCAAGGTCTATCCATTAGGGAGTATGATAGAGAAAGAATCCACAAGCCTGTGCAATTATGGTTATCAGCCTGGGACCAAAGATACATTAACAACCAGTACATGCACTTTGAAGAACATTTTGTGAAACTGTTATACAAATTGCTTGGACATCCATGTGATTTTCACTTTCCCCTCAGGTTAAGAAATTCCTTCGACCTAAAGATTTTGATGAAGAAAGCCATATTACCCATAATTGGGTGGATTGGTACTATTTCTTGGATTACACATAGATTAGGGTGTATGGGTTCGAGGGAGAATGTTACTTATTGCCTATGACTGTCTTGGACAGAATTTCTTATTTGGAAATCATTAGGCAATTGTCTATAGCCGGTGCCAAAAATCTTACAGATCATGGGAAGTAGTCAATTGTGCCTGGCTTGTTGTCCTTTTCTGATTTTCTTGTTAAGAGTTCAAAAGGCTATGGTTTACTACAAAATAAGTTAGAATATTTCCACCTTGTGAAAGGAGACGCCAGACCCAACTTTGATCTAGAAGGATATATGCGAGGGGCTAGAATGTCACAGAGATTGAAAGCCATAGAACATGTGCCATTAATGATTGATGACTTCATAAAGAATGTAGAAAGGGAGGAAGCAATTAAGAAGAGGTCAATGCGCGATAAGGTAGCTAAAGCATGTGAATGGAAATTAAGGAGGGGCAAGATCAACGAAGAAATCCACAAAGCAACTAATGACCCTGTGGCCAAAATGAACAAACTAATGTCTCATGAATTAGAGATTCTAGATAATGCAGTGTCATTGTATGTCTTTTAGAGAAAGGATTAAAGACCCTAGGGAGACTACTCTCATTGCCTACTTATCCCCTGAATCCACTGCTGAATTTGTTAGCATAGAAGAAGATGTGTCACACATTGGGTTTGGACTTGATCACCACATGGATCTACCAATAGGACAACCCTATGAGATGGAAATTCATGATGTCAGAATCCTTGAGCATGAGGAATTTATTTCAAATCAAGAGTTTGTTAACACTCCTGAGTTTGAAACCTTCTTATATCAATACAAAGGTAGGATGAACATGAAACTAAAGGAAACATGATAGAGGAAGACACTCCATGAATGTTGTAGGAGCAAATCAATGTTGAGAAAAGAGAAATGGCCCCTAAAAGAGGAAGATAGGTCCTCAAGGATGCTAGTGTGATAATTTACCATGGGTGGGAAATGAAAGTTGATATTATGTTTGATAGCTTCAAGAGAAAGCAGCACAATGACAAGCAATTGTTACCAGAGGAGGTTGATAGGATCTTTATAGGTTTAGGGTATGATCCATAGCAGAAGGCCTTGTTGCTATGGGCTCTATATCTAAGAGACAAGAGACCCTTCTTGGTAGACAAAGATGAAGCATTTGGCCACCTCATGATCCATTGAGATGGAAAAATAGACCCTAGGATCACTGCCTAGTTAAACCTTGATGTTGCAAAGATAAACAAAGAACAAGTTGAGTTCTTGGTGAGGAAAAACTAAACTATCAAAGGCCTTTATGAGAAAGCACAGGAAGAGAAACAATATTGGCAGGATAAGGTATTATAGTTGGAATCAGCCCCAAGGATTACAGAGGTTGGACTTGCTACTAAAGAATCTGATAAAGATATACTTGAAACAATCTAGGACACTTCATATTGGAGATATAAGAGAGAGAAGGGGAATATATTTCTCAAAGTTGCACAAGATTGCACTATCAAGCTTATTGATGACATAGTTGATGCTCATTTTAAGGTTATGCTTAAGTATTCTTAAGACTTCTGCAAGATGCACACTGGTACCATTAAAGCATACACAGAACATATGAGGTTTCACGAATGGATCTAGGAGATCATTACCACTCATGACTCTATGACTCCAGAGGATAAGAATGAAGCAAATACCCTGTTGAAGGAACACAATGAATTTGGGGACAAGTTGCAAAATGCTATCCAATTCCTAGAGAATGAACAACCAATCCAATTGCCAACCATATTCTATGATGGAAAACTCATGTTGTTGGGAGACTGGCAACTTCAATTGACAGGTTTCATGAGCACAGCCAAACGACTAGTTGATGAGGATGGGGATGATAAATAATGATGAACAACAAATACCCTGACTGGTACTGAGAGGGGGGGTGAATCAGTACATACAAAAAATTCTCAACAACTTATCAAGTTGAAAAAATCCTAACCGGTTGTCTTCATTACTGAACTTAACCATGGCAATAGTGATTAAAGACAGTAAGACTACATACAACATAAACTGGTAAAACTGAATACTTTAAATACATTCAATACTTGATAACTACTTCACCCATAAACATATGTATGTGGTGTGTCAAAAATACCATAACCATTAGCTCTGCATGCATAATCACTCAAACAAAGAATACTTAATCATCACATGAAAAATATACAACTCATGACACACAGATTTTTCATGTGGAAACCCAAATGGGAAAAACAACAGTGGGGATGAATACCCACAAGCTTGTTTTGAACTCTTTTGAAGCTCACTCTATTAGGAGCCTAGTCCTGTTAAAGACTTTACAATAAGGTTCTGCTAGGAACCGATCCTGTTAAAGATCACCCGGTTAAGGAATGGCTATATACCTCGTTAAAGGTTGAAACCCTATTAATGGTTACCTTGCTAGAGGATTTAAAGAACTCAATGAACTTGAGTCACCTAGTTAGAGGATTTACAGTAAGCCTATTAAAGATACCCAGCAAAGGGATTTTCCTTTTGTTGAAATGGTTAGAAGACAACAGGTAAAACTCTGATCTGATAATAGCACTATACGCTAAGGCAGATCCTTTTCAATTCCTCTACTCTACAATAACACTCTGTAGTTTTCACTCACTGGTATGGCAATTATCTCATCACTCGGATACATACACAACTTTTTCCAACAACTTACAATAAAAAACATCATCGACCTTATAGAGAATAGTTAGGTCAGTAACATAAACCGTAAACCCTAAGCATCTTAGGTTTACAATTACAAGTGGTCGTATCCTGCTCGTCCAAACACTTTTCATAGAATGAAATAATCTTAAACAGATCACAAGTCAATCTGCATTGTCCATTTTTCACCACACATAGAAATTAGTAACCCATCACGCTTTCTTCTCATACTACTAAGAAGAATGTTCATTCCTAAGGTAGACATTTAATGTAGTCGATCTTCATATGCAAGATCCTCAAGGAAATCCTTCACGTGCACAAAACTAATGTGGCATCTCAATCTTATCCTCATTTCTTAGCTAACTCATCATAGAATATCATCGGTTGCATCGCACAAGCTAGATTTCCAAACCGGAAACCCTGGAGCTAATACGACCAACTGGTAGTCACACTTAGCAAAACCCTGACACCAGTTATCTACATCTCTTCATACTAGTTTTCCAACTTGATCATTAATAACAACTTCTTCCAATCTTCATACCGGTTGACCTATACTTATTGACATCAATGACAACAAATATTATTATCATATTATCATACTTGTTCATCATATGCCAACAATCTCCCCCTTTGGCATTGATGGCAATACTTACTTAGCATAGCATTACAAAAAAAAATATCATAGACCAGTGCAACTAAAATATCTTCATCAGATATCATACATCAGATATCTTATCCCCTATCTCATATCTTCTCCCCCTATTATATATCTTCTCCCCCTATTGACAACAATGCCAAAGGGGAGGCACAAGCTCCCATACTTCACTATGTTGCTCCTCTTATGGAGTAGCATCCTTCAACACATCAATCCTAAAAGATTTATCACTATAATACCTAACTGATGTGGAGCACACATCTTTATTTTACTTCATGAAGGGGCAAAACCCCTAATTCACCTCTCAAATAGGTAAATGTAGTCTTCGGTAAGGGCTTAGTGAATATGTCTGTTAGTTGCTCCTTACTAGAAACATGTTGTAATACAACCTCTCTATTTTGAACCTTCTCTCTCAAGAAATGATACTTGAGCTCAATGTGCTTAGTTCTAGCATGCAATACCAGATTCTTGGAAATATTGATTGCACTAGTATTGTCACAAAATATACTCACTGGTTCAGATATAGGTACTTTGAAACCGTCCAATACATGTTTCATCTAGATTGCCTGAGTGCGGTTCATAAATTCTGCCACACACTCCACTTTAGCTATAGACTAAGAAATATAGCTCTGCTTCTTACTTGTCCATGAGACTATTCTTCCACCAAGAAAGAACACTCCACTAGTTGCTCTTTTCCGGTCGTCCACATTACCACCCCAATCTACATCGGTAAATACCTTGAGATTAAAAAAAAATTATATGGATACCACAATCCATAATCAACAGTCCCTTTCAGGTATCTAAGAATCCTCTTGACTGCTACCAAGTGGGATTCTCTTGGAATTTTCTGAAAATGAGCTACTATGCCCACAGCATGAGCGATATCTGGTCTATTGTGCACCACATAAAGTAGCTTACCAATCATTGACCAGTACTCCTCATTCACTAGTGTTGAATCATCTTCCTTAGTCAGTTTACAGCCGGTCACCATTGGTGTACCAAGCGGTTTTCTCTCCTCCATGCCAAACATCTTCAATACCTCTTTGACATACTTGGATTGGGTAATAAAGATAGCCTCTTTCATTTGTTGAATCTGTAAACCAATGAAGAACTGTATCTCTCCAATGAGAGACATCTCAAACTCTTTCTTCATTTCATCTGCAAATGCATGATTCATTTCATCATCTCCTCCAAAGATTATGTCATCTACAAATACTTCATAGAACAAAATCTGATCACCTTCAAATTTCAGGTAGATGTTGCTATCCTCACTTGTTCTTTGAAATCCTATTTTCACAAGATGAGAGTGTAAACATTCATACCATGCCCTAGGTGCTTGTTTCAATCCATACAAGGCTTTGTGTAATCTACACACCATGTTACTATCTTCTGATAAGAAAAACCCATCTGGTTTCTCAATATACACTTCCTCTTCTAGGATTCCATTCAATAATGCAAACTTCACATACATATGGTATACCTTAAATCCCTTGAATTCTGCAAATGCAAGTAGCCTTCGGACACCTTCTAGTCTAGCCACAAGAGCAAAGGTTTCTCCATAGTTTTCTCACTCTTCCTGAGCATATCCCTTGCATACAAGTCTTGCCTTGTTCCTCACAATTGTGCATTCTTCATTTAGGTTATTCCTGAAGACCCATTTGGTACTGTAGACACCTAAAAATGGTCAACGCTTGCGGAGTCATACATTAACATTTGCGCATTGCCTTATTTTAGGGTTTTTGCGTCGCATTAACATTTCTTCTATGTTGCGCACTTGGTCTTTATCATTTGCGAGCATAAAGTCCTTCTTCGACATTCCTCATTTTTATTGCTTTCGAATTAGGTCTTGTCGATAACAATCTTTAGTCATGATTTTGGTCGATCCTTGTCCTCTTGTCAATTTTGTCATTTTGCGATCAATTTGCCATCAATCGTTGTCTGTCTCAATTATGTCAATTTGGATCAATTAGTCATTGTTCCTCGTCAATTGGCACATTTATCAATCAAATCATTTATCACATTGGTCCTTTGTTAATCATAATCATGATCGAGTCAATTATCTTTCATCAAGACCTAATTGTCATCCTTGCATTGCTAATTCGTCTTCTAGGGTTTCGTGATTTAATCATTTAACCTTGTTTGCCATTTCTCCCTTTAGGATTAACAAATTATTATTTATCCTAAGTATTCTCATCACAATTAAATGTTCATTTAATTGGCTAATTATTCCTCTTTTTGTGAGTTAATTAATAAATGACAAATTATTAATTAATTCACCTAATTTCTCTTAATTCCTCTTTTTGTGAATTAATTAATAAATGATAAATTATTAATTGATTTACCTTTTTTTTTCATCAATTTCTAAATTCCCTCATTGTGAATTAATTAATAAATGAAAAATTATTAATTAATTCACTAAATTTCTAATTTCCTCATATTCTAATTCCTAATTTCCTATTTTCCATTTTTCTAATTTTCCTAATTTCTAATTCAATTTCCTCCTATTTTTCTCCTAATTTCATGGGAATGACATTTCAATTTGTCATAATTTGTCATAATTGACAATCAATCAATTTTGACATAGAAAGTTGTCATAATTTTGTCATGAATTATCAATCAATCAATTTTGCATAGAAAGTGCATAATTTGTCATAATTGACATTTTTGATTTACAATTTCCATTTGAATTGAATCATGCTAATTTGATCATTTCTCCAATTTGTCTATAAATTGGATGAATTTCTTCAATCAAAGGCCCTAATCACATAATGAGAATGAGAATAATCAGACTATCGAATTTCTAATCAATCATGCTTCAAGTACTCTTGAGCAATTATCTTGCCTATTTGCTTTCATTTCATGTGTATGCACTTGTAGGTGAGATCCACAACCAAGCTATTTGGAGAAGAAAGAAGGACAATGGAGCCACGTGAAGGAAGCATTTAGATCTACATTTGGTTTGCATAATCTTTAGTTTTGAATGTTTCATTTTCATGTCTTTATTGAGTGTGTTTAGGATAGATCATTGCATTTTAGTTTTGTGATTGAGCTAGATTAGTATTTTGATATTTGCTTTGATGATTTCCGATTTCCTAGCTACAAGTACCTATGACATTCTTATATTCTAGTCTAGGTATCAAGGACCATGTTGTATTATTTTCTATTTAGTCTAGCTCCTCTTCCATTGCCTTAATCCAGTCCTCATCTATAAGTGCTTCTTTGGAAGTCTTGGGCTCCAATTCAAAAATCATGCAAGAGTTTTCTATCACCTTTTTTCTTGTGAGTATCCCTACATCTTTATCTCCTATGATCTACTTCAAATCATGATGTAATTTCACATATCTAGGAATGACTCTAGTTGGTTCTGCTAGCTTTTCCTCTTCTTCTTGACTTACTCCTTCTTCTTCACCTACTACAGCTTCTACCGATACAGGAACACTGAGATATTTACTTGTTTCTTTCTTAATCGATTCCTAGAAGGCTACACCTGGTTCATCTTCCACTTCCTCACTGCAGGTTTCCTCAGGTTCCTTAGGGGATTCATCAACCCTGACATTGATACTCTCAACAATTTTTTGTGTTCTGTTATTGTAGCATTTGAGAGCTTTACTCTTAGTGGAATAGCCCAGAAATATTCCTTCATTACATTTAGCATCAAACTTGCTCAGATGCTCACCTCTCTTGATGTAACACTTACTACCAAATACTTTAAAATAGCTCATAGTGGGATTCTTCCCAGTCCAATACTCATAAGAGGTTTTAACTCTACCTTTCTTGATGAGTACCTTGTTCATAGTATAGACTGCAGTGCTCGCCGCTTCTCTCCAAAAAGTGTGAGCAACCTTTTCATGGATCAGCATTGTTCAGGTCACTTCAACTACAGTCTTGTTATTCCTTTCTGCTATGCCATTATATTAAAGGTGTCCTTGGGGTAGACAACTACCTCTTGATACCACTATCTTCACAATACATTGAATTCATCAAAAGTGAATTCACCTCCTTGATCAATTCTTAGGCATTTTATCTTTTCACCACTTTCCTTGTCTACTAATGCTCTAAAGGCTTTGAACTTTCCAAACACCTCAGACTTGTCTTTCAAGAATGTGACCCACATCATTCTTGAGAATTCATGAGTAAGAATCATGAAATACCTATCTCCCTGAATACTTCTAGTTTTCATAGGACCACACAAATCAGTATGCACAAGATCAAGTAAGTTTTTTGCTGAAAAAGACTTACCTTTGAAAGTTGAGGAAGACATCTTCCCAAGTTGACATTCTCTGCACAAATAATTCTTTGGTTTGTTCATCAAAAGCAATCCTCTTACTACCTTGATCTTACTAGCCTTTACAATATCATCAAGGTTCATATGACAAAGTCTTCTATGCCATATCCAACTATCATCAAACTTTTCCATTAGACACTGACTTATCCTGGCATTGAACTTAAACAAGTTACCTCTAGTCTGCTTACCGGTGGCGATAAGTTCACCACTTTTTCCAATTATACTGCAAACTCCACCTTTAAACTCCAGAGAGAGTCTTTTATCATTTAGTTTAGCAACACTAAACAGGTTATTCTTAAGACCTTCTACCTAGTAGACATCATCTGTACTGCTCTTTCCATTCAGTGAGATGGATCCTTTTCCTTTTACCAAGAAAGGTGCATTGTTTCCAAATCTGACAACACCTCCATCATATTCTTCTAGAGATGAAAACTTTCTCTGATCACCAGTCATGTGGTAAGAACAACCACTATCGATAATCCACTCATTAGAGTTGTCAATGCAAGAGACAAGTGCTTTCTTGTCAAACACTTCTTCCTGTACAACTACAAACACTATGTCCTCATTCTCTTCATCCTCAAATTCTTCATCAGTAACACCTTCATCCACTGCAACAAGACAATTTCTTCTATTTCCTCCTTTATACTTTCTAAACCTCTCTGGTTTATCCTTATTGTCATTGTCAGGACAGTTAACAGCTATATGTCCTATCTTATTACAAGAAAAACATTTTAAAGGAAGCTTACCTCTGTATTTCCAGTGCCTTTTTTAAGTCTCTTGGCAAGAAGAGATTCAAACTCCATCAAAATCTCTTCATCATCCATACCTCTACTTTGCATGGATTCATAACTGGTACTTACTATTTTTCCTTTTCTAGTTGGTGCAACAGATGCTCTAAAAGCTGACTCTGCCTTCTGAACACTACCATCATAGCTATTCAACTCATATGCAATCAACTTTGCAATGATAGAGTCTAAGGATACCTTGGTTTCTTCAATAGACCTTAGTTTCTAAATAGAAGCAACCCTTATTAAATAGACCAATAACAGTGACCTAAAAACTTTACTGACAATGATGGCATCATCGATTGTTCCACCAGTGCTCTTGATATCTCCAACAACAGTCTTGATCCTTATGCCATATTGCTGAATCGTTTCACCTTCAACCATCCTCATGTCTTCAAATTTTCCTCTAAGGCTCTCTTCCTTATCTTTCTTGACATGCTCATCACTACCATAAATAGTTTCCAATGTGTCCCATACATCCTTAGGAGTGTCCTTATCATGTACATCAATGAACTCAATATCGGACAAAGTGCTAATAAGGGCTTCCATGACTTGCCCATTTTCTTGAATCTCTCTTTTCTGATCATCGGTTAGAGTACCAATTGGGATTACATAGACATTCTCAACATAGCTCTAGTGTTGAGCACCCAAACTCTTAATATAGATCTTCATTCTGTCCTTCCATATTTTGAAGTTATCTCTATTGAACTTAGGACCTTCCCTCTTCATCATTAATGTAGGATCTTTTTCCTCAAGCGATTAAGCTTATATCACTGAAGACCTGGAGTTTCTTAGATACCAATTAATGAATAATGATGAAGAACAAATACCTTGACTCGTACTAAGAGGGGGGGTGAATCAGTGCATACAAAAACTTCTCAGTAACTTATCAAGTTAAAACAATGCTAACCAGTCGTCTTCATTATTGAACTTAACCATGGCAATACTGGCTAAACACAGTAAGACTACAAACAACAAAAACCGGTAAAACTAAATAATTTAAATACATTCAATACTTGATAAATACTTCACCCATAAACATATGTATGTGGTGTGTCAGCAATACCATAACCATTAGCTCTACATGCATAATCACTTAAACAAACAATACTTAATCATCACACGAAAAATGCACAACTCATGACACAGATTTTTCACGTGGAAACCCAAATGGGAAAAACTGCGATGGGGATGAATACCCACAAGCTTGTTTTGAACTCTTTTGAAGCTTGCTCCATTAGGATCCTAGTCCAGTTAAAGACTTTACAATAAGTTTCTACTAGGAATTGATCCTATTAAAGATCACCTCATTAAGGAATGGCTATATACCTTGTTAAAGGTTGAAACCCTATTAAAAGGTTACCCTACTAGAGGATTTAAAGAACTCAATGAACTTGAGTCACTTGGTTAGAGGATAAAGGTATTTTCCTTCTATTGAAATGGTTAGAAGACAACAGGTAAAACTCTGATCTAATAAGAGCACTATATGCTAAGGCAGATCCTTTTTAGTTCCTCTACTCTGCAATCACGCTCTGCAGTTTTCACTCACTGGTCTGGCAAGTATCTCATCACTCAAATACATACACAACTTTTTCCAACAACTTATAATAACAAACATCATCAACCTTATAGACAACAATTAGGTCGGTAACATAAACCCTAAACCCTAAGCATCTTAGGTTTACAATTACAAGTAGTCCAATCCTGACCGTCCAAACACTTTTCATAGAATGAAACAATCTTAAACAGATCACAAGTCAATCTGCATCATCCATTTTTCACTACACATAGAAATAAGTAACCCATCACGCTTTCCTCTCATACCGCTAAGAAGAATGTTCATTCTCGAGGTAGACATTTAATGCAGTCGATCTTTATATGTAAGATCCTCAAGGAAATCATTCACATGCACAAAATTGACATGGCATTTGGATCTCATCCTCATTTCTTAGCTAACTCATCACAGAATATCACTAGTTGCATCTGTAGTGTCGTAAATTGTATGCACTTGCTAGGGTGGTACAATTTCACACCTAGTTTAGCACCCGCCTTAGTGCATTTTACATTCTGCATTGCATTTCTCCTTAAGCACTTAATTAATCAAATTAATTAGGTCTAAGGTCCTATTTCATCATTCTCTACATCATAAAATTGGGCCCTTTTCACTAAAGCGCGCCCTTCGCATTTTATTCCTCCAATACACCACTTAATCAAAAACCCTAATTAAGTCCTATTTCGAACTTGGGGGCTTGGTTTTGGGGTCAAAACATCTCGAAATCACCTGTAACTTCAGGATTCTCGCTAAAATCATCATATCCGACGGCCCTGAAAATTTGGTGAAAAGTTGTCGAGACCATGGCGCCCGGAGTGCAACATGGTCCCGGACATTTTTCCCGAAATTTTAGGAGCGCGATCCAATCATAAAATAAAGCTTAACCCCAAGAAATTGGCGGGATATTCAATCTCTAGGTCGGCCAAAATATGAATTTATGACCTAGGGTTTCATACATAAAAGCTCTCTTTCCTCATTTGAAGGGATCGGATTTTTGTTTTTAGGAACTTCATATGTAGCGAAAGAGCAGATCTTTGAGGACTTCAACAACATTCAACATCATTCTATCAAGCATCTATCAAATTCATTCATCCACTTAGGGCTTGGAAGACATTGAAGAACAATAGGAGATTACCGACTGAAGATTGGCTTGTACTCCTCCCTTGAGGGTTGGGTATGATTTCGTATTGTTTTCATGTCTTTGCATAAGCTTTGATACATCATTTATTCATGCTTTAGATCACATTGCATCTTGATTTAGAGCATTTTCATTATCATTTACAAGCAATTAGGGTTTACTTTCTAGGTTGCTCTAGTTTGCTTTCTTGCATTTTTGGACCTTGCACACACACTAGGTCTGCACACACAATACATTTTACAAAACAACTTGGCTATTCGTGGAGGTGGAAATCACCAAAGCGGGGGTTTGACTAAGGCAAAACCCTATATAGCCGCCCCTCCCCCTTTTCAAATATTATTGCAGGTTTCGGGATTCGAACAACGCCGCGGGATACAGATCTGGAGAGAGAAGGTCAAGACAGCATTCTGTGTGAAGTTGCAGAGCAGAAGACTAGGACAGGGGCGCTGGGCACCCTGATCCTGCCAGGACAGGGGCGCTGGGCGCCCTGGTCCCTGGGACAGAGGCACTGGGTGCCCTGGTCCTCCGGACAGACAGCTTTCAGACAGTTTCCAGACAGTGTTTCAGGGTGCAGAACAGTGGTTTCTAGTGCAGTTTTCAGGACAATGGCGCCTGCGCTCCCGTCCCGAACATTTTCAGTCCGATTTTCACTCCGGGTACATATCTACATTCTTATTTCATCCTTGTATTTACGGCTGTTCATTGTTTAATCTCAATTCTGCAATCTTGTTATTAGTTTATACTTGCATCTTGGGATTAGAGTTTGAACTTGCATTACTTGATCTTACAATTTCAACAAGGGAATAGAAATCCTAATAGATATCCCGTGGCTCTCTCTTTCACCAAAAGAAGTAGCCAATCAAGCGATATCTCTAGGCTCTTTTGTATTCCGTAATGTGTGTCAAAAGGTAGGATTAGGGCATGATTAACCTAGTCTCGCTTTTTCCCCTACACAGCATCACATAAGCTATATTGCCAAACTGGAAACCCTAGAGCTGAGACTACCAAACGATAGTCACACTTAGTGAAACCCTAACACCGGTTCACTACATCTCTTCATACCGGTTCTCCAACTTGATCATTAATAACAACTTCCAATCTTCATACTGGTTGACCTGTACTTATTGACATCAATGACAACATATATTATTATCATACCGTTTCATCATATGCCAATAGGGGATCTAGCTCCATATGTGATCTAGATGATAGAGGGATCCTATACCATGAAGAGTGCAATGAAGAAATGGACCTCAGACTTCCAGTGTTACCAGGATTATGATTATATCAAACGTATTGGCATACTTAATTTGTTTATGTCTAAGTTTAACAAACTATAACTGTTTAGTTCAAAAGGGGTGCACCCCTTAATTTGAAAAGACTCGTGATTGTCATATATATGAGAAGGTTTTGTAATACTAGTCATCCTTGGATAGTGTTAGATCTCTGCAAGAATTTATCAAGACTTTGTTAATTCAATACAATATACTTTTCTTTCTTTTGTCCAAGTTGTAGAACATATTGCCATGGGTATCAATTCCTTGTGATATTATCTACAATAGATAAGGTTGCTTGAGTTTCTTAGTGTGGAATGTTGGTGAATGTAATTTCCCTTCTTATGAATTTTTAAGAATAAGGAATTATTTAATCATAGATGACTTCTTTTTTAAGTAATTAACCCAAAACCTTCATGAGAACTGATATATACAATAGTAATTACTTACACTAAGAATGATGGTTATAATTTGCTATATCGATATATTTATACCTCTAATTGGTACAGTTGATATTTGAAGTGATATATGATTTGCAACTATTATTGGGTTATGATGAAAGTGATACTCAGAACTCATAATGTATGGTCCCTATCAAACTGATAACATATAATATCTTCGCTATGTCCGAAATAACCATGGCGGTTATGCAATGATAATGTTTTGGTTAATATTATGGAAATGTCATTCTGCTATCCCTGATACAACTATAAACTTATGTTATCAGTCTTCTCTTTGTCTCTTATGGGGATGATGATTAATTGTTGAGTCTAATTATTCCTTTCGAAGTATGCAAATAATGGTATTGTTTCTAATTGTTGACTTCTAATCATGCCACCTGAATATGCAAATGGCAATTGCTTACTTTGGGCTGATTTAACCATACATACTAGTAAAAAGAATCAAAAAAACCTTATTTGTACTGCATAGATCAATTATCTGTGATCAACCTCATGTTTGGAAGGTTATCTAATAGTCAAAAAAAGTATAAAAATTATTGTTTATTAAATGGTTCATATAGATTGTCCTTGTTATATGTCAAATGATCAAACTTAAATACAACATGTCCATTAATTTTTTAGTCGTAATGCTCTAGGACTGAGTTGCAAACTTGTGTTGTGCATAGAGGCCAGAGATTTTGTAATGTTCCCCATTTGATGTTGTCATAGTTCAAATTATTTATCAATCATTAAAGAATAAATTATCAATTTATCATACTAGATAATTAATTCTTTCATCCCTAATCCCTAATTCTTAATTCGATGTACCAACCTTTGTTACTAATTCAGCTTTAAGGAAGGAGGAGGATATGTATGTTACCAAAGCGCTTAGAGACCAAATACAATAGGTTCCCTCAAAGTTTATAGATCCAAGCCCTTACCTATCTTGGGTCTATACCCTCAAGGCTTATGGGTCATTGATCCCCACCCTCTCTTGGGACTTAACCTATTGATTGGATTTAGAGTACCCCTCTTTGGAACATTTCATTCCCATCTTCTTAAGCACTGGCAGTAATGACATGGTTTAGACTATAAGCATACTAATTTCATATGTATTATGAATATATATTATTATTATTTATTATTAAATTATATTTAAAAGGAGGGACACTACAGTGAATGTTATCTTTAATTTGATTAAATATTTGATTTGATCATTAGAAGTATGTTGGGACAAAAGAAAAAACAAGTACTGAAAGAGAAAGAAAAAGTAAAGGTTTCAAAGCACTGACCTCAAGTTGAGCACAACTACTACTATGAATATCATTCACATACTACTTCAATTCATCATCATCACTATCAATATCGGCGGCTCTATTGCCATCAAGGTGTTTTTGTTTTTTTGTTTCTTTGATAAAATTTCTCTGCATGTAGTTTAAAAAATTATCCATATGAGGAGTAATTCATTTAAAAAATAGTCAACAAAAGGCAAAAATTCATAGATTCATTGTTCTATATATGATCAAAATACATTTTCATACATATTCAAAATACAATATAAACATGATATAGGCGAGAATCAAAATATTGAGGGATGGACTATTACGTGATCTAAATCCATGGAATCATGGTCATTCCATGCAGAAATTATAGGCTTAACAGAGGCAGCCAACTGCAAAAATTCCTCAATGAGTGTGTAAGAAACTCATTATATCTTCTAACCCTTCATTTGAGTTGACGTGATTTTGTGAGGCTCTTAGTGGGCATTCAATAGTCGAAAGATGTGAAATTTTTGTGGATGAACTAGATTTGCACTTCATACTACTTGCTTCTCTATTACTATTTTCCACCTAAAATACAATGTCAATTTTAACATATAGTCAGTCCAAAAAAAAGTTAATTAAATAACACAATGTAGATTGAACCAAAAATCCATACACTTACTCCTAATTTATCCATTTTGGCTTGCAACCCACCTCGTCCAAATGACATATATTCAGTGCTCACATTATCTCTTGCTCTCTTGCCTTTGTGACTCATTGTCAAATATTCTTCAGAATGCATGCTTTCTTTCAATGCCTCCCACTATTTTGGAGATAGAGTGGAGTAGTCAGACCTCTCTTTTCCCTCCATGATTGATTTTCTACAATTGTATCTAAAATTGTTCATCAAAAGTCTCATCTTGTTTTTATAATATTTTCTATTTTTTTAATAACATTTTCCACACTTTGTGGATCTTGATCTCTAAAATTGGATTTACATATATCCAAATGGGCCCTACGTCTTACACCCAACTCAGTGGCCCACCTTACAACATTTTGCCCAATGGGTTCACCATCTCTTGACACCTTAACCCAAAATGCCTTCTTCCCTCCTAATTTTATTTCTTTTGCATTCTTCTCTACAGATCTATATAAATCTTGACTCAATCTCTTTCTTTTAAAAAAAGCAACCATATCTTCTGTTAAACCACTACCAATATTTCTAGTTGATCCAGTACTTCCATCAAAAGTTGTAGATGCAACAGCTTCACTCTGAGCCATTGGAACTTCATGCTCCTCTGCCACATTATGTGTGGAATAAGTAGATAGATCAGTAGTGGTCTCTACAGATTTCACTTCAAACACATCCTTTAAACTTGAATAAATCATCTGCAAATTCATTGTTCCTTTGCTCTCTTGTTTTTCAATAATTTCTCTTAGACTTTGTGTTAAGAGATCACTATGTGGTATATTAGGCTGCACATCACCATGTGGTATATCAGGCTACACATCACCATGTTCTTTGTAAGATTGCACATCACCACAACTATAGTTTTCACTGAGTACATTTGTTTAGTCACAAAAATGTTGGCTTCTACGAGTTGGTCGCATTGTATCTTTACTTTCTTTTTGCTTTTTCTCTTCTTTTATCTGCACTATTTTTCTTGGCTGAAAAAAATATATATATCATATCATGTCTTATGTACATAAAACTCTTGCCTATAAAATTCCATTAAACAGTATTAAACAAATAATATACTACTTAGTGGATTTACAACTTGTATGTTTGTCAAACCTAGATGCGATAAAAAATCATTATTTTTGGCCACACGTTCTTCACGAGAGCGCTTATAATATGTGATTGGAACTTTAGAAATATGATCACTATAATCTAATTTGTGCCTTAAATTATTTTTCCTCATTTCGTGATGTCCAAATAAACAATAAAGTATAATTAGCTCATCAAACAGAATAGTTCACAAAGCATATCTCAGTGAATCATCTAGAGCAGGTATAAGGCAGTAACAAACCATACCATGATAGTCATAGAGCTAAAATATTGTCATTATATAGCAATCCCAATAGATACAAAGCAGACTATGATACAAAGATAGAGTAAAGTACAGTCAAAGATAATGGCTATCTACAAAGACATTTCATCAAAGGCTTGTCTTGTAGCCATTACTGTTATAAGGCACAACTGAAAGTCATGATGTAGCATGGTTACAAAGATTAAAGATAACATATTCATATAGAAACTTTGTTCAATATTAAAGCTTTCAAATAAGTATTAGTTAGAAGGTTTGTGTCCTTACAACATAAAACAGTCTTAAAACAACATAAAAGTCTTAAATAAAAAGTCATAAAATGGGGCTCATCAATAATCATCTGCATTGCTAGCGAGATCATAATCTTGATCACTAGTGTTTGCATCTACTTGATTTTCTTCCTCGTCCTCATTTGAGAAATTTAATATATTCTCTCTCCCAAGTTCTTCATTTGTAATCAAAATTTCTTCTTCAAACAATCCCTCATTGTCTTAATCCACTTCTTCGAATGTTTCTTGTAAATTAGCATATTTCCCATTAGGTATTACATCAACAACTTCCATGAATTTTTGTTTAGAACAAGACTCTGTTTGAATAACATAAGACCATCTCGGGCTTCTTACATCATCAATTAGAAATGACTAGTTAATTTGAAGAGGGGAAACATATGGCTCATCTGTCTCTGATAAAAATTGTCGTGTATTTGCATGCACAAAACCATACTCATGAAATTGTACCACGAATGGTCGGATCCACTTACATGTTAATAATATGAGACTATTTTCACCAAAATCCACTTGAATAATATCTTGGATGAATCCAACATAAAATTTATTCTCATTTCCATGAAGAAATTCAGCACTAACAACACAATCACAATTAGTCTTCCCTTTGTTTTTTTCTTCCACTTTTAAGTGACTACCATAGGCCCACATTCCACTAAAACTCATAGCCCATAAATGTGGAGATTGTGAAAGTTCACTTTCATCTGTTGTTATATCGTGACCTCCTTCTTTTGCATCATTGATTGCATTAGCAATCCATTCTTCAAATTTTGGAAATGAATCTCCTGTAATCAAATCATGATGGATGCGCCTTTGAGGCCGATGTTGCATCCAAGTTTGATTCTCTTCTTCATATTTTCCACATAAAATAATGACGTACAAATAGTAAGATTAATAATGTAAATGTGTAAATACAATTTAGTAAACAAATTATTGTGTAATTTCTTTTTTACCTTTACCACTTATCGAACGAAGATGTGTTTTGAAGAATAAAGGCATGTATTGCACTTCTCTCTCGATATGATAGCTTGAAGTGACATCCATTTCCTTCTAATGCTTTACCTGCAACTCTATCATCTTCATCATTATCCCATACATGTCGATTGACATTTTTAAAATCCTTCATATACTCTGTGCAAAATCCCATGGCCTCTTGCATTGAATATCCCTCAGACATGCTTCCTTGTGGTTTTTCCCTAGTATAGACAATTTTTTTCAAAACCTTCATATATCATTCTATAGGATACATCCATCTCATTCTTATTAGGCCACAATGCTCTAGTTCATATTCTATATGTTACAAAAGGTGCATAGAAATGTTAAAGATTGCTCGTGGAAATTCTCATTCAAATAGACAAAGGACCTCAACAACCTCCTCCCTCAAACTATCAAATTTCAAAGGATCTAATACATGTCTACATCCCTATGGCTTTCCTATGGAAGGGGCAGAGGGGTCTCTTGCTTCACTAGTTTAAGCTCATTCTCTTTAATATTAGGCCTAACCTTATAATTGCCAATCTTGGCCCCTTTGCCAAACTTGATATATTTACCACAATAAGTAAGATATTCTCGATTATGACATGATATTCATGGGTCTTGAGGCCTCTTAAGATATTAAAGTTAGTTTGGCTTTTGATGCTACTACTTACATATCCAATGGGAAAGCGAGTCTGAGACATCAACTATAAGAATTGTGCACATTGTTCCTTTGTCCAGACGTAAGGAGCACCAGGTTTTCTATTTTTTTCGTTATCATATTTTTCAACCCAAAGATTTCGATGAATCTTTATTTCTTGAAAGTCTTCACATGATGAAATAGTATCTAAGGCACCAAAAATATTTTCTTTAATAGCATAGGCTATATTTTTCTCGGAATGCATAAAGTCAACAGTATGCCTAATGGCTATATCCTTAAAGTATGGCAACTT
This sequence comes from Cryptomeria japonica, assembly GCF_030272615.1. Lineage (NCBI taxonomy): Eukaryota > Viridiplantae > Streptophyta > Pinopsida > Cupressales > Cupressaceae > Cryptomeria > Cryptomeria japonica. Next base: position 561,075,108 of record NC_081412.1, read on the forward strand.
ATACAATATGCACAATTGTTTTATACCGCTTTCATTTTATGGATCATTTCTACTACCCGCAATCCCATCATTTTCAATAAATGACATTTTTTTATGTCCATACTCAATATTGTAATCACCTGTTATTAGAAATGGCACTTCACGATTCTCTTCTTGACCATTGAAATGTGTTTTTTGCTGACGATATGGATGATCCATTTTAAGGTAAGCACAATGTCCACAATAAATACACTTATGCATACTTCTTGAGTGCCTCACAAAATCTTTAAATTTGCAAGCATGACATCCATGGTATCCATGAATAGAGAGACTAGATAATGTGCCATACGCAAGAAGACCATGAATTGTAAACAATAAGGAAGCTCTTAAAGTGAATTTGATTGAATGACCATCCCTTAAATATTGAATTGCTTCAATTCCTTTCCACAATTCCATTAGCTCATCATACAATGGCTCTAGATAAGAATCTATTATTTCCAAAGTCACACTTTTCTTTCTTGGTATAATCAATGATAACATTAAGAAAAATGGTTTAGTTGCTAACCATGGAGGTAAGTTATAATTTATTAGAAACATTGGCCAAGTTGACCATTTAGTACTTTGATCTGAGAATGGGTTCACCCCATCTCGAGCCAAAACTAGCCTTATATTACAAGGATCTTTAGAAAAATCAGGCCATCTATTATCAAATTTCATCCACGTCCTTGAATCAAGTGCATGTCATTGTTTTCCGTCAGTGCTCTTATTTTGGGCATGCCACTGCATAAGTTCAACAATGTCTTTCCACCTTTACATTTGGAGTAATCGTCAAATTATCAGAAAGTGGTGAAGAACTTTTCTAGGAAGCACAACTGATTTCAACCCTTGTTTATACCTCGCCTCATGACATTTCAGACATTCACTGTCACTTGCAATATTTTTGCGAAATAATATACAACCATTCACACATGTGTGGATTTTTTCATACCCCAAGCCGAGCTTACTGATTTGCTTTCTACATTGACTTTGTTTTGTTGGAAATGTGGAGTCAGTTGGTAACAATGAACTTAATAATTCCAATAACTGATATACACTCTCATTTGTCCAACCATGCACCACTTGCAAGTTAAGAATTTGAAGGATTTTTGTAAAATGACTTAACTTACAATTAGCATAAACAAGATTTTAAGAATCCTCCATTGACTTGGCCTAGTCATCCTTTAGACCCTCATTCAACATTCTATCGACTTCAAACCCTTTGTCAAACATTTATGCCAACTCATCTATGTTTGGTGCCACTTCATCTATGTTTGTTTCCTCTTTGTCTATGTTTGTTGCCTCTTCAACTATCATAGTCTGCAATTCTATCATATATTCATAATAATTGTAATCCCAAGGGTTTATACCACTATGCCCACAACTTATCATATGTCGATAAATCACATTTCTTTTTTTCACCTTTCCACCAAGACAATCATTACATGGGCATGGATATTTGTCCAAGCTCCTATTATTCGCTACTCTTTCATCATGTGCATTATATTGCTCTGTAGTCAACCTTTAACACTAATCCATTTGTAATATTATGCATTCTAGTATTGTTTTGAGATCTATCATATATTCTAAGACCGTAATAGAAAGAAGAGGATACAATGAGTCCTTGTTTTGAGATCTATCTTACATTCATTTGAAGTTTACCTACTAAGAGAGGAATATGTGTGTGTTTCCTATTAGCTTACTTTTAGCAATGAGGGTTTCAAATTACCTCTGAATTTGCTACAGAGGGACTCACTGACTTCAAATTCATTGCAAAAAAATCTGATTTCCTTGCCCTCATTTTCAAAAGTCTTTAGGTCTTATCCAAACAAGCTTTATCGCCCATGCAAGTGCTTCAATACCTATCCATCAGAATAACAAACGTAAAAAATAATCCAAAGATGACACATTCAAGGTACATTCAAGTAACTAGTGATATTCAATGATGACACATTAATGATTTATACTTTGATGTAAAGAAATTCAAATACAACATAAACATGAAAGTTTTGTTTAATACATAAATTTATACAAGATTTAAATAACATTTTATATATCTTGCTATTGATGTAACCATTGCACTTTATTCGGTGCAAGTGCTAGTTATTTTGTGGATGACTAATGGAAAGAAGATGAAAGTTATGCACTTTATAGGGTGCTTCCAAATGTTTGATGGTCGCTCCTTCTGAAATTAGAAGCGACAAGAAAAGTGCAGAGTGGATTTTAGAGTATGTCATCAAGCACTACAATGAGGATTGGATTATTTCTGGACTCATCAGAGCTCTTCCTGTTTCAAATGAAAATTTTAAGCTCAAGAAAATGATGTTGCTGAAGAGTATTTCCTTATATGTTCACAATGAGTCAACTGTGCAGGCATAGACAATGGGACATCATGGAGTTTGGTTATGTTATAACTCCATATCTGGCTTTTGTGGATGACTAATGGAAAGTTGATGAAAGCTATGCAATTTACAGGGCGCTTCCAAATATTTGATGGCCGCTCCTTCTGAAATCGGAAGCGACAAGAAAAGTGCAGAGTGGATTTTAGAGTACGTTATCAGACACTACAATGAGGATTGGATTATTTTTGGACACATCAAAGCTCTTCCTACTTTCAAATGAAAATTTTAAGCTCAAGAAAATGATGTTGTTGAAGAGTATTTCCTCAGACCTTTCAAAGGGCATCATTTCTGAGAAAACCATAGAAACTCTACAGTCGCTCAAGGATCTTAACAGGCAAATATGTAGAGATTCTAACAGTGAAAAATTTATGCAAGAATTGTGTTGCAAAGTAGCTATGGAGTGTACTATAAAAAAATTTCAGGGGGCCTACAAAATCAACTGGGATGGTTATAACAATTCTTTATGTAAGCTATGGACTTATTGCGCCAATGACATGGAAGATATGGAAAGAAGACGAAAGCCATACAATTTACAGGGCGCTTCCAAATTTTTTATGGTCACTCCTTCTGAAATCGGAAGCAACAAGAAAACTATAGAGTGGATTTTAGAGTACGTTATCAGGTACTGCAATGAGGATTGGTTTATTTCTAGACTCATCAGATCTATTCTTGCTTTCAAATGAAAATTTTAAGCTCAATAAAATGATGTTACTAAAGAGTATCTCCTCAGACCTTTCGAAGGGCATCATTTTTGAGAAAACCATAGAAACTCTATAGCCACTCAAGGATCTTAATAGGCATATATGCAGAGATTCTAATAGTGAAAAATTTATGCAAGAATTGTGTTGCAAAGTAGATGTGGAGTGTACTGTAAAAAATTTTAGGGGACCTGCAAAATCAACTAGTATGGTTATAACAATGCTTTATGTAAGCTATGGACTTATCGCGTCGAGGACATGGAAGATATAGAAAGCAGACGAAAGCTATGCAATTTATAGGACACTTCCAAATTTTTTATGGCTACTCCTTCTGAAATTGGAAGTGACAAGAAAAGTGCAAAGTGGATTTTAGAGTATGTTATCAGGCACTGCAATGAGGATTGGATTATTTCTGGACTCATCAGAGCTCTTCTTGCTTTCAAATGAAAATTTTAAGCTCAATAAAATGATACCACTGAAGAGTATTTCTTCATGCCTTTCGAAGGGCATCATTTCTGAGAAAACCGTATAAACTCTACAATCGCTCAAGGATCTTAACAGGCAAATATGCAGAGATTCTAACAATGAAAAATTTATGCAAGAATTGTGTCACAAAGTAGTTGTGGAGTGTATTGTAAAAAAATTCAGGGGACCTACAAAATCAACTAGGATGGTTATAACAATGATTTATGTAAGCTATGGACTTATCATACTGAGGACATGGAAGATATAGAAATGGACGATGCATTTATTGACATAAAGAAGCAGCTTCTTATGATTACTTCTAATCCTAAGCTTCGAGAAAGGATTATTGAAAAATATAAAACAAAAACAAGAAAAAATAAAAAAACAAGATGACGTTTTCAAGTCTTTCCATCGTTCTTAGAAATTGTAGTTGAAGATGTGGTGCAGGGAAGGTATAATCCCATAGCTGGAAAAGATTCAAATCACGGTGTCATTACTGCAATAATGGCAGTTCCTTCATGTGAGACTGGGGTTCCTGCTTGTAGAGTGTCTGACAACAATGAGGAAATCACTTCAATGTTTCCTCCTCCTTGGGCTGGTACACGATTTGATCCATTCACAATATTTTTGTGCTTTTGTTTCATGTAATTACTCTTGTGGAAAAATATTCCGCCAAAAAGAATTAGCCAAATTACAAAAGCAAATGTGGCAAAATTTGAAAACTATGCATCTACATTGGAGATGCAAAGGTCATTACACTTGAGAACTACTACTATAGTTGTCAGGTGAAAGAAGTGGTAGAGATTGGAAAGTATACTTGGATATTGAATAGATATAATGATTTTTGTTTGACACTCGGGAGAGCACTTATCGGTAGATTGTACATTTTGGGGAATGGGAAGATTCTTGATGACTATTCTATGCACATTAAAATAATTCCATCCCTTAACTATTAATTTCAATCTTGACACAATTTCTGTCAAACTTGATTAATTTATCTAAACTTGTAAAAAAATGCACAGATTCCATAAAGTAGCTACACTAACAAATATTACAATTTCAAAATATGGAGAGCTTAAGTCTTAAATGACACAAAATCAATGACAGAGATCATAAATAGACTTGCTATGATAGACATGATGGAAAGCTACAAAGTATAAAGAAGACATATCATAGTCACATGGCAACATACAAAAAATGCAATCATGCTTCACATAAGAATCAAGGCAATCAATTCATTATTACATGGGGCAGCAACATGATCAATGATCACAACTACAAAGAAGCTATACAAAATAGGGAGAAAAGCTAAAGAATATTTATGAAGGTTTGAAGAGTTTCCTCCCTCAAAAATAATGTTGTAGAGAAACACAGTCATAGCACATTTGATAGTCATCAATAGGTAGCATCTAGGGGAATTAAATGATAATCCTTATTGTTCAAATTCAAGGAAAAGATATGAGAAGCTTGATCCAAGATCTTGTTGGTAAATATAAATTCAAAATGATAGCCAAACATGAATGTGATAGAGCTTAAGGCTCAAAGATCACAATGACTTTAATGATAGTCTTTGTCAAAGCATGATATGAACAGCCCAAGAGGAATGGTAGTCATAAAAAATTCTTGAGACACAGAGAAGTTAAAGCTCAAAAGGGCAAGGCAAATATAGTCATAATAGTCATCTACCCAAAGGATCAATAGAGAATCCAACAAACTGAAAGCCACCATCAACGAGCTTCCAAAGACCATTAAAATGTACAAGGGTCACATGCAGTCCTATTATGATTATCATTATGGTCCTTCCAAGATAGACCTAGTGGCGACAAAAAGAGATATATGAGGTCATGATTAAGTCTAATCAAGGTGTAGACAAGGTTAGGACAGTATTAGGATAGAGTTACAACCATTATGATAGTAAGAGTAGCCATAGAATGGTCATAAGGGAGAGTTACAGCCATTAAGATAGTAAGAGTAGCCATAGAAGGGTCATAAAGGAGATTTGTTTAATGATTTAAAAGAAGCACTCAGCCCCATGAGATAGAGCAGCAGTATTCAAGATATCAAAGAGAAGAGCACTCAGTTAGCAAGAAGAAGGAGATCATTATCTTTATAAAATATAGGTCATAGAGAAGCACACACTTAGTTATGATCAAAAACACTCAAAACATTGAAGAGTAGAGTCAATGATCAAGTAATGAAGGTCCAGACTTAAAGCATCTACAACGGACATCACAACTAAAGAGAAAAATAGCTAAAGGCATAAAAGAGATATCTATTTTATTCTCTGGAGGCTACAAATATGCCCCTTCAATGTTTGAGATTTTGGCCTTAATGATTGCCCTGCTAGTTGTTTCAAGTGTTGGGCATGTATAAAGGAACAAGCTTGTGTCACAATTTGGCACAGCTTATTGAAGTCTTTATTTTTGATACAAAATCTCTCTGTGACTTATGAAATGAAACATACATCAGATCACTTGATTACCCTCCTCCTTGTGTTCAGATTTGGGGTTGTCTTTACACACTAAAATGCTCTTGACTTCTACAAAACATTCTCATTTCTCTATTTCAATCTTAATGCATAGGCTTTGGGGAGAAAATATTTAAAAAAGAACAAGAATAAAATCTTCTCCATATTTCTAAATAGCTTGAAGTTAGAGCTTTCAATGATATCAAAAACTCTAAATCTAAAATATTCACTGTTATGTGGGGAAACACCATAAAATCTTTTCCTGTGAAGAAATAAGGTTTTAAAAGGCTTAAAAACTCACCTTTTGTGTGAATCAAACTATTGAATTGGAACTTTGAGAGACTCTTAAGTATCCTTTTAGAATTTTTGTTCAGTTTCCTCTATGCATGAAGCCTTGCATGCCACCAATCACTATTCTTTAACAAGCTTCTGATGATAAAACTGCAGTATAGAAAGGTTTGCATGCAATCTATGTGCAATATTGCTACATACAGTTTTTGCAGAACTAAAATGCAATCAAATGTCGCCTGGGTTAATGTATGCTAGAATATTTGGCGCTAGTAGAGTGCCGACCGAAAATGACACCTAGCATGAAATTTCACTCAAAGAATTTTTTTCATTTACCGCCATTCATCTTAGCCCATAAACAATATTTCAAAAATGTAATTTTTTTATTTATGTTTTATTTAAGACAATTAGAATATTTTTAATTTTTAATTTAAGATAATATATATAAAGAATAATTTAAATATTTAAGGTAAAATATTCATTTTATCTTCAAAAATTGTTTTAAATACAAGTGAAATTGTTTTTGATTAACGTAAAAATAGGTTTTGAAGGGCCCCCGAAACCCTTTACAATAGATCCTTATGAGATAAAAGCATTTAAGAAACCAAAAGGAACAAACATAAGAAAAACTAGCATAACCCCTAGAAAAAACCAGCTAAAAAGCCCCAAAAGACCAGCGAAAACCAGCCATACCAAACAAAGTCCAGAAGAGAAACTAATTTATATTTTTTCAGGGCATTAGCCAAGTTACTGCTAATCCCATACAAATTTTTGATATTATCCCTAAGATTAGGGATTTCCTTAGTAGATGTCACAGTTTCTTTCTTCATAGTCGCCCTAGTTCTCTTTGCTGCTCGACCAGGTGTAGCTTCCCCGCTCCCAGTCTCGAAAGCATCATCATCAATGTCAAGGTCCACCACCAGTTTGGGAGAGATGGAGCTATCAAGGACCATAGAAATATCCTCTAAGTTCTTTGTGACAGCAGACAAGATATTCGAGATCATTCCCAACAGGTTTTTCATTACCACTTTACCTTCTTCCAGATATTCAATCTGAGCTGCCATCTTTTTAGCTTTTTCCTCCATGTCCTACTTCCATTGCTTCTGGTTCTTGTCATCTTCCTTCCTTTTCTCATCCATCTGCTTCCCATTTTTTTCCAAATTCTTCACAACTTCATAAGTCCATCTATCAAACCCCAATCTAGCCTTGGTAAGGTTTTTGAGGTTATCCAGGAATAACCATTCTCCAGCACTCTCCTTACCCTTACCCAGATTATCCTTAGTCATTTCCTTCTTAGGTTCCTTAATCTTCTCCCTATCAAAATCCATTTATTTTTCCTCATTTACCTTGTCATCCTTCTCCACCATAGCCTGGCTATTATCATTGCCTAAGCTAGCACTATTAATTAGACTATCTTAGTCGGACCCGTCCTTAGTTTCCTCTTCCTCTGCACCCACGTCCTCATCTTTCCAGCTTTCCTCATCACTAGACTCATTTGTTTCCATTTTCCTCTATGTCATTCTTGTCATCTTGGGTTTCCATCCCAGTGGCACTCTTTCTTTTTGTGCTCTAAATCGACTCTTCTTGGCTGGGTCCACCTTCCTCCAGCTTTCTCTTGCCTTTCCCTGGGGAAGCCGACAACCTCTTGTTTTCCTGAATGGCAAGGATTTTACAGTGCTCATAAATGAGCAGAATGAGGCCACAATGCAACACAGGGTTTGAGGGGTTCTTGTTGTGTTTGTTGAGGGACATTGACAAAGACCTGAAGAGATAGTAGGGCAGGGAAACCCTTTTTTCATGCCTAAAGTGGTTTAATAGCACAAAGTGGTATGTATGGTCCCTAGTAAAATGACCCTCAACAATTATGTATTCCATGATCGCATTCAACACCTAGCCCCAAATTTTCTTGATGTTGGAGGCATCATAATAACCCCATGTGGCTTTACCAATTTTATCCCTCTCCTTTTCCTTACACGAGAACAATTTAACTGCATTATTGGAAACTTTAAGATCTCTAAAAAAATTGAACCCTGAGTGGGGCATACTTGTAACACTCTCTATGAGGCCCGTGTCCAGTTTTAACCTCACGCCATGGATTTTAAAAGACCCATTAATCCAATTTTCAGTTATTTTTTGGACTGCAATATTAACCCTACCTTTATTGTAATCAACCAGCTTCTCCATAAAATTCGTCAGGGACCCTTTTTCCATCTTCGTCCATACTTTTGGCATTTCCTTCCATCTGGAAATGTTGTCTGGTTCCTCCCTCCTTAGATCCCCTCCCATATTCAGTTTCAGAATGTCACCTCTGTTCTTCTGCAAGCTCAAAGCTTTCTTCCCGTTATCTCTTGGAATTTTCAAAATTAAAACCCACAACGTGTGTGGAGTGTTAATATCTTTGATTGCAATTCTGCCACTTTGCCAAGTAATCATCACCTTTCTATAAACGCATAAAATACTCATTTCAAATATCATGATTATGTGGTCCTTCTTTCCCTGTAAATCTATCATTTCTTAGGAGATCTTTAATACTAAAATTAATATTATCTTCCCTGTGCCAAATAGTTTGATCTTCAGAGTTAACGCCTAGGTTCGCCAAGCCATCCGCAACCAAATTTTTTTCTCTATAGGCATGTTCAATTATAATAACTTTAAAACTAGCAATGATTTCTCTTGCTTTGAAAATTATGTTTTCAATACACCACAATGGCTCGGTTTCTCCCTTAAGCACTTGATAATTTACAAACAAAAATAATTTTATATCCTTTCCACAAGTACCTAATTTCTTTAAGAGAAGAGCCAAACAATTATATAGTCATTTATTTAGAATTTCTCTATCATATATCAAATTAGTCATTTATTTAGTCATTTTTATTTGTGTGATCTCACCCGATGACCAAATTAGTCATTTATTTAGTCATTCATAGATTTTTGTAAAAAAAAACTAAAATTTGGTCTTGTGACTATAAATGTTGGTCATGTAGTCATTTATTGGTCATATTTCTACTAGTGTATGTTTAATTTTGCAAGTTAGCTTGTTGAACATATAGTTTCAATGTACCTATTCGCCTACCATGAGATTAGTTCAACAACTCTCAAATGCTCAGAGGGCTCATATTGAGGCAAGTGGTTTTGGACACTTGTTGCAGATGCCAGATATTCATGTGAATCACAGATTACCAAGTGCATTAATTGAGAGATTCCATTCAGAGCATACATGTTTCACCTACCTACCAGGGAGATGATGATCACTCCTGAGGACATATACAGGATTCTGAGGATTCTAGTTTTAGGTGGCAGAGTGGATTATGATTCATCTCCTCATGTGGGGATTACAGCGTTACGCAGGGTTTTCCAGGATGACAATTTGATAGTCTGATCCATTTCATGGGATGACCTGATGAGTAGATATGGAGGGATATTTCTCATTGCTTGTGTGTTGGTTGGACTGATAGGATGTTTTTTTAAGTCGGATAGAGGTCAACAAGGATTCTTGTGTGGTTGGAGGAGGATTTTGGAGATGTTAGTTGCTCAGCCAAGTAGATTAGGTTGGGGATCTTCCTTGCTGGCACATATGTATCATGAGATGCACGAGATTGCATATCTAGATGCGAAGAGCATGGCTACCAGAGTTCTTATTCTCTATATATGGGCATGGAAGAATATCCTAGTGTGCAAGCCAGTGGTTGATGATTAGAGAGAGGCACATCATCCCATCGTGTGTCTATATTCAGGTTACTTGACGTAGCCCCACTTAGGGAAGATAGATTTCTGGAGACACCAGTTGAATGACCTAATTGTAGTTGTTTGGAGGCCTTACAGAGGTTTAGAGGAGTGGGATGACAGGAGACATGAGCAGAGATTGATGTTTACGACACGCCCACTCATTGGGACATCTTAGATAGTTATTGAGCATTTTGTTATTAGCCGGGTGATGAGGCAGTACGAGCGAGTGTAGGCTATTTCATAGGAGTTTACTTCTTATGCTTGGTTTGGGGATGAGGAGAGGAAGGGATGGGGGATGAAGTTATCTTAAGCCCTATAAGTATAGGAGATGATAGCCCTCTAGCCATAGCATTGGGATTACTTAGAGGAAATTGGTGATGCAAGGGTGACCCCAAAGTACAGGGATGAGTCCTTGAGACATCCATTCCTATGATTTATAGATCCAAGAGAGCGAGCACCTTAGATTGATGAGGGTGGAGAGGACATAGCATCTCAAGCACAGAGATGGGATCAGGTACAAGGATAGAGAGTAGATCCACCTAGGTGAGTCACATGTGATCCTGGTGCAAGCAACAGTAGGGAAGTAGTGATTGGTTAGTAGAAAAGGAGGGGAGAGGGTGGTTCTTTGGGTGCAGTCGGAGGAGAGGGAGGTGGACCACAGGGTGCAGGGGCTAGAGCTGATATTGGCAGTGAGGGGGAGATGGGAGAGAGAGCTGCCCCTTGATAGGTGCGACAATGGAGGGATGAGCCGGCTGAGGGAGGAGAGGAGGAGATACCTCAGGGACAGATGCCAGCTTATATGATTTGTATATTGAGAGGGAAGGTGAGGACCCTCCAGACACATCTAGCAATCACGTAGATGCAGGTTACAGAGCATGATCAAGAGGCATAGTGATTGAGATTAGAGCTAGTTGCCTCTTAGCGTGAGGTTCTTCATTAGTCTAGTCAAGCAGCATATTATGTGGCAGCATATAGTGCAGCAGTGTCGGTAGATAGATAGGTGGCTCCATAGTCACAGTATATGGCTAGATCATAGGGAGCATAGGCACCTTGATAGGTCAATGTTCCACAGAAACCTCCTCCTCCACCAGGCGATGAGGGAGAGGGCCAGAGCTAGATTTTTATAGGCTCTGTGTTATGTTGTATACCCCATTTTGTGTAGCTTATGTGATTCTTTCCCCGACATACATTATTTATGATAGTTTATATCATTTGTACCCCTTTGACATTCACATTTTTATGAGACATATATGACACATGATTCGATCTCATTGTTCTTGTGTTGAGTTATATGAGATGTTTTGTGAGATGTCCTTCTATATGCATTTTTTTACATGATGTTCTAAATGAATGCATTTCTTTTCATCATGTATGTAATGTAGATGAATATGGATGTTTTTTATTTCATTTTTATATGCACTGAATGATAAAAATGATGAGCTAATGATGTAAATGTATATATTGTTTTTGTTTTTCATGCACTGATATGAATGCAAATGAATACTTAATGAACTTATGGATCTATATATGATAAACTAATGAATGCAGTGAACATCTCATGTAAGATTTTAGATTTCGATGCTCAAGAACTCAATCATGTCGATAAAGTCAGTTGACCACTTGGCGAAGAAATGATGATTGTTTCGAAGTCGGACTCTCATTCAAAGAACAAAGAGAGAGATTGTATTATGTTGAAATCACTTGCAATGCACAAAATTAAGAATGAATGCAACCTAAAACTGAGTCATTGGATTTTAATTTGCTTTTTATCATCACTAAGCAGAAATGTAAGAATAAACATAAGTATCAAAGCACAAAGAGTCAGGATGACCTAAATGTCACGTCCTTTTTAATATAGCAAGAAAACATAAGAATAAAGGCATAAAGAGCCAGGATGACCTGAATGTTGCTTGCATGCAAACACACCAGACAAAGCAGAGTCCCCTCCTTGTTATATGCAATATTGATTATCTTGTTTACAATGATCCTTGTATCGTTCATATCTTAGGACAGATTAAGCATGTATCTAGATTGCATGATAAAGAAAGTTACTCAAAACAAACAAGGAAATGATTCCAACCTCCCTATAACATACAAAAAAATGGAGTCAAGGTATGTGTGGTGAGTTCACCTTGATGTGAAGGCACTTATCACAAATACTCAGCTTATGAGATGTTTTCAGATCACTGGAATCATTCCTACAAGCAGAAAACAAAGAAAAGTATCATGCCCCCAGTCCTTGCTCCTCTTAGTCAAGATAGACTTCCTCGAGTTACTCAGAGGGAATAATAATCAAAAACCAAGTTAAAAGATAGCATTCAAAGAAAATTTCAATCAGAGCTCAAACAATTTTCAGTGTTCTCGCTTTGTGTGTTTATTTAGTGGTAAGAACTTTGTAGTGGATAGGAGACAAGCAACTGACTCAGATTGGATGACCTGGTACTACCAACAAAAAGATGACCTGGCTGAACTGCTTAGGACATTTAAATTGATCAATGGATTACCCTAAGACAAGGGCATTGATCAGTTTCAAGCCATGAGGGTTCCAAGAAGAACCAAGGTGTCACGAAAGCGACTGAAGGATATATACAAGCTAAAGCAAAGATGCATAAAAGAGGGAAATAAAGCAGGAAATGCCAAATTTGTGTTGATAGACGGAGCACTTTAGTACAAGAGGCACCTGTTTACCAAGTTTTCACCTACTTAGCAAAGATTCATTCTTTTTCTTTTTTTTTTTACTACCAAGGTGCATGTTTACCAGGTTTTCACCAAGGCATTTTTCTTTTATATTTTGATTTCTTTTTCTTCTTTTCTTTTTCTCTCTTTTTTTTGGACTTTTTCCAATTTTTAGAATTTCTTCAGTACTTTTTCTGATTTTTAGAATTTATTCAGGACTTTTTCTGATTTTTAGAATTTCTTCAGGACTTTTTCTAATTTTTTAGAATTTCTTCAAGACTTTTTTGGTATACAGAATGTTGGAGAAAAGAATGCCAGGTGTAGAATTTCTTCAAGTGGATGGTATTGATCATTTCACAGAGTTGTTCTCCATCCAATGTTGAGATTTGATAAGCACCAGAGCCAAACGTTGCAGTAATGATGTAGGGGCCTAGCTAGTTGGGTTCAAACTTCCCCTTTTGTTCTCAAAACTGTTGATTTTTAGGATTCTCTCTTAAAACAAGGTCACCAGCCTGAAATTCTCTATGTTGAAATTTCTTGTTATAACCTCTAGACATTATTTTCTAATAAGCTCTTAGATAATCAAATGCCACTTGTCAACGTTAATCTAGCAATATGAGTTCTTGCAATCTAGATATTCTATGATCTTCATCAGTGACAAGACCTTGTAGAGAAACTCTCAAAGAAGGGATTTCCACCTCTATAGGCAAGACTACTTCAGCCCCATATACCAAAGAAAAAGGTGTAGCTCCTGTAGGTGTTCTTATGCTTGTTCGATAAGCCCATAGTGCTGGATTCAGCTGCAGATGCCAATCCTTTCTAGATTTGTTGATTGTTTTGTGTAAGATAGTCAACATATTTTTATTAGATGCTTCAGCTTGGCTGTTACCTTGAGGGTAATATATAGAAGACCAATGTTGTTTGATTTTGAACCTTTCACAGAGATCATCTAGATCCTTGTTTTTGAACTGCCCTCTATTGTCACTCACAATCGAAGAAGTAATTTCGTACCAACATATGATATAGTTACGAATGAACATAGATACCTATTTATCAATTTGTTTGGTTAGAGGGACTGATTCAACCCACTTGGTGAAGTATTCAGTTACAGTTATGATAAACTTGTGTCCATTAGAGGACGCAAGATAGATTTGGCTGATGAGATCAAACGCCCATTGCTGAAAAGGTCAATGTATAATAAAAGGAATTACCTCTCTTATTGGAGCATGTATGAGATGCCCATGTAGCTAACATTTCTCACAAGTTTTAGCAAATTTTATAGCATCTTTTTCCATATCTATCCAAGAGTAGCCAACCCTTAGCAGTTTCCGAGCTAAAATTAGACCATCTGAGTGAGATCCACAAATACCTTCATGAACTTTAGATAATGCATGTTGGGACTCTACAAGTTCTCAACACCTAAGCAAAGTACTATCCAAACCTCACCTATACAAATCGTTAGCAATGATGACATACCGTGAAGCATTTCGGATCAAGTTTCTTTTCTCATTACGCGTAAGGTTATTAGGGATAATTTAGTCACATAAGTAAGAGTAGATATGACTATAGAAAGATGAGTCATGTCTAATGAATGAAAAAACCATCTAGGACTCACGGGAATCATAAGAAGGATAATGAACCTCTTCCACTAGGAGTTCATAGTGATACTCAAATTCTTGTAGTTGTGGTATAGATGCCAATGTAGCCATAACATCGACTTCTCTGTTTGTTGATCTGGGAATCTGCTGAAATGAGACAAAGGTAAAGTATTTCTTAAATTTATCAACCATTCTTTTGTAGGGAATCATTTTTTCATCCTGATTTTGATATATATCATTGATCTAGTTGATTATTAGTTGATAGTCACCATAGATGTGTAACTCAACCACTTTCCATTCAATAGCTAGCTTGATTCCATTTACCTAGGCTTAATATTCCATAATATTGTTTGTACAAGGAAAGAGGATCTTGTACGCCTTTGGGATTGAGTATCTTTGAGAAGTGATAAAAAGAATTCCAACACTAGAACCTTGTTGAGTAAAAGACCCATCAAAGAATATTTTTTAGGATTGCTAAGTAAGTTGCATTATGGATTCATCCAGAAATTCTATGTGCAAAGGTTGATTGTCTTCAAGCGGAGCATCAACAAGTTGATCTACAATGACTTATCCTTTGATAGCTTTGCATTCTATATATTCGATGTCAAATTATGTAAGTATCATAACCCATAGTCAATCTCCCTGCAAGTGTTGCCTTGTTGAGAAGATATTTGGGCAGATCTATCTTAGCCACCACTTTGAAAGAATGTGCTAGCATGTAATGTCTTAATTTATGTGACATGAAGACCAACGCCAGACAAGATTTCTCAACAATAGTATAGTTCATCTCATAGGACACCAACTTCTAGTTGATATAATATATAGCTCTTTCCTTTTTATTATCATCCTGTTGAGCCAAAAGTGCCCCCAGTGATGTATCAGTAGATGATATGTAGAGTATCAAGGGTTTGTTTTGAATCGGTGGCATTATGATAGGTGGATTAGAAAGATATTCCTTGATTTTCTTTAGATGTTGTTCACAGTCTTCATCCCAATTGTAGGTAACTCCTTTCCGTAAAGCTTTTGTGAATGGTTGAGCTTTATCTGCGAGCTGAGAGATGAAACATCTTATGGATTGGAGCCGCCCTTGTAGATTCCTCATTTGACTTACATTCTTTGGAGGTGGCATGTCCATGATAGCTTTAACTCTTTATGGGTCCACTTCAATTCCTTTCACTGAAACAATGTATCCTAGGAGCTTGCCAGAGGTGACTCCAAATGCACATTTCTTGGGATTTAATTTGAGTTTCAATTTTTCTATCCCGTCTAAGATTGGATCCAGCTCTGAGAGATTTGTTGATCTTTTCATATATTTGAGTAGAGTATCATCGTCATAGTCCTCCATGTTTTTTTGCATCATATCATGAAAAATTGTTATTACAGCTCTTTGATAAGTGGTGCCTACATTCTTTAAGCCAAAAGGCATTACATTCCAGCAGAAATTTCCCCATGCACAGGTGAACGTTATTTTCTCTTGATCCTTAGGTGCAATTTTGATCTGATTGTATCCAAAAAAACTATCCATTAGACAGTACATTTGATAACCATCAGTCATGTCCACTATAATGTCTATGTTAGGCAGTGGAAAATCATCTTTTGGACATGCTTTGTTTAAATCTCTAAAATCCATGCAAACACGTATTGATTTTTCAAGTTTTGAAACTGTTGGTATTATGGATGACTTCGTCACGTGTTGCATTGATTTTGTCATTGAAGTCAACACTTATCTTTTTGGAGGTCTACATTGTTGATTTGGCACTCTGGTTATATTGGTTTGTTGTTGAACCGGCACACTATGGTCCTGATATGGATATTGGCTTATGCACAGTCATCGATATATATTTCATCAGCAGCTCATGAAGTTCATAATGACTTGTTATCATCTAGAGATCATTTGGTTATGTCGAAGACATGGATTGGATGTTTACATTTGGTGTTTTGCTTATTGGACTAATCGGGTTCACATATTTGCCTTAACTGGCAGATAGGTCTAGGTTATGGATCATTACAAGATAGCATGTTCCAGATCAGCACAACACATTTGGAAATGGTTTATTGATTGGATAATGTGTAAATGTATTGAGACTGATATATTATATTGCATCAAGACTTATTTTATAAATGTAATATCTTTAGGGAGCCGACCTAATCATGAGGTCTTTGGTTTTGTATAAATAATTGCAATATGTATGAGTGTAGAAATATATGAGTGTGTGTGAATATTGAAGATCTTTGTAAAGAGAGAAAATAAGCAGATCCTTGTGTGAATCATGAAGATATTATCTTAAGGTTGAAGGAAAGGTTATGAAGGTGTTTAGCACTCATGGTCAGAACTTAAACCAGTATTGAATCCAACATTGTAGATGCTATACTGAAGCAGTACATTGTTATTGGATTTAACCATCCAATTGTAGTGAATGTGACTCCTATTTTGTGATTGAGCAGTGACCTCTAGGTGGCTGGTCTTTTTGCATGTGCAGACCCCTTATTATATTCACTTACTATCTGCAGTAGTATCATCTGATTGTGGGTAAGGTTTCCCATAGTGGATTTTCCCCTTACAGGGTTTCCACATCAAGATCTTTGTGTCAAGTGTTGTGGATGTGTTTTGCTTACTATTTCATACATTAAGTTGTACCGGTATTAATATAACCGTTAATCTATTTTACTGGCACTAAGTTTTAAGTTGGTAAAATTTGTTTTGGGTTATAATTTATTGACAACTGATTCACCCCCCCCCCCTCTTAGTTGTCCTTCCCGATTCCTAACAATTGGTATCAGAGCTTAGTCCTCTTTTTGCAGAAGCCTAACAGCTTGAGGAGATCCTATGGCAGCAAATATCTTCAGGAAGGAAAGTCCCAAACTTGATGGAACTAACTATGGTATATGGAAGATCATAATGGAAACACATCTGAACTGTATTGGAAGAGATATATTGGATGTTACAAAGAATGGGTATGTTTCTCCTACTCTGAATAGCCCTAATCCATCGACCTTGGCTAAAAACTTGGAGAATGATTGCAAAGCAAGAGAAGCACTTCTAAGAGCATTATCAAATCAACAAATCATGAGATTACCAGATAGATCTATTGCAAAAGCTATTTGGGATAAACTGGAAACATTGAATGAAGAATATTCCACTATCAAAATTGCAAAATTGGAATGTTATCGGGTCAGGTATAAAATTTTAAAAATGGAAGAGGATGAAAGAATTTCTTCATTTACGGAAGGAGTTAATGAAATTGTTTTAGGAATACAAAGTTCTGGAGGATCTTTAAGTGAATATGAAATTGTTTCTAAAGTTTTAATAGCTTTGCCATCGACTTACAAAATGAAAGTGAAAGCTATTAATGAGTTGAGAACAATGCCTAATACTTCAATATCTAATGATACTTTGGCTGGAAAACTTTCAGCATTTGAGCTTGAATAATTTGGTCTTGTTGCTACAGTCAAGACTAATATAGCCTTCAAAGCATCGCCATCAACATCATCATCATCATCATCTGACAAATCTGATTGAAAAGCACTTTATGCAAAAGAACTTGAAGATATCAGAAGAGAAAATGAAGAACTTGAAGCACTATTTGCAAGGAAGATGCCTAAAGGTCTAGTAGGAAGTAAGTATGAAGGTAAAGCACCTTTCAAATGTTTTAATTTCAATAAGTTGGTTGTATGGCATCTAGGTGTCTCGATAGACATTCAAAACTAAGAGAGCAGGCAAAAAGAACATATAAACCTAACCCTGAATATCAAAGATACAGATTTAAGAAAAAAAAAAGATAAGTCATGTTACTATGCAGATGAAGGTGTTATAGATTACTCTGATGAAGATCTAGCAGATAGTGGATGGGCATTTGTTGCAATAAAAGAAGATCAACCGGCACCTATTGTCAAACCGGTAGAGCAGGCATTAGCAAAAAAATTTGAAGAAAAGGATGAATGGATCATTGATAGTGGTTGCTTGCATCATATGACTAGTGATAAAAGCAAATTCTTATCATTTCAGAAAATTCATGGGGGTCTAGTAAGATTTTGAGATGACAAAGCTTGTTTAATCATAGGAAGAGGAACTATATCTTTGGATGGTAAACACAATACTCACAATTTTTATTATGTTCAAGGTTTAAAGCATAATCTTTTGAGTGTTGGTCAGTTAGTGGAAAAAGGATTTCAATTGCAATTCAAGAATGGAAAATGCAAAATCATGAACAAAACTGGATTAGAGATTGCAAACAGTAATCAGACTAAAGGTAAAATCTTTCATTTGAATACTAGTGATAAGACATGTTTGATTGCTCATATTGATGAAAGTTGGTTATGGCATAAAAGACTCTGTCATGTGAATTTTGATTGCATTGTAAAGATCAGTTCAACCGAGGAAGTAAGGGATTTACCTAAGATTGTGAAACCTCATAATCCGGTATGTAAGGAATGTCAAATGGGAAAGCAAGTTAGATCAACATTTAAGAGCATTTCTGAGAAATCCAATAATATTATTGATTTAATTCATATTGATTTATGTGGTCCAGCAAGAACAAGGAGTCTTCAGGGTGATAGATACTTTATGCTAATAATTGATGATTATTCTAGAATGTGTTGGGTTACTTTTCTCAGGGAGAAATTAGAAGCTTTTGGGAGATTCAAGATATACAAGGCAATGGTAGAGAATGAAACCGACAAGAAATCATTTCTACTACTGGTTAAGAATCTATAGATCTTGATTCTCCTCTAAAATGTTCATCTATCTTCACATTAGTACTTTCAATGATTTTCTGTAGTCTTTTATTATAACATCTATATGCCTTGCTTCTAGTTGAATAACCAAGAAATATTCCTTCATTACTTCTAGGATCAAATTTTCCAATATACTCATCTCTCCTAATATCGCATTTGCTTCCAATATTCTTAAATATTTAAGAGTAGGAATTTGACTGAACCATAAATCATAAGGGTCTTACCGGTTTCACCTTTGATGTGAACTCTGTTGAAAGTATAAACCATTGTATTCATTGCTTCTCTATAGTACATATGAGGTAGATTTGCTTCCATCATCATGATTCTTGTTGTAACCAATATAGTTATATTTTTCCCTTCCACAACTCCATTTTGCTGGGGTGTCTGGGGTGCCTGATCAAGGAGGATAATTTACATCGAGTGAATTCAATGCATACTATGAAGAGAATGGAATCAAAAGACAACTATTAGTAAATGAAGGGGTATGTTTAATTTCTCAAGTTGAACCAACATCAGTTATTGAAGCATGTTAGGGTAAACATTGGATAAAAGCAATGGAAAATGAATTAGAACAAATTGAAAAGAATAATACTTGGACATTAGTTCTCCAGCCTAAAGACAAAAATGTAATTGGAACTAAATGGATATTTAGAAATAAACTTAATGAAGATGGTGAAGTAATCAGAAAAAAGAAAGATTAGTTTGTAAAGGTTATTCACAGAAAGAAGGAAATGATTATAATGAAACCTTTGCACCAGTAGCCAGAATTGAAGCAATAAGACTATTTCTTGCATTTGGAGCTCACAAGAACTATAAAGTTTATCAGATGGATGTAAAATGTGCATTTTGAATGGAGATCTTGAAGAAGATGTTTATATTGAGCAACCTGATTGATTTTCATTGATTGAAGCAAGCTCCCAGAGCTTGGTATGCTAGACTGGATAAATATCTTCTAAAGCTTGGATACACAAAAGGTAATGTTGATAGTAATTTGTATTACAAAATCACCAATGATGACATTTTGGTTATTGAAGTATTTCTAGATGATATCATTTTTGGAGGAGAAGAAGGGTTATGTAAAGACTTTGCTAACAAGATGGAGGAAGAATTTGAAATGTCCATAATAGGAAAGATAAAAAAAATTCTAGGTTTGCAGATTTCTCAAACAGATAAAGGTATATTTATATGTCAAAAAAAATATTTGAAGGAACTTTTGAAGAAATTTAGAAAGGAAAACTCCAAATCGATAAGCACTCCTATGACTACAACTAATAAATTGACATCAAAGGATGATTTAGCTCCTATAAATTCGACAAGGTACAAATTTATGATTGGAGGGTTACTATATTTGACACAAACTAGACCTGATATAATGAATGCAGTGTGTATTGTTTCAAGATTTCAAAGCAATCCTAAAGAAAATCATGAAACTATAGTAAAAAGGATTTTCGGGTACCTACAAGGCACAGTGAGTCTTGATTTATGGTATCCTAAGGATGACAATTTTGAGTTATGTGCATATATAGATACAAATTGCGCAAGAGATGTGGCTAACAGAAAGAGTACCACTGGTGGTGCATTCTTTCTTGGCAGAAGATTAATTTCATGGATCAGCAAGAAGCAGACTTGTACATCATTATCTACAACAAAAGTAGAATTTGTTACAATAGCAACTAATTGCACTCAGGTATTATGGATCAAGCAAATGTTGAAGGATATCAAGGTAAAATGCAAAGAACCGATAATTATTTACTGTGATAATTCAGCAGCAATAGATATATCAAAGAATCTGGTATTTCACTCTAAAACAAAGCATGTTTCTATTAAGAATAACTTTCTAAAAGAAAATGTTGAAGCAAATGAAGTGAGATTGGTTTATGTGAATACTAAAGAGAAAATTGCAGATATCTTTACAAAGCCTTTGCCTAAGGAAACATTTGAATATCTCAAAGAGAAGATTGGGGTAATCACCCCACTGGCAAAGACTTGAGTGATGAAGATTGGCATCAAACTGGCAGGGACTAATAGAAATATCTTTTTTCTAGTTTTGATGAAGGAGAGCTACTGCTCAGGGGGAGTAGTTAGTTGTATGTTATGTTCTGATTTTGATTCTTGACTACTTTTGCATTTGATGTCAAAGGGGGAGAGATGTCTATGGAAAAATATTGTACTTTGAATATTGGAGACAGATTTATTCTTGGAAGAAATGTATTTTGGTTTTGGTTATATTGTTTCTATTTTTGGTACAGAACTTTGATTGATCTATTTTGGGAGATTGTTTTTTGGCATTCTGTTTTTGGCACTTAGATGTTTTTTCCATCTAGTGTTGCCATCAATGCCAGTGGGGGAGATTGTCGATATTATGGATGACTTTGTCATGTGTTGCATTGGTTTTGTCATTGATGTCAACACTTATCTTTTTGGAGGTCTACATTGTTGGTTTGGCGCTCTGGTTATATTGGTTTTATTGTTGAACTGGCACATTGTGGTTCCGGTATAGATATTGGCTTATGCACAGTCATCGGTATATGTTTCACCGCCAGCTCAAGAAGTTGATAATGACTTGTTATCATCTGGAGATCATTTGGTTATGTCAAAGACATGGATTGGATGTTTACATTTGGTGTTTTTCTTATTGGACTAATTGGGTTCACATATATGCCTTAATAGGCAAATAGGTCTAGGTTATGGACCGATACAAGATATCATGTTTCAGATCACCACGGGCACATTTTGGAAATGGTTTATTGATTGGATAATGTGTAAATGTATTGAGGCCGACATATTATATTACATCAAGACTTATTTTATAAATGTAATATCTTTAGGGACCTGACCTAATCATGAGGTCTTAGGTTTTGTATAAATAATTGTAAGATCATTCTGAAGAGTGAAAAATAAGCAGATCCTTGTGCGAATCACACAAATATTATCTAAGGGTTGAAGGAAAGCTTATGAAGGTGTTTGGAACTCATAGTCAGAGCTTAAACTGGTACTAAATCCAGCATTGTAGATGCTATACTAAAGAAGTACATTGTTATTGGATTTAACCATCCAATTGTAGTCAGTGTGACTCCTATTTTGTGATTGAGCAGTGAGCTCTAGGCGGTTGGCCTTTCTGCATGTGCAGACCCCTTATTATATTCACTTACTATCTGCAGTAGTATCATCTGATTGTGGGTAAGGTTTCCCACCATGGTTTTTCCCCTTACAGGGTTTCCACGTCAAAATCTTTGTGTCAAGTATTGTGGATGTGTTTTGCTTACAGTTTCATGCATTAAGTTATACATGTATTAATATAACTGTTAATCTATTTACCGGCACTGAGTTTTAAGTTGGAATAATTTGTTTTGGGTTATAATTTATTGACAATTGATTCACCCCCCCCTCTTAGTTGTCCTTCTCGATTCCTAATAGAAACAATTACAATATTAGATATCCACTCAGCATAATCAACTGCTCTAATGAATCTAGCTTTTACTAATTTTTCTAGCTCATCCTTAACAAGTAATGCCACATGAGGATGCTTTTTTTTGGAGTTTTTGCTTGATAGGTTTAACTCTGGGAGTGATAGAAATATGGTGCATTATGAGGTCAGGATCCAGACCCGACATATCAGCATATGTCCATGCAAAATTGATCTTTTTTTTTCTATGAAGAAATCAGCATATTCTTTTAATTCTTCTATTAATAAGGATTGATCTACATGTATGGTATGTTGAGATTCTTTTGTTCCAATGTTTACTGGTTGTGTAGGTTCAATCAGCACTAATGATGGCTCTTGAAAGTGATCAGGTAAAATATCCAGTATCTCACCTTCAAGTGCCTCAGAGAGGTTTTCACCGTTAGGTATGTCCTTTATTTTTTACTATTTTTGATTCTGACACGACCATAGTGTGGTTTTCGCCATCAGAACACTTATTTCTCTTTTTTTTAATTTTTTAGACTAAGATACTTGACATCTGTTGTTCTCATGTTCTCACTTTGTTCATTGGTGGAAGAGCCCATTTGTTCGACTGCATTAAGATAACAGTCTAATGTATAGTCATTGGAAAAGGTAGGGATATTCAAGGGTTGATCTTGGATAGTATAGTCAATAAGCTCAAGATGTACTAGGGATAAAGATTTAATAGGTTCAAGAGATTTCATGGTATTGTCATCACAACCTTGGACCGAAAAGTTGAGTTCTAGAAGACTACCTTGCGTAAGCATCTTGAGACCAGGAAGAGTTAGAACATGATTATCAAAGTTTACATTAGTATTTAGGGGACCTAACCCAAAAAACCTACCACTAGCACCATCCTCTACTTCGGACTAAACTACATATTGTGGTTCAACAGTAACCAGATTTTCAGACTGAGTTTCGACATTCATGACAAAGTAGTCATAGTTTGGTGCCGAATAGGTAATGTCATAAATATATCTTATATCAGAGTGATTAGAGTCAAAAGATGAAATCTCTGAGTCCTCTTCAAGTGTCTGAGTGAAACCATGTATAGTATCAATATCAACATCTTTGATGTTGCAAGTTCTTTCGTGATTTGGGTCAATGATCACTTGTATTTGACATACCTATTGACATAACCTTGATGACTCTATTAGTCTTTGTCGTCTTTCTTACTCAAGTTCCTCTTGGCTAATGATTAGTCTTGCTTCTCTAGCTTCCATTTCTTCATTTGTAGTCCCATATCTGATTTTCTCTATCTCATTAGAGGGAGATATAGTAGGTGAATAAATTTCATGTGATTTTCCTTCTTTCAGGTGGTGTTCATAATCTTCTTGTCTTTTTAATCTTATTTCCTCTAGTTACTTTTTCAGCATCAAGTGTTTTCTTTCTTGTGCTTCGTCTATGATACCATTAGGTTCTTCAGGAGATGTATCCGAAAGAGGTTATGGACCCCATTCATACTCATTTGAGTATGTTTCTGAATTCTCTACTTGAATTCTTCCCGTATATGTGACAGGAATGTTTAGCGGTGCAAACATGTTTTTAATTCCTTCTATGTGTTCTCTCATGTCTTCTGGAACATCTACTTTTTGTAGTGTGATTGTTGATACAGTTGGAACTTGATTACAAGTTGTTTCTTCTCTCTTGATTGTTAGTTCTTCTTGTTCTTTTTCATACTCATCCTGAATTTGTTGAGTATTTACTTCTTGTGATGTTGGAGGTAGTATCTTTTTCCTCCACTTAGGTTGTTGATGAGATGTATGTTTTTTATTTGATGACTCTTCTAGATGGTAGCTGAGTCCAGTTTTATCATTTGTAGACTTAGTTTGTAACTTGATAGATTCAATGATTCCTTCTTGGCGCTTTCCCAAAGGACCGGTGCCTGAATATCCCATGTGTTGAATCATCTTATATCTTGGACCATATTGTTCAGGGGAAATATCTTTGTGTTGTCCTTCTCTATTTTCACTCTCTTCTTTGAAAAACCATCTGAGAATTGTTGCCTCTTCTATTTCATCTGCAAGGGAAGTAGAGGACTATACAAAAATATCATCATAGATGACATTTGTATTTGAAGTTTGTGGCTTCATAGCCTCTGATGGTTTTCCAGACTGTCTCGGTGATGGTGGAAGAGAAATTAATGAGAGTACAGGTTCTATTTTATATCCATCCATGCCACTATCTGTGAAATTCAATTTATGTTCTAAGTCTTTCATCAAAGTTTATGAACTTTTCACTGTAGAGGGTGCTTTGTTATGAGGAACAAGGGTATCAACACACTACTTTAAAGCATTACAGGTGTAGGTTGTATCCGTAGGAACACTCACTTCAACGCCATTGTAGGGAAATTTCAAACACTAATGGTAAGTAGATGGCACTGCTTGCATTTCATGAATCCATGGTCTACCCAACAAGATGTTGTATGATAGCAGAAGATCAAGTACCTGACAAATAACATCTCATTCTACAGGTCCCACCTGGATCGGAAATAGTACCAGACCTTAAGATGTTCTTTCTTCTTCATCATAAGCTTTGATTGTTATTTTATTTGTTGGATCAATGACATTATCAGAAAATCCCAACTACATTAGTAAATTGTAGGTACAAATATTCAACCCAACGCCTCCATCTATCAAAATATGCTTGACTCGGTGATTATGGATCATAGCTTCAATATGCAATGGCTAGTTATGCGGATGATTCAGTGAATTGTCATCTTCTTCAAAAAAGGATAGGTAGTGAGGTGAATTCAGGTGACCCACCATAGATTAAAACCGACCCAAATCTAGGTCCTTAGGGACGTTAGTAGTGAGAAAAAATTTGTCCAGAATCTCTCTATGAGCAGAAGAGATTTTAAGTAGTTCAAGAATGGATTTTTGAGCTGTGGTTCGTTTTAATTATTCAACAATGCTATAACCAGAAGAAGATGATGAAGTCGGGTGTTTAGATTTTGTCGTGATCGTATCTGGTTGTTTGTTTGAAGAAGTTGGTAGGTTTGATGTTGTCAATAGAATTGATGATGTTTCATTGGGCAAGGAAGAGATAGCTCCTTTGAGAGTAACCTTCTTTTGAGTGCGGGATACAACATTTGCAGTTTGCATTATATTTTGTTTATCTTTAACTATGATCATATTGTAATATTCAGATTGGGAAGATTCGATCATGTTGATCACATTGTCATTGTTGGCATAGTTGTAATTGACTTTGGCACCTCCCTTGGATTTTGAGGAATCACCCTGCTCATAAGCAGGTAAGGGATCTTTGAAAGCCTTGTGATCAGCATTGGTTGCATGATTTCCAACAACAATTTTGCCACCATCGATGAGGTCTTGAATCTCGTGTTTGAGTTTCATGCAATTATTTGTTGTATGACCCTTGTTTCGATGATATTCACAGTATTCATTTTCCCTCCACCATTTAGGTTTGACCTCAGGATCATATGGCTTAGAGTTGTCAGGAAATGTGATCAGTTCATTTGCCAATAGAGTTTTAAAAGTTGACTCATACAATTCACCAAGAGGAGTAAAATCACACTTAGGTTTTGAAACCCAAGGTTTCTCTTTAAACCACTCTTTTGATTTATTAGGTGAGATTTTCTGTAGCACTTTCAGCTGCTTTGAGGGCTTGTGTTCCACTAGTCAGATTGAATACTACAAGTTTTGATTTTGGGACATTATAAACCACTCTGTCATTAACAACATTTTTGTTATTATATTTTTTGTACTTCCAGTATTTGTTCTTTTCTTTGGAACTAGATCCTTGATGTGTTTCTTTATAAAGTGATATATCTCTTTTCCTTACAAGAACATCTTCCATTTTGAGAGAACTGTCCATCATTTTGTTGAATGAAGGGTATACCTACATTTGGATAATATATTTCAACTCAGGAATCAAATTATTGACAAATATGTCCATTTTCTCAGAATTAGGAATGGGTCGTCAATATCTAGAGAATCTCTTTCTCCAACGCTAAAGGAAAGTAAGAAAAGGTTCTCTTGTCTTCTGTTTGGTATCACAAAGATCAATCATTGTGACTGGATGGAGAATACTATAGTATTATTGTAGAAATAATTCAACCAGTTCTTCAAAAGATTTAATTCCTAAAGGCAGGCTTGAAAACCATTCCATAGCTTGTCCTCCTAAACTTCTTCGAAAGAGGCACATGAGGTAATTTTGTTCATCCATGAACTCCATACATAGGGCACAAAATTATCGGACATGGTCCTGGGGATTCGAGTTGCCATCATATTTACCGAACTTAAGGATTTTTATTCTGGAGGGAAACAAAGACATGTAAAGACTCTTGTCAAATGGAAACAAGCAAATTGTATCTAAGGAATATTTCATAGGAGATTTGTCCTTGTCTTTCATTTCCTTAATCTCAGTTTGTAGTTCTTGTAATTGTTTTGTCACCAATGCTAGTGGAGTATCATCTTCTTTAGTGATAATACTTTCAACATTGTAATCAGGGGGGAATTTAGCTCCTTGTTTTGCCAATTCTAGAAAGTATTCTTCTTTTTCTCGAGCCATGCTAATATTCATCATCTTTTTGAAGTCTTTGTCCTTTTGACATTTTACTATTGTATCTTCTCTAGCTTTCGAAACTTTAGAATCACTGGAAGATGAATCATTGTCATTAGCCTAGATGCTAAGGTCATCACAAGCTTTATGTTTACCAACCTCTTTTTCTTGTCTTCTTTCAGACATATTGGAAGATAAGGATTGATCCAAAAGTGGTTTGTTCGAAGACGAAGTTTTGTCTAAAGTTTGTTGTTCAAACAGTTCATCAAAAATTAGTTGTTCTTGGAAAAATGGAGTAGTTTGTAATGTTATTGTCTCTTCCTTTTTCTTATTCTTGTTTTTAGAAGAGCTCCTGGTTTGAACAAGCATTTACAACTGACATGATTGAGAGTTAGATGTGATGCAGATGTCAAGATCAAATTAGAGGTAGCTATGTGTTTAATGTAGTGATTGAGAGAGGTGACTAAGACCTAGTCTGGTTTTAGGAACGATCTATCATGTATAAGACATGATCTAACCAACCTAGGCCAATTAAGTTTGATAAGTGATTGATAAGTTTGATGAGCGATTTATTGAACTAGCTGGGAGATGATCGACAAAGTTATGCAACACAACAACAGAGGTACACTATCAAGGTTGTTTATGCTCAAGATTAAAATAACTAGATTTACGCTCACTGTAGACTAATTAGGCAAGTATGATAGATCTGAAAAGGACACAAATAGAGAGACTACTTCTAGACTCATAAAATCAGAGGTTCGTACAACAAAATACGACAACTCGGACAACGATTTAGTAACTTTGAAATGATAAAAATAGATACTCGTACGAGTTGCTACCTATACTCGAATGACAATTTAAAGCTTACCAGACAATAACTTTTCAAAGACCAGTGTCATTCATACAACAAAGTTTATAAGCCCAGATGACAACATCCAAAGGCCAAAATGACAATTTGGAGAAGACAAAATGACAAACTAGAGGACTCAGATGACAATGTAGGTAACTCGTACAACAATTTAGATGACTCGGACGATGAATTAGGAAGCTTGTACGACAATTATGACTAGAGGCAAAAAAGTTTGACAAGGAAATTGATTTTTTGACCACTGAATTTGATTTTTTTGGTGTTTTTGAGATTTTTTAGTTTTTAGAGTTTCAGTTTTCAGCTTTGGACAAAAACACAGCAAACACATAAGATCCAAAGTGATTTCAAACACAACATGTTGATTCTAAGGAAGTTGGTTGAGAGAGAAAACCTTTTCTTGTAGACTGAGGTACATACCCAATAGCTAATCAGAATATGGTCGTTGAATCTGATGCAATGGATTCTCAATGTCATATTAGCCAACTCCAAATGCTAATGGGGGCACGAAATGGAAAATATCTTGGGAGAGTTACTATCTCTCTTGCACAAAGATTATCCCCCTTTCAGAGGTGAACCTGGTAGCTTCTATTTTAAAGTCCGTAGTGTTACTACTTATCAAGTTGCCATTAGTTTTTTATATTCAAAGTCATACTATATATTCTAGTCGGTTAGCACCACCAAATCATGAAGTCAGTATGCACAGTCTAGTCGGTTACAGAAGAAAGCAGTCACAGAATGCAGTATACACCAAGCTGTCTACCGAGTATCTTTTTATGGCTACCGAGTAGTAAAGTTAACACACCGAGTTGATATTCACTGAGTGAAACATGTTACCAGATACATTGAACCTAGACATGCATATGAAAACGTGTTACAAGATCGAGGCACATCTAACCGTTATTACATTGGAAGTTGCACTAGAAGATTGTGTATGATTGCGATGTCAATCTAACCAATGAAATATTTTTTTTAGTTATTCATTCGAGGAATCTTGTTTGTAAGATCGAAGCAATGAATTGGATCGCCATTTTAAGAGATCTATATATACAGCATTATTGAAGTGTATGTATGCATGAAGGAAGACTGTTACAGAGACACAGAGGTCACGAGAAGGTTTTCAGAGAACAGTCAAAGAACAGAGTAAATAGAAGGGTTTACCGAGTTATAATATGAGTTACTGAGGTATGCTATAAGCAAGGTAATCTTATTCTGAGCACATAGAATCTACTATAACATTTCAGATGTAAAGTTGCAGATATTTGTAATGATTTTATTATAATATTGTGAGGTTGAAAGAGGAACCTTTAACAAGGCAAAAGACTCTAACCAAATAGCAATTTAAGTGCCTAAAAAGGAATTAAAGAATGCATAATATTTGGTCGATTCTCCTTAGGCAACCTGCAAGACCAACGCATCAGTAGTCATATTGTTTTCGATTCTTTGACATGTGTAAGTTTTGATTTGACAAATTCTTGGATAGGCATTCTGCAGAAAATCAGTTAGACTGTAAATTTTCTGAGGCAAACAGAAGACAATTCAGGGTTAGTGTCAGTAAATTTAAAGCCAAATCAAGAAAACCCTAAAAAGTATATTGTTTATAAAACATGCAAATCAGAAATTCGTACGACAATTCCCATAGATCATAACAAGCATTCTCACTGAGTCGAACGAGTAAACCCCAAAAGAAGACAACAAACTAGAAACTCGTATGATGATTCCCATAGAGCCAAATGACAAATCTCAGAACTCATCCTATATGTTGCAAAAACTTGTATGATCTTTTGCAGAAGCTATACGAGCGAAACCTAATATATATATATATATATATATATATATATATATATATATATATATATTTACAAGGCCAAAAATTAAATTCTCAAGCTCGATGGTGGGCGCCAAAAATGTGTGTATGAAAAGTGGATTTGTATCTATATATGTATCTAAATACACAACACTTCAATTAAGTCATTAGATGCATGGTTAGCAAATCAATAATCAGTAAATAATAAAATCATTACAAAGCGACCTATTGCCTTCTACTAGACACAAGTTTAGTTTTTCTCTCAGATTTCTTTATGCAATACCAGTGACTAGATGACACCTAAATGAAGGATTTAATCTATATGAATATGAAATTGAGCTAAATGGATGCAAGATATGCAATATTAAGCTAACATGATTTAAGAAAATTGTCCATCTATATGATTTTAATCAAACGAACATGATTCAAGCAATATGATTAAGCTAATGCAATATTCTCAATAGACCTAGAGCAAAAACAGCATAATAACAATAATCTCCAGGGTTCATTTTTTTATGAGAGATGAGGGCCTGAATTTATAAAAAATCCAAAGAGAGACCAACGGTCAAGATCAATAAATGATGAACGACAGAGATTCTCCAAGAGGAAGCACAATCCAGGTGAATTGATGTGATTGGCTTTTTTTCTCAACTTTAAAGGAAATTGAACTAATTTTAAGATAAAATCAGAAAAACTAATTTATTTCATATTTTATTCAATTTTGATATTTAATTAATTTAATTGCTTTTCTCAGATTTTTCAATTTAATTCGATTTTGATTTCTTTTCTCAATTTTAATTATTTTTTCAAATTAATTCATTTTTAATGATTTAGTGGCAAATTGATTTATTAATGACATATGCTAAGATACTTAATTAAATAAATAGGATAATTGATTAAAATGATTTACTTGGAATAATTAATTAATTAAATGATTATTTAAATAATATAGAATGATTTATTTCCCATGTGACATTGATGACTGAGAATTAATTAATTAGGTGTTCTGGATTGATTTAATTCACCTTAGGTTAAGACCTTGGTGATGTAGTCGATATTAGGGCCCCATGGTTTAGATGACCATTTTTAGGGTATTACATTTTCCCCTCTTTGAATTCATGTGCGAGTAGCGCATTGATTCAAAGAAAATTTGATGTCAAACTGTTTATCAGTTCTGAGCTTGATGGATCAAAAACCAATGAAGAGCAAGATGTTCAGCTTGATTTGAAGTGACGAAGTTGAACAGATTGACTAAAGCGATACTGATCCTGAACTTGATTCAACTAGGATCGACAAAGAGCAAGATACCGATATTGAACTTGATGGATCAAGAAACGAGTATCGATCTAGAGCACTAAATTGAATTAAGCACGGTTCAGATGAAGACAATATCAGCTTCATTTGATGCGATGAAACGAATATGCCCGTAGAGATCGATTCAATTTTGAAGAACAATAAGGTTTTGTTTGATTAATCAATATTTTCTACTCAACTTTTGAGGACGCAATCATTGACAATGATGATGATGTCCCCTCAGGAGTGAAATTGAAAGATGGCGAGGTCACAGTGATTTTAGGACATTGAAAGAATAAAAAGATTTAACGATGAGAATCTAGGCACGAAGATGTATTGAAGATTTAAGTTGAGTTCAGAATTGATTTGAGCAAAAAATGATGAGAAAAAGTGATCTAAAGACGAAAGTATCAAGTGGTCATTGTTGTGAGATTTTAACTAGAAAAATAATCTCAAATTTCAATTTTGATCCCGAAAATGAAGTCAAGACGGTAGATTTAGTCAAGGGTATAATTTTCACGTCCATCAGAGCAAGTTGAAAAATTAGGGTTTTCTATATAAGGGTTGAAAAGAGTGATTTTCATTTCATTTTCACTTTTCAAAGTTTAAAAATTCAAAAACCTTCTCTGGAGAAAAATGGCAATTCCTAAGCATACCCACTAATTCGAGCTGCAAAGACGACATAATCGACCTAGGAACTATCCCCCTGTGGTAAGTGATCGATCTTGATCTTCTTAAATTTCCAAATTTGTGAATTTTTAAATAAATTTATCGTTTTAATTTTGGTTTCAAGTTTTCAATCATTTCATCGTACTGCCAAGTAGGGTTTGTCATACGTGTAACTGTTAAATAATGTTTACTCGTATAAAGTCATTTGTTTTGTCATTCTGTAGAAACCCGTAGGTCGTACGAGCATGTTCATCAAGGTTTGTTTAGTCATATTGGATTGTTTAGTGACTTGTATCATAGAGTTTACTCGTAATGTTCAAAATCTTGACTCGTATGAGTTGTTGCCCCTCTGTGTTTACTCGTTTCAAAAACAGAGCATTTTTAAGCATCAAAACTTGAAATTTTGATTTCTGTGATTGATTAGTTAGATTCATGGGCACTTTTGACAACTTTTTAACTCAATTTGTATTGCATACTGATGAGTCTATCACTAGTACAAAAACAGCAATATATGACTAAAAAACTACGAAAAATTATAGATAAATGACTAAATTTGATCACGTGACCACTAGTAATTTATTTCCAGTCATAAATCAATTTGGTCACATGACCACTTGTTGTTTTGATTGATCAATTTGGTCATCAATTTGGTCATTGATTTGGTCATTGATTGGGTCATAGATTTCATCATCGATTTGGTCATTGATTTAGTCATATATTTAGTCATTAATTTAGTCTCAGAAAATGAGCATATGCATTGTTTCTAAGGATTTCGTCAAAGAGTCGATCGAATTTGGGATTGTGTTGTGCTCTTTCTATATCTTCGGGAGTTGGAGTGCTAGGATCTTTATCATTAGTGCCTCCTCCAATGGCATCTTGAAAATTGTTGTTTTTCTTCCTCCTCATCTTTGATCTCTAGTTGTCGGTTTCTCATTGATCTTGTTTTAGCCATGCTCTCGAAATTTTGAGGTTGGTGAAAGTGATTATGAGGTGGTGATGAAATGTTTGATGAAAGACAAGTTTTTGTGAAATGTTTGTTGGCAGATGGATCTCTAACACTAAAGGTTGGATTTTAACAAAGTTCTTTGTGAATTTCTCATGTTTTCAACAATTTTGATGTGATAAGGTATAGCAAGGTTTGAGATGTGTTACAAACCAAGCTACCTAGCAATGAGAGGATGCACTCATAAACTAGTTTTAACCTGCATAGAAATGCCTCTTTAGGATGATTGATCCTAGATGTAGAGACACTCTAAAAGTGATTTGTTGGTTTGATTTAAGCAATATTTAAAACAACTTCGGACAAGACCTTTTTGTGTTTTGATAGTTGAATGGTTTTTTGATGTGTGAAGGTGAAAGTGGATAGAATATGGACCTCAATAAAAACTTTCTGTCACAAAGGGGGTTTCTACTTCTTCCTCTCTCTTAGGGGTTGGTGGTTCCCCTCAAGCTTCATTATATGTGACAGATTTTAGGAAAAAAAGAAGGATTGATCTTGCCCCCATTGTTTTTGTGATAATCCAAGGCTTTATATTGAGTAAAAGTTCTATTTTTCAAAGGCTCTTTGTCAAATTCGTTGGATTTTACCTCGAAGATACAAGTGCATATGGTGCAAGAAGGCTTTGCGCGAGAGAAAAATTTGTCTATTGATATAGAAAAACTTCCTTCTTTTGATAAGATCTTTTGAACTCAATTGTCTCTTTTTCAATGTGGTCTTTTGATGAAGACTCTTTTTTCTTAAGATGTGATTGATGGTCATACAAACTGATATTTTGTTTTACTTGTTGATGTTTGTTTTGTTTGTCAATGTTGGATGTAAATTGTGTTGGATGGATACTTGGTTTAAAATTGGTTTTTGAATTTCTTTGACAAGAAAACATATCAAGCACACAAGCACAATAACCTTGCCCCTTTTCAACAAAAGGCAAAAATAGGTGTGGGTCTAAATCAACCCAATCATGAACTTTTTGACCCTTTTTACAAATGTATTTTTTGTTTCCCAAAGTCTGAAGTCGGCTCAAATTGTTACTGGTCTGACACAAGACAAAGACAACTCAAACACTTTTTATCCCTAAATTCAATGGCCAGTTGTGATATTTTCAGCCCCCATCTTGATATTTCTTCGACTTTGGTACTACATACTTTATGAATCTCATCGTGGTAGGTAAGGATGTGATATACTAAGTCTTGCATGAGCATAATAGATAGATGATCCCTATGATGGGGGAGTCACCACTTTCATCAAGCTACAAGTAGCCTATCAAAAAGCCTTGTTTCTACTCAAGGAAATATGTATGGTGAGTATCTTGGGAGCAAAACCATCTATACTCTTGCACTGAACTTTTCACAAATATCCTCAATCAATAGAACGGGTGGGCTTCTATAATAAAAGGTGTCTAGTAATGTTCGATGTTTTTGGACGTAAGTTCATTCTGCAATAACTCACTTAAGAGCCTTGTAACTTGTGGTGAGGCCCATATGTCCTTTCGGCAAGTTACACTGTAGGAACAGCTACACCCAAGGCTATAGCTTTTTCTCTCACCTGATTTCTATAACGGCTCAAAGGATTTACCATGCAAAGTCGTTCCCAACAGTGATGTGTCTCTTGGTAGGCTTCTCTTAAAAATATAAAATTTTGAGCTATATTAGCACTTTTCTCTTGCACCTAGGACCACGAGAGCCAAGGGAGAGGATAGTGTGTGTTTTAAATGGGACCACTCTACAGATTTTTGCACAAGTGTGCCAAACACTGAAAACACTTGTTCTTTTTAACTAGGTTATTGCGATCTGATCTATATGCTATTTGGAGATTTTGCTCCAACAACCATGGTGTTCTTTTTAACTTCACAAGGCAATTTTTTTTCTAACTAGGAAATTGAAAAATCCTGGTCAACCAAATTAAAAGCAAGTTGCTCAAAGTATAAGCGATTTTGAAAACAAAATGAACAAGTTGTTTGTTCTTTTTAACTTTGCAAAATAAAAAGTTAATTGTGAATTTTCTCCTTGCAAGAAATGAAATTTGTTTGTTTATTTTAAACCCAAAAGAAAAGATTTTCCCCTAACTTGCAAGAAAAAAAGGTTATTTTGTTTGATTTGTGGTCCTTTTTAACTTTGCAAAGTGAAATTCTTTTTAAGCACCAAACCGAAATTTTTTGTTGATTTTTAGTCCAAAATGAAAGATGAAGTTTGTTTTTAAACCAAAAAGGAAAATGAATTCTTTTTAAATACAACTTTAAAATCAAAGCTTAAAAAGAAGTAAACTTCCTAATCTCTAACTCCTCGAATCATGCAAAACAACAAGTTAGAAAACCTGTACAAGAAAAGAAAATAGTTAGTGAAAAGAAGGTTTTTGGTGGGCTTCTACAAGCCTAAAATTTTAATTTTTTTCTGGTTACACAATTTTTTTTTTGACTCTTTGTTACAAAAGCACTACTCTGTGTAAACATAGAAGCACCACTTTAATACAAAAGTGCTAAAAGACTGACAAAGGCGCTAAAAGAACAAAAAAAGCGCTACCGTATGAACAGAAGTGCTAATTAAAATTGTCAAACAGAATGAAAATTTTGTCAGACAAAGAGTGCAAACGTGCTAAAAGAGTTACAGTAGCGCTATTTTACCAATAAAAACACTATAACTAGGACAAAGGTGCTAAAACACATGTCAATAGTGCTAAAGCACAACTTGTGTGTTGCAATTTTCACAATTTTCACAAAAAAAGTTAGTTTTTATAAATCAGAAGGTTGCGTGTTCGATTCACATCAAGTTCACCAAATGATGCACGCTAAAAAGGACACACAGATAACACAAGACAAGTCATTATTATTGTTAGTGACAATAAAAAAATGAAAGATAAATGAAACTATGATCCTAAACATGCATACCAAGAGAGATATAAAACAGATAATGAAAAGCATACAAAAATGAAAGAAGGAAACAAAACATGCTTCCAACATGTTCATAGTTTCTCCTCCCTTGTTCCTCTCCTCTCCAAGCTCCACATGAGTGTAGCTCTCATCTTTTTGCACTATTATGGATGTCTTATGGAGGAGATTTAAGATTATGAAAATGACTAATTATGCAAATGCAACAAGCTAAATATGAGAAAGCCTAATTAATTTATTTTAATTTTATCCAAAATAACAAAGAAAAGTTCTCCTAAATGCTCTCTTAAATTTGATATAGGTTTGATGCATACAAGATTTTTGGATCCGGATTAAGAAGGAATGGACTCTATTTATAGGGAAAATGGGGAAATGGATGGTTGAGATTGAGTAATCTCAACAAGGGTCAGGATTGATGGGTTTATGATCCATGGGAGGGTTTTTAACCCAATCCTAGGATGACAAATGTCAACATGAGATGGCTTGAGATGAGGGGGAAGAAGCATTAAATGATTGAGATGACATGAAGGTTACCTTGGGAGGTAAGGTTAGGCTTGATTTGAATGAATAAAGCCTTTATCCAATGAATAATACCTTTATCGAACGGATAAACTCTTGTACAAGAGTTAGTGAGGATAACCATGGTCAAAGCAATAAATGCTTGAAGAGACCCATGAGTCAGATTAGGGTTGAGTTAGAGGGAAAGTCTCTAACCATGTGGGTGAGTTGAGTTTAACCATTAATGGTTATGTAAGAGCCATAAATGTTTATGTAAGAGCCATTAATGGTTTGGAAGACTTTAGGGGTTAACTTGTTGAAGAATAAAAGCCTTTAATGCTTTTCAAAGACTTCAAGGCTTTGAGAAGTGACTTCAAGTTGCTTAGGAATGTGACAATAATCAGGGAAGGTGATTAGGCTAATTTAGAATGGATTAGAAGAATCTAGAATGGTTTAGAAGACTCTAGAATGGTTTAGAAGACTCTAGGGGGTTTGGTGGGTGAGAGAAAATAGGACTTTAATTAAAATAAAATTCATTATTTCAACTAAATAGGTGCAACTTGCATTTCTAGGAAAATTCAAGTGGGGGGGTAGTTTAGGGATTTAAATAAATATTTATTTATTTATTTAAATGAGGAAAGGGGGTTAAATTAAATAAATGTGTTTTATTTATTTATTTGATTTAGAGTGTGGCTTAATGAATTAATTTTAAAAAATTAAACAATTTTTTTAGTTTAATAGAAGAAGAGGTTGAGAATGAAATTAATTAAATATTAATTTATTTATTGTTTGACTAATGGTTAAATAATCAAATAAGTAGTAAATATTCATTTAATTAAGTGGACAGATTTATGTGACTACAATTGGAAAGAATGATAACAATCCTAAGAAGTGATTTGGATGCTACAAATGAATACAAAGATAGTTCAAGGTCAGTTTTGCAAAGCTTGATGAATTATTGAAGGATCAAAGAGACACTAGAGACACTAGAGGTCTTGGATTTGAGCATAGAGAAAGCTCTGGTACTACAAATCAGGGGAATCCACCAGACAATTGGAATCAGAAATCACCAGTAAGGCAACCCAATGCACATAAATTTAATGGTAGATGCTTTGTTTGCAATAAGTTGGTCATAAAGAAAGTCAATGTAGGAATAGAGCAAAGCAGAATAATAATTCATTTCTCAGTCAGTGTTCAAATTGTAAGAACTATGGTCATAGGACAGAAGATTGTAGAATGAATGTGAGATGTCATGCATGTGGAAAGTTTGGACATATGGCTAATCAATGTAGGTCAAGGAATAATCAAGGACTCAATAAGGCAATTCAGAAGAACAGTGTTACTTGCTATGCATGTAACAAAATAGAACACATTGCTAAATATTGCAGAAGCATGAATATATCAAAATAGAATTACACATCCAATGAGAAGGGAAAGCAAAAGGTTGATGGAATCCAGCAAGCTCATGCTAAACAATGGGTTAGGAAGTCTGAAGATCAATCGGTAGAGACAAATTCCCAGGTTAATCAACTGCTGAGAAGAATGTTCCTGCAACAGTAGGAAACTCATTTGATAACTAAGGCATTAGCCTTAGGGGGAAGCAAATTAATGACAGATTCTACATTACCCCCGGTAGAGGTATGAAAGCTTGTTTCAGATCTTGGTGAAGTTAGTCTGAAACAACCATGCCAACATGCATTAATGTCGATTAGAAATTAGGGTTTCACAGATTAAAAAGGAAAATTTGCTTCATTTCTAATCTCATAGCACTCAGAGCGAAGAAGAGTGAGTCTAAGGTGATCAAGGCAATTAAGAGCATTTTCCAATGATTTCCAGTATTTTCTGAGTGGATTTTCAAAGGTTTTCACTAGCTTAGTTTGAGACATAATTTCTCTATTATTACTTTTTTGAAATCGAAATGGCTTCTAGATCTGCCCTGCTATGACAAATGTGGCTACCCCTATTGTGGTGGACATTAACGATCATCCATGTCCGGAATTCAAATAATGCCCCCAAATTACAAAGGTTGATGACTTAATCAATGCATTTTCTAGGGTTCCTGACAGATTTATCTATGTGGAAGATGTGAGAGCCTATATTCACTATACTTTGGAGGATCTGGGATCATCAAAAATCAAGTCATTGTACTAGTCCACTTTGTTTAACAAGGATGGATTGATAAAACCAGAATTTCAAATTCTGAAGGATCAGGATTTCACTGATATTTGGGAGATGCCCGAGTTCGAGGATGAGATTATTCAGTACGTGCTGAGTTGAGTCCATGGTGAGTTCATGTGGCTTGACCGGCCCTACAAAATCACCAAGGAGGCAATTTGTGCTATCACCGGTTTACCCCAAGTTGAACAGACACCGGGCAAGAGGAAGATTCCAAACAATGAAGTGAACAAGCTAACCAATACCACCTTCTACAACCGGTCGATGCGGACTAGAACCATCAAGGACAAAGATGTTCAATTTGCAAGCATGGTAATCAGATACAAGGTAACTCAATCCAACCGATTGAACTCTGTTTCTAGTTCATGTATCTTTTGTGCACACAAGATGGTCAAGGAAAATGATAAATATGATCTATGTCAATGGATGTGCGATGAATTGAATTTGAATTTGGGAAAGATTGAGGGAGAAAAGAAAGGTACATTCCGGTATGGAAATCTCATTGTCTGTTTAATGCTTTTCTTTATAAGTGAGATACTAGGATCCTGTAAGAGACAATGGGACTTTGATATACCCATGGGAAAACAAATTCAAGATGTCTTGAGGAATTTGGGACCAGATAGAAACTCCATTATGTGGGGTTATTTCAAAGAATTTTAGAAATAAATGAAGAAGAGGGAAGGGATACCTAAGCATATAGCTGAAAAATACTCTACCAACATATGCTTCATGGTCAAGAAGGATGAAACCTTAATGGAGGCAATGCAACCTAGAACAATCTAGGTTACTGAAATGGGCTATGAGGTTGATGCATAGATCTTGGACCTTTATGCCAAGATGCATACAGATGCCCGGGTTGATAAAAAGGAGAAAAATTTTGGAACTGCAAAGCAGAAGGAATCTGAAGTGAAGATAGGTTTCAGCAAGAATAAAAGGGAAGGACAAATAAAGAAGGTTGGATAGGTTGTCCATAAGATTTCCTCTAAGATCAAACAAATCATTGGTTTAGAAGAGACATCTCCTTTGGTAGTTGTACAGGCTTCTTTGGAAGCATCAAAAAAGGTGTAATGAAGAGGAAGAAACTGGAGACATTCATTGCCCCTGTTGAATCTGGTTCTGAGACTGAGGATGAACCTCTGAAGATTTCTAAGATCTATATGAGAATTCAGAGGAAGAAGCCCGAGGAAGGGAAGCTGTAGAAAACAAAAGTCACTCCTCCAGCAACTCAGAAGAAAATTTTGAAGGAGAGGAAGGTTACTAAGAAAAGAAAACCGGTTAAGGAGTCTGCTACCACCCCTGGTAAGAAGAAGAAATAAGATCTAGATAAATCTCTTGAATCTGGCAAAAGTGTTAAGGTTACTGGTCCTCTTTTTGTTGCTGAATTAATTGATCAAATTAAAATGGATGGTATTTTGAGTAATAGACAACATTATTATGTGGATATGGATGATAAAGAGCAAAAGGAGATAGAGGAAGCAGTTTTGTTATACTTAGATATATATAAGAAAGCTTTACTTGAGATTGAGAAGCAAATACCAGGAGATTTATATAATAAGTTAGATGCTAGGAGTTTATCTACTATTGAGGAAGATAAACATATAAAGGTTCAGGAATTGTTGATTGTTTGTGGTGCTATAGATGAAGAAGAGATACAGCAGTATCTAGACTTTGCTAATAAAAAAAATTTCCAGAGTAGACACTAGCATATAAGTCTTATGGTGGGCAAGGAAACTCATGAGGCTTGGGTTAAGTTCTTTGTTGACAAACCAGGTTTCTTTACATCACCGGATACACCACCTAAGTTTGACATTCCAGACATCCCAGTTGATGCTAAGGGTAAAGATATACTAGGTGGAGATCCATCGGTTTTGGAATAGAAAATAACTGAGGACATTCTGCCGCGAGTAAAACGTGTATAAGATGTTGAGATCAATAAATCGGTAAACAATTTACCTCCAATACTTGTTGTTGAAACAATAGAAGTTCATGAGGTAGAGGCAGCAGAAATAACTACACCAAGTAGTGAAGCCACTGGTGCTAAGGAGAAGGTAAAGGATGCAGTTGAATAGAAGGCAGAGGAGAAAGGTCAGGTTGAACAGACTAAAGTCAGGGTACCAACACCTTCACCGATTGTTGGTCCCTCATTGTTGGCACTTAACTCATCCAGTCAAGAATATTTTGGTCATTTTGAGAATAAGAATATTGAGTAGCTGAGTAGTTTTGAATTGATGTTTGTTGCAGCTCAAAAATTAAAGACGGAAGGATCAGAGGATAAGCAAGTTATTGAGAAGGCTATTCCAATTTTGTAGTAGCTTGCACTGCAATTCAAGATAGACCAGGTTGCAAGTCCATCAGGTAAGTTGAAAGGTTTGACTGAGAACATTGCAAAAGAGTATAAAACTCTTCAACAAGTGTCAAACTGGTAGTTGGTGGAAAGATATAATGCAGCTAGGAAGGTCACCTATGATAATATGATCACATCTGACAAAGCTAAGCTGACAGAAGAAATTGCAAGGATTGATGAAGAACTTCATCAATGTAGTCATATATACCTGTCTTTCCCTAACACAACCAAACTAACAACAAACCTGGATAATAAAGTTAAGGTGGATAAGGATAAGTTGGAATAACTTGTAGTCACTTTTGATGGTACTGAGTCTTTGACTAGCTCTATTGATGGTCAAATTCTGCTTTTAGAGTCTGAAATTTCAGCCCTGGAGAAGGAAAAGGACAAGTTAATCCGGCAGGCCAGAGAATTGAGAGGTTTGGTAAGTCCTCAGCTTAATACTTTGTTACTTCATAAGTGGGAATGTATGGACTAGATGAATATGCCCACACTGGCAACCCTAATGGAAGAAGAACTGCACACTTACATTTTGAATGGGTTTGTCTCAATTATGGAAACTTTAAAATTTGGTTGGGATACTTATTTGGCATTTTTGAAGGATGCTTAGCTGGATATTTTGAAGTACATTTAGATCCGGTATTCACAGTTTTGATTTGTATAGAATTTTATTAATTTCTTTTTTTTGCCTTGGCCTTTGGAATTGTTGTCAAAGGGGGAGAAGTTGGATCTGAAAAATGTTAAGGGACATAAGAAGTAATGTATAGCTCAGGGGGAGCAACCTTCTAAGACCAATTTTGGGAGATCAGATTTTGGACAGGAACTGGTACAACACTTCAACGATCTATTTTTCATATGAGTGTTGTCATCAATGCCAAAGGGGGAGATTGTTGGAAACTGACACTCATCTGGGTTCTAGGTTTTGTCATTCATGGTAGCACACTTCATGGGAGATCCGGCAATCAAGGTAACCTAAATTCACTTCACCAGCATTCAGGGAACCGACAGGCATGTAATCGAGAAACTTGGAACCGATATTCTAAGACCGACATCGGAGATTGATCTGATAAGCGTGGAAGTGGAAACGGTCATATTGTTGGCATATGTGCAGAGCTTGATGACATGACAATATTGTATGTTGTCATTGATGTCAATATGCTAAAGTATGAACCGGTATATTGAAGTAATCAAACCGGTATATGTGAGAACTAGTATGATATTGTGAACTGATATATGTGAAAAAGTGAAGCGATATGTTAGAATGAGAACCGGTATATGGGAAGTTATGTATCAGGGTTTCATTTGGAATGACTACTGGTTGGTAGTCTCAACTTCAGGGTTTTCGGTTGATGTATTCCAAGCCTCTGTGATTCAATCGATGACATCTTGTGATGAGTTAGCATCATAAAGAAAATCAAATAGTGTTGCCACGTCATCCTTGTGTGCATGAAGGATTTCCTTAAGGAACTTGTATGAAGATTGATCCTATCTACCTCAGGAATGTGCGAAGTCTCTGTAAATGATGGAGAGCGCATGATGTGTTATCAACTTCCTGAAGTGGCAAAGAATGAAGATTGGAGAATGTCTTGAGATCTGTTCGAGATTTTTGTATTCAATGCAGTATGATTAATAGTCACGATTGAACCGATTGAATTGATAAACCCAAAATCTTTAGGGTTTAAGGGTTTATGCTACTGACCTATTTGTTTCCTATAAGGTCGATGATGTTTTTCATTTTGAAGTTGCTAGCAAATGTTATGTGTGTATCCAAGTGAAGAGATACTTGATTATTGCCAGAC
This sequence comes from Cryptomeria japonica, assembly GCF_030272615.1. Taxonomy (NCBI): domain Eukaryota; kingdom Viridiplantae; phylum Streptophyta; class Pinopsida; order Cupressales; family Cupressaceae; genus Cryptomeria; species Cryptomeria japonica. The sequence goes on from NC_081412.1 coordinate 561,117,477, forward strand.
CGGAGAAGTGTGTTGATTCCTGCAGAATATGATTGCAGAAGAAAAGGAGCTAAAGTGGATCTGCCTTGGCATTGAGTGTTGTTATAAGATCAGTTTATTACCTATTGATTTCTAACCATTTCAGCAGTTGGAAAATCCCTTAACTGGGTAGCTTTAATAGGATTTTGTGTAAATCCTTTAACAGGGTGACTCAATTCAATGAGTTCTTCAAATCCTCTTGTGAGGCAACCTTTAACGGGGTTCTAACCTGTAACTGGGTATTTAGCCATCCCTTAACCGGTTTATCCCTAGTAGGATCAGTTCCTAGTAGAACCTATTGTAAAAGTCTTTAACTGGACTAGGCTCCTAACAGAGCGGACTTCAAAAGAGTTCAAAAAACAGCTTGTGGGTATTCATCCCCACTGTGGTTTTTCCTAGCTGGGTTTCCACATGAAAAATTAGTGTGTCATGTGTGATGCTTTTCATGTGATGCTTTAATATTCTTTGTCAAGTGGTAAAGCATGTTGAACTGGCAGTCATTATATTTCTTATGATATATTACTTGTTTATGCATATGGGTGAAGTGGAAATGAGATATTAGATTGTGTAGAGATCTAAGTGTTTACCGGTTTATGTCTTTCATACTCTCACTGTGTCTTACCGGTAGTGCCCGGATTTAGACTGGTGTTACTATTTACCAGTTAAGTGCAGTCTTTGTAGTTAAACTAGTTCAAGGAAAGTTTTTGTCTGTATTGATTCACCCCCCTCCCCCCTGTCAGTACCAGTTTGGTACTAACTGATTCATCATTATTCATCAATTGGTATCAGAGCATCTTCCAGGTCCTCTGTGTTGTAATCTTAACCACTTGAGGAAAAAGATCCTACTCTAATGATGAAGAGGGAAGGTCCAAAGTTCAATAGAGATAATTTTAGGATATGGAAGGATAGAATGAAGATCTACATCAGAAGCATGGGTTCTCAGCACTGGAGCTATGTTGAGAATGCTTATGTTATTCCTACCGATACTCTCATCGATGATCAAAAAAATAGAGATTTAGGAGAATGGGCAAGTCATGGAAGCCCTAATCAACAGTCTATCTGACATTGAGTTTATTGATGTCCAGGATAAAGATAATCCCATAGAAGTATGGGATGCTCTGGAGAATATTTATGGTGTTGATGAGCATGTGAAACAAGATAAGGAAGAGAGCCTTCAGGAAAAATTTGAAGACATGTGGATGGTTGAAGGAGAGACCATTCAACAATATGGAATAAGAATCAAAACTGTTGTTGGAGACATCAAGACTGCAGGAGGTAAAATAGATGATTCCATTGTTGTTAGCAAAGTCTTGAGATCCTTATTACCGGTCTATGCAATAAGGGTTGTTGCTATTCAAGAGTTGAGGTCTATAGACAATACAAAGGTATCCCTAGACTCCATCATTGCTAAGTTTACGGCATATAAGCTAAATAATTATGATGGCAGTATTCAGAAAACTGAATCAGCCTTTAGAGCATCTGCTGCACCATCTAGAAAGGGAAAAGAAGCTAGTACCAATTGTGAACCAAGACAAAGTAGAGAAATGGATGATGAGGAGATCCTGATGGAATTTGAAGCTCTTCTTTCCAAGAGACTTCCTAAGGGAACTGGTAAATATAGAGGTAAGCTCCCTTTGAAATTCTTTTCTTGCAATAGGATAGGACACATCGTTGTAAACTGTCATAATGGTGATAATAAGGACAAACCAAAGAAGTTCAAGAAGTTCAAAGGAGGAAATAGGAGAAACTATTTTGTAGCAGTTGATGTAGGTGTCACTGATGAGGAATCAGAAGATGAATAAAGTGAAGACATTGTGTTTGTAGTAGTTAAGGAAGATGTGTCAGACAAGAAGGCTTTTGTCTCTCGCTTTGATAATTCCAATGAGTGGATTATTGACAGTGGTTGTTCTCACCACATGACTGGTGACCGAAGTAAGTTTCTATCTCTGGAAGAGTATGATGGTGGTGTGGTCCGATTTGGTAATGATGCAACATGTATGGTAAAAGGAAGAGGGTCCATCTCTCTAAATGGAAAAAGCAGTGTTGATAATGTGTATTGGGTAGAAGGTCTCAGGCATAACCTTTTGAGTGTTTCCCAGCTGAATGATAATGGACTCACTCTGGAATTCAAAGATGGAGTGTGAAAAATAAAAGGAAAGAGTGGTGAACTGATGGCCACTGGTATGCAAACCAAAGGTAACTTATTTCAGCTGAATGCAAATATCAATACATGTCCAATGGCTAATTTTGATGATAGCTGGATATGGCATAGGATAATCTACCATGTAAACTTTGATAATATTGTGAAGGCCAGTAAGATCAAGGCAGTTAGAGGATTGCCTGTGCTGAGAAAACTGGAGAATCCTTTGTGCAGAGAGTGTCAACTGGGGAAAATGTCTTCCTCAACCTTCAAATGTAAACCTTTCACTACAGACAATTTACTTGAGCTTGTGTATACTGATTTGTGTGGTCTTATGAAAACTAGGAGTGTGCAGGGAGATAGGTACTTTATGATTCTCACTAATGACTACTCAAGAATGATGTGGGTCACATTCTTGAAAGATAAGTCTGAAGCTTTTGGAAAGTTCAAAGCTTTCAAAGCACTAGTCGAAAAGAAAAGTGGTAAGAGGATTAAGTGCTTAAGAACTGATCAAGGAGGAGAATCAACTTGTGGTGAATTCCACAAGTACTGTGAAGAGAACAACATCATGAGGCAACTGTCTGCCCCCTGGACACCACAACAGAATGGCCTAGCAAAGAGGAACAATAGGACTATAGTTGAAGCATCCAGAACCATGCTGATTTAAGGGAAGGTTGATCACACCTTCTGGAGAGAAGCGGTGAGCACTGCAGTCTACACTATGAACAGGGTACTCATCAAGAAAGGTGAGGATAAAACACCTTATGAGTATTGGACCGGTAAGACTCCTGTACTAAGCTACTTTAGAGTGTTTGGTAGCAAATGTTATATCAAGAGGAGTGACAATCAAAGCAAGTTTGATGCAAAATGTGATGAAGGAATATTCCTATGATATTCCACCAAGAGTAAAGCTCTCAAGTGTTTCAACAATAGGAATAAGAGAATTGTTGAAAGTATTAATGTTAGAGTTGATTAAACCACTGAGAAACCTAAGGAAACTGGCAGTGAGCAAGTGGTAGATGAACCGGTTGCAAAACAGCCTAGTACCAGTAACAGTGCTCCTACATCGGTAGATGTTGTTGCTCATGAAGATGAGGATGAAGAAGAAAAGAAAGAGGAGATAGCTAAGATCATTCCTAAGTATGTAAAGCTGAATCATGATCCAAAGCAGATCATAGGAGGCAAGGATGCAGGAATTCTTACAAGAAGAAAGGTCAGAGAAAATTCTTGCATGATCTCTGAATTTGAGCCTAAAACATTTAAAGAGGCACATAAAGATGAAGACTAGATCAAGGCAATAGAACAGGAACTTTAACAGATAGAAAAGAATGGTACATGGTCTTTGGTACCCAAACCTGAGCATAAAAATGTCATTGGCACCAAATGGGTTTTCAGAAATAAGTTGAATGAAGATGGCACAATGGTAAGAAACAAAGCCAGATTGGTGTGTACGGGATATGCTCAAGAAGAAGGAGAAGACTATGGAGAAACCTTTTCTCCAGTAGCTAGATTGGAAGGAGTTCGTATGCTTCTTGCATATGCAGCCTTCAAGGGATTCAAAGTATATCAAATGGATGTAAAATCTGCATTTTTGAATGGAATACTTTAATAGGAGGTATATATAGAGAAACCAGATGGGTTTTCCCTATCAGAAGATAGTAACATGGTGTGTAGGCTACATAAAGCCTTGTATGCATTGAAGCAGGCACCTAGAGCATGGTATAAACACTTACACTCCCATCTTGTGAAGATTGAATTTGAAAGACCAAGTGAAGATAGCAATATCTATTTGAAGTCAGAAGGAGATCAGATTCTGATCTGTGAAGTATTTGTTGATGACATAATTTTTGGTGGAGATGACAAGATGAGTCATGATTTTATAGATGAGATGAAGAAAGACTTTGAGATGTCACTTATAGGGGAGATTAAGTTCTTCATTGGACTACAGATTCAACAAATGAAAGATGGTATCTTTATCACTCAATCCAAGTATGTCAAAGAGGTGTTGAAGACCTTTGGCATGGAAGACAACAAACCACTTGGTACACCGATGGTGACCGGTTGTAAATTATCAAAAGAGGATGACTTAGTGTTGGTGAATGAGAAGGAATACCGGTCAATGATTGGTAATTTGCACTATGTAGTAGACCAGACATTGCACATGGAGTAGGCATTACTACACGGTTCCAGAAAAGTACAAGAGAATCTTACTTGGTAGCAGTCAAGAGGATTCTTAGAAAAGTGTTTACAGATGTTGATTGGGCTGGTAATGTGGATGACTAGAAGAGCACAACTGGTGGTGCATTCTTTCTTGGTGGTAGACTGGTCTCATGGATGAGTAAGAAGTAGAGTTGTATCTCTCAGTCTATAGCAGAAGAGGAATATGTTGCAGCATTTATGAGCTGCACCTAGACAATTTGGATGAAGCATGTATTAAATGGCTTCAAAGTTCCTGTATCTGCATCGATCGGTATATTTTGTGACAACACAAGTGCAATTAATATTTCCAAGAATCTAGTTTTACATGCTAGAACCAAGCACTTTGAGCTCAAGTATCATTTCTTGAGGGAGAAGGTTTAGAACAAAGAGTTTGTATTGGAACATGTTTCTAGTAAGGAGCAGTTAGTAGACATATTCATTAAGCCTCTACCGAAGGCTACATTTACCTATCTAAGAGGTGAATTAGGGGTACTGCCCCTTCAAGAGGTGAACTAAAGGTGTGTTCTCCACATCAGTCAGGTATTGCATTGATAAATCTTTTTTTCGGATTGGTATGTTGAAGGATGCTACTCCTTAGGGGGAGCAACATAGTGGAACATAGGTGTTTGTGCCTCCACTTTGGCATTGTTGTTAAAGGGGGAGAAGAGGTGAAGCAGAGAAGATATCTACAGTATTGGGGAGAAGATGTGAAGTAGAGAGATATATTTGTATATTGCCATCAATGCCAAACGGGGAGATTGTTGGCATATGTGCAGATCTTGATGACATGATGATATTGTATGTTGTCATTAATGTCAATATGCTAAAGTATGAACCGGTATATTGAAGTAAGAAAACCAGTATATGTGACAATCGGTATGATATTGTGAACTAGTATATGTGAAAATGTGAAGTGCTATGTTGGAATGAGAACCAGTATATCGGAAGTTTTGTATCGGGGTTTCATTTGGCATGACTACCGGTTGGTAGTCTTAATTTCAGGGTTTCCGATTGATGCATTCCAAGCCTGTGTGATTCAACCGATGACATCATGTGATGAGTTAGCATTGTAATAAAAATTAGATAGTGTTGTCATGTTAGCCTTATGCATGTGAAGGATTTCCTTGAGGATCTTGCATGGAGATTGATCCTATCTACCTCGGGAATGTGTGAAGTCTCTGTAAACGGTGGAGAGCACGTGATGTGTTATCAAATTCCTGAAGCGGAAAAGAATGAACATTGGAGATCGTCTTGAGATCTGTTTGAGACTATTGTATTCAATGCAGTATGATTAACGGTCAGGATTGAACCAATTGAATTAATAAACCTAAAATGTTTAGGGTTTAAGGGTTTATGCTGCCGACCTATCTGTTTCCTATAAGGTCGATGATGTTTTTCATTTTGAAGTTGTTGGCAAATGTTATGTGTGTATCCAAGTGAAGAGATACTTGATTCTTGCCAAACTGAAGAAGTGTGTTGATGCCTGTAGAGTATGATTGCAGAAGTAAAGGAGCTAAAGTGGATCTACCTTGGCATTGAGTGTTGTTATCAGATCAGTGTATTACCTATTGACTTCTAACCATTTCACTAGTTGGAAAATCCCTTAACCGGGTAGCTTTAACAGGATTTTGTGTAAATCCTTTAACAGGGTGACTCAATTCAATGAGTTATTCAAATCCTCTTGCAAGGTAACCTTTAACAGGGTTCTAACCTTTAACCGAGTATTTAGCCATCCCTTAACCAGGTGATTCCTAGTAGGATTGGTTCCTAGTAGAATCTATTGTAAAAGTCTTTAACCAGACTCGGCTCCTAACAGAGCGGACTTCAAAAGAGTTCAAAGAACAACTTGTGGGTATTCATCCCCACCGTAGTTTTTCCCAGTTGGGTTTCCATGTGAAAAATCAGTGTGTCATGTGTGATGCTTTAATATTATCTTTCAAGTGGTAAAGCATGTTGAACTGGTAGTCATTATATTTCTGATGATATATTACTTGTTTATGCATACGGGTGAAGTGGAAATGAGATATTAGATTGTGTAGAGATCTAAGTGTTTACCGGTTTATGTCTTTCATACTCTCACTGTGTTTTATCGGTAGTGTTGGGATTTAGACCGGTGTTACTGTTTACCAGTTAAGAGGAATCTTTGCAGTCAAACTAGTTCAAGGAAAGTTTTTGTCTGTACTGATTCACCCCCCCCCTCTGAGTATCGGTTTGGTACTAACTGATTCATCATTATTCATCACATTTTGCTCCATGTTTATATTTTGTTTGGCCCGAATTGTGTCTTATCTTTTGAAATATGATTGTAATCCGACATAAGGCATTTATGTTTATTCATGTAAATGGGTATATAAGTTGGTCTGGGTTAGGTAATTTTGGAGATATGACCAATAAGAGATGCGATAGGTTATGTGATGTTATGCGAGTGAGATCTTGATCGATAGAATGCGAATGTAAAGATCTATAATCATTCTTAATTATTTGTCTAGAGGTTTGGAAAGTGATCTAAGTTACCAATAAGGGAGGTTACAGTATAAATCAGTACAAACAGTGCTTAAACTGGAACTCATCCAGCATAGCAAATGCACATTCTAAGTTCAGTTTTTGTTTGTAATCCGGTACTTTGGATCTGTAGTCGGTGAGGTTCCTTTTGTGATGAGCAGTGTGCTCTAGGAAGTGTCCCTTCCTACTTGTGTAGGCCCCTCTTGTAATATTTATTTAGTTAGATAATGGATAGATATTGTGGGTCACCAATCCCACCGTGGTTTTTCCTCTTTGAGGTTTTCCACGTATAAATCTCTATGTTCTGGTGTTGATTCTTCTGGTTGCATTTCTATTACTTGTTGTTACTTTGTTCTATGCATATAGGTTAATAAGTGGATTTGTTAATAAGGCTAAAATTATTATAACCGATAGAACACTAATTCACCCCCCCTCTCAGTGTTCTTGGATTCCAACAGCAGCATCTCTATGTGATGAAGAGTCACAAATTTTCCTCCAAATCCTCCAAAAGTGGCCTATCAACTTCGTATGGTCTTATGTAAATATGCCTAGGCTTGATCCTAAACTTGTAGTACATCACCTGGTCATTGATCCAAATGTCTGGTAGTGCGTCAGTGGGAGACAACACTAACAACATGGTGACCAATGCAGAGTTAGCAAAGAGGATGGAGGATCAGGGTGAAGAAAAAAGACTCCTTAGGGAAAGATTACAACAACTTGAAAGAAAGTCAAACCAAGTAGAAGTCAAGACTGAAGAAGTCAGTGAGAGAGTAGAAAATGTTGAAGATAAGAAGGAAACCTTAGAGGAAGAAGTCCCAGAACCAGATCCAATCTTGGATATAGAACAAGAAACCTTTTTACAAGCTTTGAAAGCTTTGACTGGAAAGGCCCTAGATGGAGTGTCCCTTTTTAGTGGCAAGATGGAACCAGAAGCACTAATGGAGTGGATAGAGGGTCTAGAGAATCACTTTGAATGTGATGGCATTACTGAAGCACAGAAAGTGAAGGTAGCCAAATCCAAAATGAGAGGGGCAGCCTTGACCTGGTGGAAATTCATCCAAGAGGAAAGGGTGAAAGAGGGAAAGAAACCCATAACCACCTGGAAGACAATGGTAACTAAGATCAAAGACACCTACATGCCTGAAGATTATGAAATCCAGTTACATAGGAAGAGACAAAACTTGAGACAGAAGGACCTAGATGTCAGTAGTTACACTGAAGAATTCCAAAAACTAAGCCTTAGATCTAAGGTACAAGAAGATGAAAATGTCAGAGTAGCTAGGTATCTCAATGATTAAGAAGGAATATTCAGGAAGAGTTAAGCCTATGGTGTCCCAACACATTATAGAAGTGTTATCAATTAGCATTGAAGGTAGAAGAGAGAAACAAGAAGAAACAAGAACATAATGGTAGAGGCAGAGGTAGAGGAAATAGAGGCAGTCATAGAGGCAGTTTTGGGGGAAGGTACACAGATCATAGGTCCCAGGGAGAGTCTAAGCTTATTGAGCAAAGCAGGGATTCTCAGAGCAGACCCAACTATAGGGGTAGGGGATCAGGCAACCCAGGAAGGGGTAGATCTAATGGACCTGGAAGAGGTTCATACTTCTCCACCATGAAGTGTTACAACTATCAAAAAATAGGCCATCCAGCATATAGATGCCTAGAAAAGCCAAGCTCATCTCAAGGAGGTGATAAGAGAGTCCATTTTGTGCAAGAGGAAACCACACCAAATCAAAGGTGTCTACCATCAGAAGAAGGGGAAAACCTCATGATCAGGAGGACCCTCATAAAAGAGCCATCCCAGAAAGATATGTCTCAAAGGAAAGCTCTTTTCAGGATCAAATGTAAGATCCAAGGAAAGGTGTGCAAAGTTATCATTGACTCAGGATCAATTGATAACATCATATCAGAAGAAGCTGCTACAAAACTTCATCTACCTAGAAAACAACATAATGAGCCCTAAAAGGTCACATGGTTGGAAAAAGGGCAGCATGTATTGGTGAGTGAACAAACATGGGTAGATTTTAACATAGGTGAGTACCAAGATAAGATTTTGTGTGATATACTACCTATGGATGCTTGTCATTTGCTTTTAGGAACACCTTGGCAATTTGACAGGAAAGCACAATATGATGGAGAAAAGAACTCATACTCATTTTTCAAGAATGGTATCAACTATAAAATTCAGTCCATTAATGAAGGAAGTGAGGGCAGCAAACTAAAAGTTCCCAACACTTTGTTAGTTGGTAAAAAAGAGTTCATCCATACCCTAAAAGAAGGTGATGGCATAGGTTTTGCATTGGTAACGAAACCAGTTGATGAAAAGAAAGAAAGGAAGATAGAAATCCAAAATGAGGTGCAGAAACTTCTAGATCAGTTTAAGTGAATTGTTAATGATGGTCAACCAACCTCTCTACCTCCTCAGAGAGCCATTAGCCACTAGATAGACTTCATCCCAGGTGCATCCTTACCAAACAAAGCTACTTACAAAATGACACCTGAACAAAATCAGGAAGTGGTAAGACAAATCCAAGAGCTATTAGACCAAGGAATGATTAGAAAAAGTATTAGTCCATGTGCAATACCCACAGTGTTAGCACCTAAGAAAGGTGGGGCTTGGAGACTTTGTACAGATTCAAGAGCAATAAACAGGATCACAATCAGGTATAGATTGCCCATCCCTAGGATAGAAGATCTTATGGATTGTTTAAGGGCAGCCAAATATTTCAGTAAGATAGACCTAAAGAGTGGCTATCATCAAATCCGCATTAAAGAGGGGGATGAATGGAAAACAGCTTTCAAGACAAACGAGGGGTTGTATGAATGGCTAGTCATGCCATTTGGGTTAACGAATGCACCCAGTACATTTATGAGATTGATGAATGAGGTGTTACATGACTTCATAGGCAGGTTTGTAGTTGTGTACCTTGATGACATCTTAATTTTCAGCCAAACCAAGGAAGAACACCTCCAACATTTGCAGATTGTCTTACAAAGATTTAATGATGAACAACTTACTATCAACCTAGAAAAATGTGATTTCCTTAAGCAAGAGCTGGTCTATTTGGGTTTTGTTGTTTCAGGGGGTGATTTGAAGATGGATCCAGATAAGGTAGAAGCCATAGTTAATTGGCCAACCCCTAAGAATGCTAGTGATGTCAAGAGTTTTCATGGACTTGCTCAATTTTATAGGAAATATATTAGAGGTTTCAGTGAAATATGTGCACCTATGCTGGAAACCATTAAGGGTGGTGTGAAAGTGAAATTTCAGTGGACAAAAGCAGCGAACAAGGGATTTGAATTGCTGAAAGTCAGAGTTGCTACCCAACCAGTGTTGATTCTACCTAGTTTTGATAAATTGTTTACCTTAGAGTGTGATGCAAGTAATATTGCTATTGGTGCTATTTTGAGTCAGGATAATAGACCTGTTGCATTTTTCAGTGAGAAGCTTAATGATGCTAAGAAGAAATATTCTTCATATGATCTTGAAATGTATGCTTTGGTTCAGGCACTTAGGAAATGGAGGCATTATCTTCTTCCTAAAGAATTTGTGGTTTACACTGACAACCAGGCACTTAGTTTTCCCAATTCACAGGATAAGCTTAGTCACAGACATGTTAAATGGGTAGAGTCTTTACGAGCATATACCTTTACTTTGAAGCATAAGAAAGGAGAATGCAATAAAGTAGCTGATGCATTGAGTAGAAGGTTACTTACTGTTCAAGAAATTCAGATTAGAAGTATTGGTATAGAATGTTTTAAGGATTTATATCCACATGATTCTGATTTTGCTGATATTTACAAAGTTTGTCAAGCTTTTTAGAATACTTTTCATAGTGAATATGCTGACTATACTTTGCAGAATGGATTGTTATTTAGGGGTGGAAAACTGTGTGTGCCAAAAGGTTCAATGAGGGAGAATCTGATATAGGAAAAGCACAATGGTTGCTTGAGTGGTCACTTTGGTCTCAATAAGACTTTGGAATTGGTTCAGAGGCACTATTTTTGGCCTAAGATGCAGGCAGATGTTAGGAAATATGTTGAGCAATGCATGGTATGTCAGAAAGCCAAGGGTACTAGCTCTAATGCTGGTTTGTATCAGCCTCTTCCCATACCTTCTAGGCCTTGGGATTGCATCAGTATGGATTTTGTGGTAGGTTTGCCCAAAACAAAAATAGGATGTGATAGTATTTTTGTGGTTGTTGACAGGTTCAGTAAAATGGCACATTTCATACCTTGCAAAACTACTAATGATGCTAGTCACATTGCTTTTCTTTTCTTTAAGGAAGTTGTAAGAATTCATGGTTTGCCATCCAGTATTGTATCTGATAGAGATGCTAAGTTTTTGGGTCATTTTTGGAAAACTTTATGGAAGAAATTGGGTACTAACTTGTCTTTTGGCTCAGCTTACCATCCATAGATAGATGGCCAAATAGAAGTGGTGAACAGAACATTGGGTAACCTACTCAGATGTCTTACCAAAGAATATGGGCAAAGTTGGGATCAACTCATCCATCAGGTAGAGTTTGCATATAATGACAGTGTAAACAGATCCACTAGTAAGAGCCCATTTCAGATTATTTATGGAATGCATCCTAGAGGTGTTTTTGAGTTAAATGATGTCACTAATTTGCAGCAAGTGAGTGGTACAGTAGAAGATATGGCACAGTCTATGAAAGAAATTCATGAGCAGGTACAGAAGTCTTTACAAGAAACTACTCAAAAAGTTAAGGAGAGAGTTGATGCTTCAAAGAGAGATGTTCAATTTTCAGTGGATGATTATGTGATGGTCCATCTCAACAAGTCACGGTTATAGAAAGGAGTGCCTACTAAGTTACAAATGAGAAGAGTAGGACCATGCAAAATCTTGGCTAAATATGGCCATAATGCTTACAAAGTTGATTTGCCTAATGAAGTTTCTATGTCTCCTATTTTCAATGTTGCAGATTTGGTGCCATTCAAAGGGGAGTTACCATCAGATTCACAAAGAGTTTTAGATCTTTCTCATTCCCTTTCTGATCTTTCTCTCCCCTCTTCTTCTACTCCCATTCCTCAGCAGGTACTAGATTCAAGAATCATCAAAAAGACAAGACACCATACATACATGGAGCATCTCATCAAATGGAAGGATAAACCAGCTTCTAAAGCCACATGGATACCTAAAAGTGACTTTCTCAAAGCTGGAATTCTTCTTTCTTTACTTCCCAAAGGAGTCACATGACTTCTTTGTCCTTAGGGGAGTATGGTGCAGGAGCACCTGAGCACCTAAATGCTCAAATCACAGTAGGTATAGCATTTTGTTGCAAATTAAGCATGTGTGTTTATTTTATGATTCTAGTAGGTTTAATAGGTTTTTTTTGTGGTGTAATGAGGTTTGGAACTCATTTTGTTTAAGAGTTTCCAAGATTTTTGGTTTTTGCTCAGTGGGCCAAAAATTGTGAATTTCGGGTCCAAATGAGCATTTTTGAATTTTTTGATGTTGTAAAGCCTTGAAAGGAATTGGAGCATGTTTATTTATTGTTTCTAAATTATTTTGATTCATTGGTTTGAGTGCCAAGTCACCGGAAGTCAAAATGCAATTTTTGAGCAACAAAAGTTGTCAAAAAGTTGTCAAAAAAGTGGTTTTTGGTGGTTTTGGTTAGTTCCAGCCTGTACCTATCCATACAAGGGCTTCAACAAGTTGGCACATGTATATAAACCATGTTCCAATCATTTTATGGGTTTTTCATTTTGGAAAATTAAGAGAAATACTTATTTTGCTCTCATTTTTGTGAGTTTTTGACTAATTTTCTGCACTTTTGAGAGTACAGTCCGTACCATGGCTCCATGAGTCCGTACTACTCCTATTTTTCATTTCTGTGATCTCTCTTGATGTTTTAGTAGTGATCTCTGATCTTTTCTTGGGGTTTAGAACAAGTTTTGTTTGAAGTGCTCTTGAGAAAGGCATTGTTTTGTGGTTCCAATGGAAGATCATTCATTGTCCAACTAATTTCTTCAAAGTCTCTTCATCCATGGCTTTGAGGGAATTTGTTGGATCTGTACATACTGTACCATACATCCATTTTCCTTTTCTAGCAATGTACAAGTGTTTGTAAGCCCATGGCAAGTGTGTGAAGTGAGCAACTTGGCTTGGGTATTCTCAAATTTGTTTAAATGGTACTTTGTTGTTCATAGCACTGTACCTTGAAATGTTAAAGAAGAAACAAGTTGGCAAGAGACATCATTGTGCTTTACCATCCTCATCTCTCTCATGACTAGGTTGGAAGCAAGAGGCAAAGATGTAAAACGGACTGCAAAACAGTGAGTCACTGTTTCATTGTTAGATGCTCATTGCCAACCTCTCTAAATGGATAGTATGGAATGATGTATTCCTCTTTCTTGCATCATGAAAATGTATTTGCAAGTGTTTTCAATGTGGAGAAGATAAGATACACCATTTGATTGTAAAGGACCTAAATAAGGATCCTAGAAAAAGTGTATTTCTTTGTCACAGTCTTATAAGGCTGTCATGTTTTGTGGCATCCCTTGAGTGTTCAACTTTTAAGATCTTTAAGAGGCTATATGTATTGTTTTTTCCTTTCCATTAAAACCCCTTTTCAGGCCAGCAACAGAGAAGAAATAAATTAAAACAAAGAAAGAAAGTGCAAACAGTTTTAAGACTGTTAAAAGTGCAGTGATGGCGGTGTATGACCAACAGTCATAAAAAACTCCTTTCCTACTTGTTTGCAGGTTGCTCCAACTTCTATCAAGTCTTTATTGCATCTAGATTTGACAGTATTACATTGTATTTGGTGTACAAATGTTGAAATGTATGCAAAAACATTAAAATCATTGCTGTCCCAGTCCTCTAGACTGTTTTTTCTGTGTAAGGGCAGCAGTATGGCATTTATTTGACATAATGTCAGTGTTCTAAGATAAGATTTGAATGTTTGAGAGTGCTTGGTATATGTCAAAGCAAGGTTAAAAATGTTTAATTGGGTCTAGTAACATGGAGAAGACTTTTAAATTGCAAACCCTCACTAAAACCTTCAAAAACCCTTGAAAAGTGCCTATTTTGTGGGGCAGTCCTAAAAACAGTCCGTACAGTACTTTCCATAGAAAAAATCCTTGAGATTTCATCATCAAATGACCACATCTCCAAGGGTTTTCCATGAAGTTTAGCAGATTGAGCAGGGTGAACAAATTTCACTAAAAACTAGGGCTAATTCTAGTAGCCTTTTTGGAGCAAATTTGACAATTTCATGAAATCGGTAAGGAAGGAGAAGTAAATGATTGTTTCAAATCATCAACACTGATCAGTTAAGACCTGAGACACCTTACTACAAGCTCCATAGAATTTCATTAAGTCATTTGATCAAAATGACCACTTGAACCTAGAAGTTGCCTTGAGTAAAGCAACGTTCTTTGCATCCAATTTGGATATTTTCACTATTGAAGGGTAAAGGACAGTCATCATACTTTGTAGACCTATTGAGATGCTCAATCAACACATTAATATGATTGAAATCCTTAAAGGTGCAAACAAGGTTAGGTAAACCATGGTTCTCCAACAATTGCCCATTCCTGGAAGAGAGGAGATTCAGCCAGTTGGACAACCAAACTTGTTCATTTTTGGTGACACGCAAGAGGACCTCATTTCAGACTTGAATACCTTAGCATGGAAGGTTAGGAGGAGTGATGTCCAATACAATAGGGTCCAAACAGTGTTGAATAGAGAGGAGGAGATAGGAGAAAGGTTTGGAAGAATCCCATTTGTGCCTAGGGATTGATTGTACATTGAGAACAAAGCCCACCAACCTCAGAAGAAGACTAACTTCTATTCTACCTCCTCATCAATAGACTCCCTGGAAACTTTATTTTGATGGTTCACATATACAGAGAATGGACTAGGGGCAAGGTTCTTATTTGTGATGCCAGAAGGGGATCTTATTCCCAAATCTTTCAAGTTGACTTTTCCATGCACCAATAACATTGTTGAGTATGAAGGTCTTATTGCTGGTCTCAAAAGCGCTATACAATGGAACATTGAAGATATCCTTGCTTATGGGGATTCGCAATTGGTTGTCAAAAAGGTGAATAATGAGTACCAAACTAAGGATGATAAACTTTTACCATATAAAATAATGGTTGATGATCTCAAGAAGAGTTTTCAAAACATTACCTTTGATCAAATCCATAGAGCACATAATAAGGTAGCTAATGCAATGGCCACTGTTGGTTCATTGATTGCAATGGACTTAGATAGTCCTAAATATAAGTTTTTGGTCGAACAGCTTCTCCAACCACCTTTTGAGACATCACATATATAGATATGGTGTGCAACATTATTGGTCCCCAATCACCCTAGTACCTTGATATTTATGCCTATCTTAACGATGGTACCCTTCCATCCAACATATCTTGAAATGATCATTGAAACCTCATTCGCCAATGTGCCTGATTTAAACTTATAGGAGATAATATATATCATTGGGGCTATCATGACATCCTCACTAGATATTTAGATTCAAACAAATCTAATCTTGTGATGAAAGAAGTGCACGTTGGAACTTGTGGCGCTCATACGAGTGGATATGTTTTTGCCAAACAACTTTTGAGAGGGGAATATTATTGGCCCATGATGGAGCATGATTGTTGTGAATTTGTTAAGAAATACTTGTCTTGTCAATAGCATAGTGACTTAATTCATGTTCCAGCACAAGATTTTTAGCCTATCACAAAGTCATCACCTTTTTCTACTCGGGGCCTCGATCTTGTTGATAAGATGCATCCTCCTTCCTCAGATGGACATAAGTTTATCATTGCAGCTACTGAGTATTTTACCAAGTGGGTTGAAGCTATCCCCCTCACTCTTACTACTAGTGTCCAAGTGTCCAAATTTATCATCTATCACATCCTTTGTCATTATGGAGTTCCCTCTACCATCATTATTGATAATGGAACCCCTTTTAAGAAACAAAACATGTAATATTTGTTCCACATTTCATATCCAGCACTGTTGGTCCACCCCATATTATCCACAAGGCAATGGCTAAGATGAGGAAACTAATAAAACCTTGTTACATATCCTCAAAAAGGTTGTCAATGAAACTAGTCATGATTGGAACCTCCATCTTAATCCCACTCTTTGGGCATATCGCACCAGTATCTGAACTCCCACTAGAGTTACTCTATATTTCCTTGTCTATGGTGTAAGAACAGTCTTACCAATTGACGTAGAGTTACCATCCTTGTGCAGATCCTTATAAGATTTTATTTATGATGAAGATTATAGAGTGACAAGGCTAGCTCAATTGGATCTCCTTGATGGACAACGTCAAAAATTATATGATCACTTAGAAGTATATCAAACTAGACTCAAGAAACAATATCAAAAGAAATTTCATCCTCATGAATTCGAGGTTGGTGATCTAGTGCTTCGAGAAAACCCATGAAATCAGCAGGACAGAGAAAAGAAAGAAAATTTTGAAGTCAATTAGTTGGGCCCATATGTATTCACACCAAAATTATTAGGATAACCAGTGAACAACTGAGAGGGGGGGTGAATCAGTTGTTAATAGATTATATCAATAAAACCACTTAATAACCTTTAACCAGAGCACATAAACATTGAATACCGGAATAGCAGAAACAGATACTGGTAAGCAATAAAACTTAAGAATGAAATAGAGAATTAACACAATGAAACCATACCACATAACTGATGAATAATGATAAACTACTAAGGTCCTAGCTGGTACTGAGAGGGGGGAATGAATCAGAACACAAAAAAATTGCTTCAACACATTGTCATATCAAAACACAGCTGATCGGTTGCCTTCACCACTAATCTTAACCATAGCTATACCAGTTAAACAAAAATAATTCAAACAACATTCAATAGATCTCAAACCTTAATAACTACTTCACTAATATAATCATGCATGAGTTGTACCAATAATACCACAACTATTTAACAGTGCATGCATATCTAACTTAATCAAAACCACACAATCATCACATGAAAATCTCACAACCCGTAACACAGATTTTTCACGTGGAAACCCAAATGGGAAAAACCATGGTGGGAATGAATACCAACAAGTTGTTTGTAAACTCTTTTGAAGTCCACTCTGTTAGGAGCCTAGTCTAGTTAAAGAGTTTACAATAAAGGTCCCATTAGGAACCGATCCTGTTAGGGATCACCTGGTTAAGGTATGGTTATATACCCTATTAAGGGTTGAAACCCTGTTAGGGGTTACCTCGCTAGAGGATTTAAATAACTCAATAACCTTGAGCCACCTGGTTTGAGGCTTTCCAACAAAGCCTGTTAAAGCTACCTGGTCAAGGGATTTACCTTCTATTGAAATGGTTAGAAGACAAGAAGTAAAACACCGATTTGATAACAACACTTCTTGCTAAGGCGGATCCTTTTCAGTTCCTCTCTTCTACAATCACACTCTGCAGATTCCTCACTCTATTTTGGCAAGTATCAAATCTCCAATGCATAGACACAAATACAACTTTTGCCAACACCTGCAATAACAAAACTCATCGACCTTATAAACAACAACTAGGTTGGTAGCATAAACCCTAAACCCTAAATATTTCAAGTTTACACTTACAAGTGGTCCAATCCTGACCGTCCAAACACATTACATAGAATGAAATGATCTAAAACAAATCTCAATACATTCTACATCATCCAATCTTCACCGTATCTAAAAATCAATAACCCATCACATGCTCTTCACACACCACTAAGAAAAATGCTCATTCCTGAGGTAGCAATTTAATGCATTCAATCTTCACACGCAAGAACCACAAATAAATCCTTCACATGCACACAGCTGACGTGGTATCTCGATACTTATCCTTATTCCTTAACTAACTAGTCACAAAACATCATTAGTTGCACCGCACAAGCTAAACCAGTAACACTAGAGCTGAACTAAGACTACCAACCGGTAGTCACACTTAGTGAACCCCGACATTGGCCCACTCCGTCCCAGTTGACCATAACCACTTCCAATCTTCATACTAGTTCATACTGGTTCACCTGCTTGAGCACTTATTGACATCAATGACAACATACATTATCACTGCTTCATCATATTCCAACAATAACACCATGATTTATATGTGGAAAACCCGGTAAATG
Source organism: Cryptomeria japonica (assembly GCF_030272615.1). Classification (NCBI taxonomy): domain Eukaryota; kingdom Viridiplantae; phylum Streptophyta; class Pinopsida; order Cupressales; family Cupressaceae; genus Cryptomeria; species Cryptomeria japonica. The sequence goes on from NC_081412.1 coordinate 561,135,476, forward strand.
GTAAAACCGTGGTGGGAAGCCTACCCACAGTTAGATAATACTTCTATATAAATTATGTGATACAATGATGGGCCTACACATGCAAGAAGGCACATTGCCTAGAGCGTACTAGACATTACAAAAAAGTCTCACTGACTACATAAAGGTTATAATCACCTCAAGATAATTAGAAAACAATCCAGAATAATGAACTGCTAGAGATAGCATCTACCATGCCTGATTATAGTCTCGATTAAGCTCAATACCAGAGGCCTTTGACCTCTTCCTTAAACCCAATTTGATCACCTATGATCGACTAAATCTCCTTCGCATATGATGTTGCATTCCATGACCACGACACACTTATTTCATTCCCATACCATACCATACCATACAATACCATATGCTACAATGAGATCTTACATCATTTATACAAACCCTAAGCCTAAACCAATTATGTTGGCCACCTAAAATATATTACAATAATATCATTACATACATCCATATTACAATGATATGCCATGTCGGCTTAAGACCAAAACAATAATAACCAATCCATAAATCATCCCTGTAACATGTAGAGAACACGTTAACATGATACCGGTCCATAACCTAGATAGGCACAGGACCTAATCTGGGTCTGCCACGCCAAAATGATGTCTTCAATTAGTTGAGGCATGATCAAGGATCACCTGCTGCATCCTAAATTCCATTTAGAAGCTGCACCAACACCACTTAGCATTCTGTCAAGGTTTTTTAGTGAAAGCTTTGTCGATTAAACCTTAAACCCATACCAGTACCACAAGCTCTTCTACCGATAACCAAAACCTATCTGCTAGTAACCAACCATAACAGATAGTGTTGACATCAATGACAAAACATCAATGCAACACATAATTAATTCATCCATATTGCCAACAATCTCCCCCTTTGGCATTGATGGCAACAATAGATGTGAAAAACATCTAAGTACCAAGAAATGCCAAACAAGTCTCCCCCTATGGAAGACAACCAAAAATCTCCTGTTCATAGCTCTGAATACCAATAACTCTCCCCCTAAGAATAATATCTCTGTAAAGTTTTGAAATTATTTTTCACATCACTATCTCTCCCCCTTTGACATCAATGCCAAAAATATGACAAAATTATCAAAGCAAGAGTATAAGCCTCTAAATCTCAAAGCCGACTACTCCCCCTGAGTAGTAGCACCACTCATCAGTGTCAGAATGAATAGTATCTCTGATAATGCATGTTGGACCGATGTCAAACTGCATCAATCAAGTCTCTATCGGAGGGGCAAAAACACCTAACCTATCTTTCAAATACTCAAATCATTCCTTAGATAGTGGTTTAGTGAATATATCTGCAATCTACTCTTTAGCATTCACATAAACCAATTTGACTTCCTTTTCTTCCACCTTGTCCTTCAGAAAGTTATATTTTATTGATATGTGCTTAGTCTTAGAGTGAAATACCGGATTGTTAGACATGTTAATAGCTACAGAGTTATCACAGTAGATAACTACCGGTTCACTACAAATTACATTAACATCGTTCAACATTTTCTTCATCCACAAGAATTGAGTGCAATTAGTTGTTGTTGTAACATATTCAACTTCTGCAGTAGATAAAGAAATGCATGGCTATTTTATGTTGATCCATGAAACCAATTTCTTTCCAAGAAAGAAAGCTTTACCAAAAGTGCTCTTCCTCTCATCAATATCTCCTCCCCAATCTAAATCTATATATGCACATAAAGTGAAGTTATCATCTCTAGAATACCATAATCTATATTTTGTTGTTCCTTGCAAATACTGGAATATCCTCTTTACTGCACATTCATGATTTTCTTTAGGATTAATTTGATATCTTGAAACACTACTTACTACATTCATAATGTCTGATCTAGTCTGAGTTATATATAACAAGCCACCAATCATAGACTTATACCTTGTCGGATTTATTGGTGCAGATGTATCTTTGATAGATAATTTCTCACTTGTCACCATAGGAGTACTTACCGGTTTGGAATTATCCATACCAAACTTCTTCAACAATTCCCTTAGATACTTAGTTTGACAGATAAAAATGCCTTTGTCAATTTGAGTAATCTGTAAACCTAAGAAAAATCTCATCTCACCAATCATGGACATTTTAAATTCATTCTTCATATTATTAGAGAATTCCATGCACAATTTATCTTCTCCTCCAAAAATGATATCATCAACAAATACTTCAATTATCAAAATATCATCATCAGTGATCTTATAATATAAATTACTATTAGCACTGCCTTTAGTAAAACCAAGCTTCAAAAGATATTTATCCAACCTTGCTTACCAATCTCTAGGAGCTTGTTTCAATCCATATAAAGTTTTCCTTAACCTTCAAACCATATCTTTATCATCTATCAGTGAAAATCCATCAGACTTACCAATGTATAACTCTTCCTCAAGTTCACCATTCAAAAATGTGCATTTAACATCCATTTGATAGACCTTATAGTTCTTATAAGCTGCATAGGCAAGAAATAGTCTAACAACTTCAATTCTAGCTATGGGTGCAAATGTCTCACCATAATCGATTACTTCCATTTGAGAATATCCTTCACAAACCAATCTAGCCTTTTTTCTTACAACTTAACCATCCGCATTTTATTTGTTCCTAAAAACCCATTTAGTTTCAATAACATTCTTATTTTTAGGTCGGGGAACTAAAGTCCAAGTCTCATTCTTCTCTTTCTGATCTAATTCATCTTCTAGAACCTTTAACCAATCTTTATCTTTATAGGCTTCAATAACAGATGCTAGTTCAATTTGAGAAATAAGACATACCTCTTCATTTGGCAGTCTTCTTCTTGTCATAACTCCCTTGTTCCTATCTCCTATGATTTGATCTTTAGAATGATTTACCCTTACATACCTTGGTGTCTTCTGAACTTCAGGTTCACTTCATCGATCATCAGTCATAGTTGAATTTTTTGATTGTGCCAGTGTAACTATCTCAATGTCTTGTACCAGTTGAGGCATTGTCGGTTCAGTTATGATCATTTCCATTGCCGGTTCCATGTCATATGATATAGATTGATTTCTGTAATGCTCGTCCAATTTCACATTTGCACTCTCCACAATTTTTTGGAATATTTTGTTATAACATCTATATGCTTTGCTTTGAATTGAATATCCAAGAAATATCCCTTCATCACATCTAGGATCAAACTTCCCAAATGAATCATCCCTTTTGATATAACATTTACTTCCAAAAATTTTGAAATATTTAACAATAGGTGTATGTCAAAACCATAATTCATAAGGGGTCTTACCGGTTTCACCTTTGATGTGAACTTTGTTGAATATGTAGACTATTGTACTCACTGCTTCTCTTCAGTACATGTGAGGCAATTTTTCTTCCATCATCATAGGTCTTTTTGCATCCAAAATGGTTCTATTATTCCTTTCTGCTACTCCATTCTGCTGAGTCCGAGGTGTAGAAAATTGTCTCCTAATTCCATTTGTCTCACAATAACTGTTAAATTCATTAGAAGTGAACTCACCACCTTGATATGATCTCAGACATTTGATTTTCAATCTAGTTTCTATTTCTACCTTTTCTTTAAAGATCTTGAATTTGTCAAAGGCTTCAAACTTCTCCGTAAGAAAAGTCACCCACAGCATTCTAGAATAGTCATCAATAATCAGCATGAAATACCTATCACCTTGAAAGCTTCTAGTCCTTGTTGGACCACATAAGTCGGTGTGAATCAAATCAAGTACATCATTAGATTTATCATGTTTGCTCTTAAAAGAAGTTCTAACTTGCTTTCTCAATTGACATTCCTTACATACCAGATTATGAGGCTTCATAATCTTAGGTATATCTCTAACTACCTTTGTTGAACTGATCTTAACAATACAATCAAAATTAACATGACATGACCTCTTATGCCATAACCAACTCTCATCAATATGAGCAATCAAACATGTCTTATTACCAATATTCAAGTGAAAGATATTACCTCCAGTTTGAGTACCAATTGCAATCTCCAAACCAGTTTTGTTAATGATTTTGCATTTTCTATCTTTAAACTGAAGTTGGAAACCCTTGTCCATCAATTGACCAACACTTTAAAGATTATTATTTAAACCTTCTACATAATAAACATTATCAGTATTATGCTTTCTATCCAGAGAAATAATACCTCTACCTTTGATCATACATGTTTTGTCATCTCCAAATCTGACTTGACCGCCATTGTATTCTTGCAGGGATAGAAATTTCCTTTTATCTCCAATCCTATGATGTGAGAATCCACTATAAATTACCCATTTATCCTTGTCTTTAACTTTTGCTTCCAGGGCCTTTTCGTCATTCTTGATAGCCAGTTCCGGTTCATCTTCCTTTAAAGCATAGAACACCCATTCCCTTCCATTGTCGGATCCACTAGCAAAGTCTGTTGTCAGTTCATCCTCAGAGTTTTTCACTTACTCCTTCCTCATCCACTATGTAGGATTGTTGACTTTTCCTGAATCTATATCTGTTCTGATTAGGCTTAAATGATTTCTTAACTCTCTCTTCAAATCTTGCATTCCTTTCAGGATATCTAGATGTAAAATGACTAATCTTATTACATGCAAAACAATTGAAAGGTGCTTTTCCTTCATATTTACTTGTTGTCAGTCCTTTAGGTACTCTTCTAGCAAATAAGGCTTCAAGTTGCTCAAATTATTCATCCTCTTTCCTCATATCTTCCAATTCTTTTGCATATAAGGCTTTCCAATTACTTTTTCCAGGAGATGATGATGCATGAAAAGAAGGTTCTGATTTTGCAGCTCCAGAACATCCAAAATCTTCAAGCTCAAAAGCAGATAATTTCCCAATCAGAATGTCTCTGTTAACTGAAGTGTTTGCCATTGTTATCAGTTCATTAATTGCAATGCCTTCATCTTGTAAGCCGGTGGAAGGGCTCTCAAGACTTTGGAAACTATTTCATCTTCACTCAAACATCCTCCACAACATTGAATTCCCATGACAATTTCATTTACTCTTTTTATAAATATGACAATTCTTTCATTATCTTCCATCTTCAAGTTATCATATCTTACCCGGTAACCATCAAGTTTCACAACTTTTTATAGTAGGATCACCTTCATTCAGAGTTTGTAATTTATCCCACATAACCTTTGTCGATGATTTATTAGTCAATCCCATAATTTTTTGATTAGGAAGTGAACACAAGAGGAATTCTCTAGCTTTGCAATCATTTTCAATATTCTTGTCCAGGTCTATAGGAGAAGGATAGCCAGATGTTGGATCATAAGGTGTATATCCTTTCTTAGTGATCTCCCAAGTATCCTTTCCAAGACATCTAAGATGATTCTCCATTCGGATTTTCTATATCCCATAATTTGTTGCATCAAGCTTAGGGATTTCTCTTCAGAAAATAGTTGTCGATGGATTTGAAATATTAGTTGTCATAGGATCTACCTCAAGAAGTTAAGCTTCTACAAAAGAGGACCAAATCTCTGATACCAATTAGTAGGATAACTGGTGAGCAACTAAGAATGGGGGTGATTCAGTTGTTAACAGATTATATCAATCAAACCACTTAATAACCTTTCCGAAGCACATAAACATTGAATACCATAATAGCAGAAACAAATACCGGTAAGAAATAAAACTTAAGAATGAAATAGAAAATTAACACAATGCAACCATACCACATAACACCATGATTTATATGTGGAAACCCTAGTAAAGGGAAAATCCATGGTGGGAAGCCTACCCACAGACAGATGATACTTTTCTAGAAAGTATGTGATACAATGAGGGGTCTGCACATGTAGGAAGGCACACTACCTAGAGCGTACTGCTCATTACAAAAGAGTCTCATTAAATACAGAGAGGTTATAACTACCTCAAGATAATTGGACAACAATCTAGAATACCATTAAAATGATATGTCATGTCATCTTAAGACCAAAACAATAATAACCAATCCATAAATCATCTCAGTAACGTGTAAAGAATACATTAACATGATACTGGTCCATAAACTAGATAGGCAAAAGACCTAATCTGGGTCCACCATGCCAAAGCGATGTCTTCAATCAGTTGAGGCACGATCAAGGATCACCTTATGCATCCTGAATTCCATCTATAAGCCGCACCAACACCACTTAGCATTTTTTCAAGGTTTCTCAGTGAAAGCTTTGTCTCTTAAACCTTAAACCCATACTGGTAATATAAGATCTTCTACTGGTAACCAAAACCTTTCTATCGGTAACCAACCATAATAGATAGTGTTGACTTCAATGACAAAACATCAATGCAACACATAATCAATTCATCGATATTGCCAACAAAAATATGGTTCAGGGGCCTATTAGCTATCCACTCCAAAAGGAGAACCTCTCAATGACCCCCTAAATATCTTGAATTTGAAGAGATTCTATGCCTAATCCATGGTAGTATACAATTAAAAAATATCCAAAGAAAATTTTAAAAAAACAAAAAAAATAAAAAATCAGAAAAAAAAAAATGAAAAAAGCAAAAACAACAAAAAGAGAAAATAGGTAAAGAAAAATAAAATCATCCTATGGTGTAAAATACCTTTGGTAGCTCCTTGGGAATGTATATATGGTTAAAACTTGGAGACAGACATTTTATATAAGGGTAGTTCCATTATCTTTTTGATCCTCCTTTTTACCTTGTCTTTGCAAGATATCTCTCATTACTTGCCTTTATGAATCACATTTGTACGCATTACCTTACTTGTCCTTATCCGAGCTTTTGTGTAGTGGTCTCCTGGTTGTTGCTTCTTGCACATAGAAATCATGTAGGTTTTTGAACATAGTGTTAGTCTTATCTTGTATATAGATTTTTGAGTTTTTCATGTGTTGGAATGTACTGATACCGGTAGTAAACTAAGAGGGGGGGGTGAATCAGTTTACTAACAATAACAGCAGTTAATTCAATTATAAACCTTAAACTGGAGCACAACCCAATGTAGAATATAACATGAAATCACAACACACATAACACCAATATTTTGACATGGAAAACCCAAAAAGGGAATAACCACGGTGGGAAACCCTACCCACAATCAGATGAATACTCTGTAGTAGTATTGTGAATAATTACAAAGGGCTTTGCACATGTAGAAAATCCAATAGCCTAGATCGCACTTCTCATGACAAGTGGAAGTCTCACTGACTTACAAAATCATCAGACTACAATCTAGAAAACAATGAACTCTGAAAGTAGCATCTACTAATGCCTGATATAGTTTTGGTTAAGCACTGATGTCTTCTCTGCAATACAAAACCTTTCCAACCTTCACCAAAATGATATGAATTTATTCGCACTTAATTCTTTCTTTGTTGATGTAGACTTAACCAACCATAACCATCGCATACCAATTTACATGAATAAGTCACCTATAAATACAGATCATCAACCTTATTGACAAGGTTGGCTAAACCCTTAACCCATAAACCCATAATTACACAAATTACATCACATGATACGACCAGACCAATATTATGATTTACATTACATAGCATGGACCTAAATCAAGTAACCAAACAATTATATCCATCAGGAATTCTGCTAAGACCAAAATCCAACACGCTTCACTTGCTGGTAGAAATCCTTGGTGAAAGTTTAACTAGATCAAAATAGGACCACCATAATAGCACACCATCCAAATAAAAATCACCAAATGCTTGAGATATGATCAAGAAACACCAACAACATAAAAGAAACTGATTCCATAAGCCAAATCCAAAATCCACTGACCAAGTCACCAAAATAGCCTACCGATAAAGCTAACCGAGAATGCCAAAAGTTGGTGAAGCCAAAAGCTAACAGGTAAAGGCACAAACCAACTGGTAATCAGAAATACCAAAAGCAATAACCAAACCATGAAACCACAAGAATATAGCAAGCATGCAACCATTAGAATAAGCATCCAAAACCGATTCCAGAGGTCTGATCATATCAGATCAGAATCACAGCCAGAACCAAAAATATCACCAAGACTAACTAGGATACAGTGTTGACATCAATGACAACACTTAACCAAATCTAGCATATTGCCAACATCATGTACAAGTGTGCCTTGTATATAGGCTTGTTTGTTGTTCATATACGCGTCGGTTGCATTCCCAAGATCATATATACCCCATTCGTCGGTTCTTCAATAGTTGTCAATAACCATCTTTATCATCATGATCATATCAAGTTCCCCTTTTGTCAAACCCATCTCATCAATCCTTTGTCCAATCATCAGTCTATGCAGGATGAATCCTTCCTCTAGTTAGACATTATCCAATCTTCATCTATCAGTAATCCTTTGGAAAAATATATCTAAGACACTTGTGTTGGCTTTGATTCCTTTTTATCTTTGTTTATCTTTTGAGCACCTTTGTTTTGTGTTTTCTTAGTCTCCACAATATTTCATATCATGGTGTGCTAGAAATAAAAAACTAGGAGTTTGATCTTGTTGGGTTTTTTTTTTACTGGTGTGTTTATGATGTATCTCTTGTTGTATCCTCATGAGGTCTTGGTTATCTCATGTTACATTGGGGCATATCTCTTTTCTTGTGGTTTCTCTAGCATCATTTCCCGCAGCATTCTCTATAATTTTGTGTGGTGCTAGACTAACCTTTTGTGTCTATTTATTTGAGTTATTTCATGCATTGTCTATGAAAAACATCTTGATTCTTTATACCTTGGTGTATCACATATGGTGCTAAAGAAAAATAAGTGCTTGCTATAATGGAAATTTGTTCCAAAGATGCTCATGCTTCGTGATTCCTTCATTTGCATTTGCATTGCATCCATCTGGTTCCTTTCCTTTTATGGTTTCATCTAGGAATGTGAAAATTTCCCTTGTTCTTTGAGTCATCATTATAGTCCTTGTCGAATATCCCTGGAGCATTTTTGTATCTTTCATCATGGTAGATTTGCATGCATGCACATCTTGCATTACACATAGGTTAGAACATAATGCATGATCATACATCACATATTCATGTCATATAGTCATGTCATACATTTTATATTGCAATTCACATCAAATAGTGCTAAGTCATACATGTATATTCTCATCTTGCATCATAGATTTATCAATAATGCATATTCATATATCATATAGTAGAAGTATCACACGTATATATCTCATCTTGCATAATCATAGTTAAATATAATGTTATTCATATCATATTCATATCTCATTACTATGCTATAAATATTTCTTTGATAATCATCATGCATAACATCCATGTCATAAAATTAAACATACATCATGTGGATCATCACATCAATGAATAAGCATCCTGTATCACATAATCATGTCACCATGTCATATCATATCATAAGCACATCATGTAGTATAATAATTATGCACACATCACATCCTACATCACAAACATGTTAGGACATCACATTATGTGCATCATATCATATCCATAGATCATCATAAATCATGCATGCATCAAAACATAAAAAGTGTCATACATAGGGGGCTGAATATATATATCCGAATGTATGTCAAGATAATATATGTGCAAGTGTATCAATATATTCATCATATGGTACATCATGAATAAAGAATAAGTAAATTTTTTAATGATCATGAATAAATAATAGTGATCACCTTGCATGCTAAAAAATAAATGGGGTGCAAAAAACCAATGTATGGTCCATGTCCTGCAGGTCCCTATCCTTGATCTTGCCCCTAGGATCATTGTACAGATCCTAGTGCTAAACATGTTCTATGCTTGCTAACCTATGTGTGAGTCCTCCTTCTAGATCCATCAGTACTTTGGCTGGATCTCCTTGATCCCCCACTTGATCCCTCATTGTGGGATGAGCTTGACCTCTGGCCCTAGGTGGTGTAACGTATACAACACATTGCTCTAGTGGGACGACACTCTCATAATGACATCAATACCAGCCTGCTTGATGCAAGAGTACCTTTATCTTGGCAAACTGCCAATCTATCATAGAAGCCAAAACTGTCTCGCCTCCACTCTCACTCCTGACTTGGTGTCATGCCTCATCTCTCTCTGGTATCTATCCATAGTCTCCTATGTCCTATGTCACACATGCTCAATAGCATCCCATGTGGCTATTGTTGCATCCCTCTCCTGCAAGAGCCTATCATTCTCTACTTGCAACTATACTCGGGCCTACTTAGTGGTATCCCTCTCACAACAGAGGCTATCTCTCTCAGTGATAACTATATGTATCCTCTCCTCTGCCCTAGTCACTACCTCCTAAAGGGACTGGATCCGCGCAACTAGATATAGAGGTTCTATTGAGCCCTCCCCCCTCTCCTCCTTTCTCTATCCTCAAGTTCACACATGTCTAAGTGTGCTTCCCCCTATCCTTTTCTCTATCCCTATCCCTATGATGTTTCAAGTGTAGTTTTTGGGGCATCCACATCTATCATTTGGGAATCTTCTGTCCCTATCCCCACTCTTTCACCTCCTACCCTTGTCCCATCTCCTCCTACTCCATCTCTTGTCCTCTCTCCTCCTCCAACCCTCCTTTGTCTCCTAATTGGTGTTGATGGTGCCACTATTATGCCCTGCACTCAACTCAAAACTATGGTTTTCATTGCCTCTGCTCTGCCCTGTCGATTGATAAGCATCCCTGGCATGTGCCTCCCTCCTCCTACTCCCTAGGGGAGCCAATCTTTCTTTATCGATCATTGTTATAGGTCAATTCTATGCCCACCATGTAGTATAGGCATCTTCCATACCCGGGTCTACTACTCCTGCCCTCAGATCCCATGTTGTAGGCACTAATCGCACTCATCAATAAGGCCTTGCCTGCCTACCAAAAGTGGCCCCCACTCTACGGCCTATTCTATAGTGATCCTCCTAAACCTGTGAGGAGCCTTAGGTATATCCTGCACAAAACCAAATTGTTGTCAAACCTTATTGGGTCTATATATAACATGCTCACACCTATTGATAATGTACATAGGTGTAATCAAATAAGGTATATGGTGAGGATCCTCTAGCCAGCATGCTAGTCCTATATATGGTTGCCATATAATATGAGTAACATCCACCCTATCAAAAATGATCCTCCAATGATCTACATCCTTGGTCTCTTCATAATGTAGTCCATCCTGGTGACTATATACAACTGACAAATCTGCTACCCGATCTTTACTACCTACTAGCCAAGTGACTGCAATTTGCTCCCACCCCCATACCTGTAGAAGGGTAACATATCCAAAACTACATCCCCCGTGATAACATATATTATGTACTCCCTGTACAACACTATGAAAACTAGAGATCTCAGGCCATGGGTTGGCTTCCATCCATCGCATCAATACACACTCAGATCATCCCGATTACAACTGATCGGCCACCTCTATCTAGTAAAATGAAGTCACTAACCATTGCACATACAAAATAGTAAATGTTGTGATTAGGTGGCACCTATCGTAGTTCTTGATCCAATGAAAGATACTCATGTCGCAGTTGTACCCCTACTACAACTAGTCTTTGTATTGCATCATCTGGGGATACCTACTCCGCGATCACTCCTACCCCCCTAATCAGCAATCTAAGGATGTGGTATACATCCTCACTTGTGACAATCATCTCCCCCATCGGAAAGTCAAATGTGGTGGTGTCACTCCTCCATCTCTCTTCCAATGCAGTCAGTATGGTCATGTGGGACCTAATGTGAGGCGTATGTGCTGAGTGTCCTAATCCAATCATGTCGATGCGAGCCCACTCTACGGCCCCATATCCATCAACAACTCTCAAAACCCATGATCGCCTCTCTTGACTCACCAAGATGTTTATGCTCCCTTACATCCAATCCAACCAACATGTCAAAGTCATTTCTTATATCTATCCTATTTCTTCTTGGTTCCCCAGCCCTCTTTTTTCCTCTACTTTCCCTCAATACCACCATTTTTGGTAGATTGTGTTTTCCTTGACCATGGGACTGGATGCCCATTGGTCCTCAAACATCAGTAATGCATTCCTGCTACACTTTTCTACGAACCCGCCATCATAGGAGTGTGATCCCGCACTTATCTTGGTTATAGTTTCTTTTTCTACGTTCCCCTATGGTGGGATTGCAATCCCACTAGCTCGAGAGTCATGAGATTTCTTTCCTTCCATCCTTGTAGGCAAACCCACTTTTGTGAGATCACTTTCCTAAACCCATCTATACTAACCTATGTATACCCAATCCTACTCTTGTGCATGAGTGGTGGGAATGTGTTCCTGTCACTTTAGCATGCAATCCCACAGTTCAAAAACCAACAAGATTGTTGATTTGACTGTATTAAATGCTAAGCAATGCATAAAAATCAAAGCAAAGCTCAAGTTTTTTTTGACATACCTCATGATCTAGTCGTCAGTTTTATCTGACACTCGCCAACATGTCCACGCAATGCCTCAAGATCTTCCTAGTCATCATCTCATCCAATGCTCACAAATCTATAGAATGCATAAGGTAAAATCAACACGGATTCTATAATACTCTAATTCTCTCTCGTGCGCGGTCAAAGTGAATAGTAAATTTCCAAATTTTCTAATATAGGGACCTCATGAGCCCCATTTTTCATCATCTCGGTCGCTTTGGGACCATTTCTTCCTGTGAACTTCATTTTGAGCATGACTTTTACTTGTTGCTCTCCTTCTTTTCCCTTGACTTGTTTCAATGTTGGGGCAATATTTATGTCAGGGTGTTGTCATTCCTTTGTTAGGTCAACTTGCAGCATTTTTTGCGCTCCCCTTCTTCTTCTATTCGTGGGTGTCTTATTATCTTTGCATCGACGCTATTCTGGCGCCACTACAAAGAGGGGTAAAATGTAGACACATGAATTTGATTAATTAATTTAATCAAATTGGTTTCCCTTAATCGATTGTATTAATTAAATCCATGTTATTTGATTAAATACAGCATCCCTTTCAGCTAAATTAATTTAATTAATAAAGTCGTGTTCAATTAATTGATTAATCTTTTAATTAATTAATCCCCCTTAAAGCCTTATTCTATTAAATAAAATAATATAGTTATTTTATTTAGTTCATGTCACCTTTTTCCTCCTTTTATTTGAATTTAATTAATTCAAATAATCTAATTGGGTCACATGCCTCCTAACTTTAACCTGCATCTAACCTTTCCTCTAACCCAACCTACCTAGTTAACCAAGGGTTTTAGTCAACCTTATCCCTTAACCTCACCATATGTGTGCACACTCCCAAAATATCCTAAATTTCCTAAAATTTGGGGTAATGTCTTTGAAATTGGGGAAATTTCTGAAAATTTGGGAAAATATCCCAAATATCCTAAAACATGGAAATATCTCCATTTTGGAATAGAACCTTCCTATTTGGGTGTGTCATTATCAAATAAGCATGTGTCCTCAGAGACACATGTCATTCCTTCAAATGGACACATGTCATTCTCATTCATGACACTTGCCCTTCTCAGGGACACATGTCTCGTTCTCATGCCAAACCTAAATGTCTCACCAATTTGGTGATCTTTATCTCCAAGTTGAATTCCTAAATTCTATTAATCCATCTGCATCTCTTCCCAGTAACCTCAGACTCAGACAAAATATCTTTAACTGCAGCATGTGGGACATAGGCAATGATGTTTGCATTCACTAAATATGGCCTAAAATCCTAACAGCTTTAACTAGGGCATAAGCTTGTTTCTCCATGGTTTCATATTTTAGTTCTGCCGCCTGCAAAGACTTACTGTAGAAGGCTATGGGATGTTCAAATCCTTCATTGTCCTTTTGTAGTAATACTGTAGCCATCGTATGATACGAAGCAAAAGAAAACAGAGAAAAAGGCTTACTATAATCAGGGGATTTGAACACTTGTGCCTCCTGGATTGCCTTCTTAATCTTAGCAAAAGCTTTTGAAGCTTCTTGATGCCAATAAAATTTTGTATCCTTTTTAAGCAATTTGATGATAGGCTTCACTATCTCTGCGAAGTTTGCAATGAATCTCCTGACAAAATTTTCTTTACCTAAAAAGGATTGGATACCTTTCACATTTTTAGGTTCAGACACCTTATTGATTGCTTCAATTCTCTCAGGGTCTATTCTTACCCCCTCCTTGGAAACTATGTGTCCTAGTAGCTTTCCCTCAGTGACCCCAAAATGACATTTCTTGGGATTTAGTGATACACCAAATTCCAAGGCTTTATTGAACACCTTCTCTAGATGTCCGCAATGACCATCAGCTTTCTTAGAGAAACAAGTTAGGTCATCTTGATAAACCACCATGATGATATTTATGAATTCTTTGAAATCTACATCCATAGCTCTCTGAAACGTAGCTCCTGCATTTTTTAATCCAAATGGCATTCTCACATATACATAAGTTCCCCATGGAGTAGTGAAAGTTGTCTTAAACTGTTCAGACTCCTTTACCAACACTTGATTATATCCTGAGAAACCATCCATCATGGATAAAAGGTCACATCTTGTCACTCTTTGTAGCATGGCTTCCATATTCGGGGATGAGTAATTATCTTTCAAGGAAGCAACATTTAGATTCCTAAAATCTACACACAACCTGATGTCTCCATTCTTCTTCCTCACTGGGACAAAATTGGAGACCCATGAAGAATGCCTTATTGGTTTGATAATCCCCCCTTCTCTCAATTTGGTCAACTCTTGTTGCATTTTTGTTTCTAACAAGGGATTGATAGGCCTCTATTTCTGTCTGAAAGGCTTAGCATCTAGAAGTAAAGGAACTTCATGCTAAAAAAGATCTTGTCTATACACCTTTAGGTCTTCATAAGACCAAGCAAAGACATGCTTATACCTTTTCAATAAATTAATAAGGTTAGTCCTTACATGAGGGGGCAGTTTCTTTCAAATATATACCAACTTAGGGGATGATTTTGTCCCCAGGTTTACCTCCTCTAACTCTTCCAACTTGGTGGTAGATTGCTGATGTAAATGACTATCATTATAACTAAACATGCTCTCTAGCTCCACCAGCCCTTTAGGTATTTCATTAGTTTCTAACTGGACCACATCATTTCCAAACACTATTTCTCTGTTGTCTACCACTTCCACCAATGCATTACAATCAATCTTTTGTCCATCATAATCATCAACGCATTGGATAAACCTAAGAATGTCTTCATCATCAGCAAAAACTTGCCAATTGTACACATTATCAAGAATAGCAGGCCTAGATTTTATTTCCACAATGGAAATACCGGTTAGCGTTGCATCATCATTTTTCAAAGCAACATTAGCTAGGAAATCTGCCATAATATTTTTTGCTCGCTCTATCCAATTAATAGAAAATGCATCAAAATGCTCAATAACATCCCAAACAACATGCTTATACTACTTTAATCTATCATTCTTGGATGCATATTTAGATCTCACCTGAGAAACAACCAATTTTGAATCCCCCATTACTTTCAACAGTTGGATTCCATGCCTTTTTGCAACCTCGAGTCCTAGTAACAGGGCTTCATACTCTGCAGTATTATTTGTGCATTGGAATGCCAATAAAAATGAGTACTTAAAAGTTATACCTGATGGGGACACAAAAAGAACCCCTGCTCCAGATCCTTCTTTAGAGCAAGCTCCATCAAAATACATCTGCCACAACCCGTACTGTTGTGCTTGTAGCTCAACCACAATAGGGTTAGTATTCTTCAATTGAGGTGAAATTGGTTGAAGTCTAAAGTTATCCAAATCTACATCAATCATACAATTAAGCATACTAGGGTCTACATTTTCAATTACCCTAGGAGCTCGTGGCTCTCTATATAACTTGACCTGATTACCACTAATAGGAATGGTAGCATAAGATAAGTCCAGTTGAACATTTCCCCCTACTGCTGCTGCCCACTGCCTGGAAAGTAACATACCATAGTGGGGTTTAGTGTCAGTAACAATAACATCCATTTTGTAAGTGGCTTCAGGAAATGCTGCTATTTTTACTTCTACATCTTTCATTGTACCTATCACAAGTACTTCTCTATTATCCATGGCATAGCATTTCCCATACACAGTGGTTACTGATAACCCTAATTATTTCATAACACCATAGGGCATTACATTAGTAGCAACTCCTAAATCTATCATGCAGTTTTTAATCAACCAGTTATTTACTAACATGGTAACATAGAAGGGATCTACCTGAGAAGGCTCCTGAGTGATAGTGGTTCCAACATAAACCTCTAGGATTTGGAACTCTTGATCCTTTCCAACTTTGGCTGAATCGGTGGGTGATACTGTGTCACTATCAGATATACTAGAGAATAAAGACAAAGCTACATCCTTATGTTCTTTAATCTTTAGTAATTCTACTAATGGAATAGTGACCTTCATTTGGGTTAAAGCTTGGGCCATGTCAAATGTAGAACTATTGCATTTTTTCAGTATTAGCCCTAACTTTTTCTGTTTTGAATTGACTTCCCCTTTTTACTGTCTCTGCTCTTTGTACATCACCAAAAAATTTATCATCTTTGCCTTTATGTACATCCTTAACTTGTTCTCCCTTCTCTTGACCAACCTTAGGAACAGTAGTAGTACTACTTGATGACCCCTTTTTTGTAACTTCCTTTACAAACATAGAACTCGACTCACCCTGATCAGTGTCTCTCTTAGTGCTTCTCAGATTACAGTTATGTTTTGCTTTGGCAATTGCAGCCTTGGTGAGATTTCTAACTTCTTCCTCACTGGGTCTCTGAAGATGAACCTCTTCATCTTCAATTGTTACCACATTCAATGTAGGATGCCAACCTAAGGCTAATTGTCCTTGCACTAACTTTTCATTATCCAGCACATCACTATATTCACTTTGCACAGATTCCTCATCACTTTTTATGATGGTTTCAAACATATTAATGTCAGGCTCTGCTTCTGGTCTCATAGATTCTTCAAGAGCTTGAGCCACTGCACATTGATGAGGAGAATGTGGTCCATCACAAGCAATACACCAAGGAGTATTTTCTATATTGTGAACAGTTTTCCCTTTCAAGGGATCTAGTGTGTCTTGACTTTGGGTAATTTTGGGCTTCTCAATTTGGGGTTTACCATCCTTCCAATTGGTATTATAGGGCATATCATGTAATCTAGGGGGTCTATCTTGCTAGTTATAATGAGGTTTATCATTTTTGTTAACCTTGGTAGTCAAATCTTTCATAGCTTTAACCAATTTCTCTATTTTATCATCCTCTTTAGCAACTTTATTAGGTTACTGTTTGGTTTCTTGCCATAATCTACCATTTGTCCTTCTTCCTAATTTTCCAGATGCTTTTCTGTTACTTTCTACATTTATGGCAATTCTAAAAGCATCTCTCAAGTTATGGGGATTTTTATCTCTTAAGATATAGGCCATCTTGGAATCAAATGCATTGTAATATGTATTAAGACACATGTTATCATCTAGCCTCATCACTTGATACAATCTGTGCATGGCTTTCTGGAATCTGGCATGAAATCAGTGACCATTTCATTTTCAGGATTTCTAATGTTGTTGAACTCATTTAGCATGAAACTCACATTAGTCTTGTCACCATACTTCTCTTGAAAGCAATTTTTAAAATCTTCCCATGAACCTATGCTATTGACTGGAAGACCTATGTACCAATCTCTTGCATCATCAACCAGGGATTGAACAAACAATTTCATAATAACATCTTCACCTGCTATCTCATAATCATTTATTAGATCCCCAAAAGATTTCAGATGTTCCTCAGCACTAATTGCATTGTTCCCAGCAAATTTATGGAGTCTGTCTCTTAGCTTAGTGGGAACATGATTCAGATATCCTGGGATCCCATCAAAAAACAATTGTCTATATTGTTCTAGATTGATTGGCCTTCTTTGAAAAGGGGTAATAGCACTATTATTTCCCATGGTCATTTTAGCTTTTGGGATTGGAGATTGAGGTGCTGGGGTGAACTGTTTATTCATAGGTATTTGGCTTACTGAGGAAATATTAGCTTTTACTGCAGGTTGAGTATTAACCTGAGGAAAGGAAATGTGTTGGGGATTAGGCTTGCTAAGATCTTCTGATGGGAATGTAATAGGGGGAGCCTTTAAGTAATTAATCTTTCTTTTAACTTCCTGATTCGCTGCTTCTAACTCAGCCTTTTCCAGTTCCATTTGGAGATCTTCCTTTTCCTTCCTCATCCTTTCCATCTCTCTCTCATGTGCTAGAATCCTATGAGAAATTTCTTCTGTAGTTTTAGATTCTATTCCATCATCTACCCATTTTTGTTTTCCTTTATCTAAATTGGCTTTAGGAAACTAGGAGTCATTAAATACTTCCTTAGCTAGCTGAGCTACTGACTTACAAGCTTGTTTAGTTTTGGGGATTAGAATTTCTCTAATCACAGGGCCTTCCTCATCACTTTTTTCTTTCTCTTTAGCAAGCACTTCAAGATCAGCTATCTGTCTAAGAAGCCTATCTCTTTCCATTAATTTGGCTTTAGCTTCCTTCTCCTTATTTTCCTCCTTTTGGGCTCTTAGGGAGATTAAATGATGGACTCTTCTATTTAAATCTTCAATCTCTTGAGACACTTTGTCCTCATCAGGGAAGTTTTCTTTAGAGTCTGATGCATTAACTTGATCTATGTTAATCAGACTAATGTTCCCATCAATTGTCCTAGGAACGGAGTGCCTAATTGCATTTGAATTAGTTTTGTCTTTTGTAGAAACACTAACATGAGACAAATCTTGATTTAAAATAGGTGCATCATCAATATTTCCAAACAATCCTGAATGGAAACCTAAAATATCATGCTCTGAATCTCTGGAAGATGAATTAGACTTTGCATAAACAGGTCGATCAGGCATCTTACCAGTATTATTGTTTTTCTACACCCAAGTAGCATTTGATGGCTCATGCAACACAGATCTCTTCTGACCTCTCCGTGACTGTTCTGGCAGACCTTCCTGCAAGGTTTCATGAGGATGTTTCTTCATGAATGATCTTGTGTTTTTTGCTCCTTGCATCTCGCTTGTCTTCCTTTTAGAAATATTTGTATCTCACAAGGACTGGTTCAAAAGTAATAGATTTGCCACCCACAGAACTATGGGAATTATGAAAACAAGTAGTCGTTATCCACAAACACACAACAATTTTCTTTACAAGCCTTAACACAGATCTGTGTTTATATATTAATTGTAACTCTCCCCAGCAGAGTTGCCACTTTTGTTGTCTTCAAAATCTGATTTCCTTTAACATCCTTAGAATAATATGGTTAAACTTGGTGCAAAAGAGACATTAAAGATAAGGAAATTCTCTAGACAACATATGACAAGGTTTGATTGAACCTTCTACACTTTGGACTTACTCAAAGCCCAGGTGGCTATACCTTTGTGAATTGAATTCACACTTTTGAACATAAACCCACAGCAAACCAGTCTAGAAAACCAGTGGATCTATTCACCTTGAAATCAACTGAAAATAAAGAATGGAAACTATACTTAAATTCAGCATTTCAATCAACAAAACATGCAATAAACCACTTCAAACAATACCAATGCCTTATCCAAGGTCACAGAGTCATCTAAACTCAAATAATACTCCTCAAACAAAACATCTTTATGCGTCCTATTGGCTCGGTTCTTATTAATCCTTGTGTATGCCTGACACCTACAAGAATTTATGCATTCCAAATTAAGCTATGTTCATCAAAATTCAAATTCCCTTCCAAAGAGTTTACTGGTATGAGTGATCCCCGCATCTTTAATTTCCCTCCTAAAGAGAAAAGCTAACGAACACTTCTACTAAAATTGCTTTGCAATTCCATTCAAACAGAACAACCCTAGATTATTCAGAATGAAAATAGTAAACAAATTTGTAAACAAACTTGAAGACAACACAAAGCTTTACTCAAAACCGATGGTCTATATATTGATATTTAGTTCAAGAAATATTACAAGAAATTTTGAGTATTCTCCATTAGACTTAGAAAAGCTCAGATAAATTTCTACAGCGTTTTCTTACAATTTTTGTGATCTCTTTTCCTCTAGTCCTGGTATCCATTTATAACAACATGGATGCACAAAGCTTCGGACTTCTCGAGGAGAGTTTGTTACAATCATTTCTTTCAAAAATAAAGAGGTTACAAGCTTTTCGCAAAAATAGTTACAAGCTCTTTTCTGCCTCTGTAGTTTCCTCAACAGGCTATTCGGTTGCAACCTCTTCTATCTTTTCAAGGGCACTCTCCAACTATTCTGGATCATGGGTGGCATATTTAATTGTCCACTCATCATACACCTCTTATGTCGGCCATGAGAAATTAATCACTTTATCTTTAGTCTTAGTCAACCTTTTCCAAGAATTTCTCATTTTGTTGACTTCTGAATTGAGAAAACCATAATGTGACTTAATTTTCTCTATCTCTTGTATTGTCACAACAAAGAAAGAAGCATCATCAAGATCAATAATTCCTTTAACTCTTGCTGACAATTTAGCTTCTATCTCCTTAAGCCACATTTGTTTATCCTTTAATTGATCCGGGCTAGCAAAAACTCCTGGGAGCAACTCAAAAACTTGATCAGTGTACTCCTTCTTGCACAAATTAACCTTCCTATCCACATTATCCAACTTTGCTGCTAATTGTACTAAGACTTTAGCGACATCAGAAGTGGATTTGATGATGGGATTGGCCCTTGCTTCATCGCAGGATACACACATAAACTCTAGATCTTGCTCCCTAGGCCTCCATCTATCAAAAATAGGTGTCAAAATGGCCTTGTCTCTCCTGAGCTCATTCCATATATCCATAATTTTACCTACATTGTTATAGAGCAATGAGGCATTTATTGTCTCTACAAAACTGGAAATTGTAGCTCTTACTCTCTCCTCATACTTCTTTGCATATAAGGCCTGAGCCTGTTTCAAGTTTTCCAATTCTTGAGGAGTAATTTCAACCATTTGAGAGCTGGAGGGTGCATGAGATGGTGGAAACTAAATGATAGGGCCAGTAGGTGGAGGTCTTGCAGGAGAAAAGGAGATCATCAGTGTTGAAGACTCGCCTTGATGGTATTGTCCAGTCAACTGGCTCTGCAGCTTGGCAATGATGCTATCCTTACCTCTTACCTCCTCCTTGGCACTGTTATAGGCCTTTAAAATTGTTTCCAACTTAATTTGGAGGGCCTCTTTCTCTTTGGCTTCCTTCTTTGCTACTGCAACACTAAATTTTGCAGTCTCCAACACAGTGCTAGCAACCTCCACTACCCCTGTACTCTGCACACTCTTCACCATCATCCCACCAAGGTAACCTTACCTTGGGGTGTCTTTACCTTTCTTACTCTCATTTCTCTTGAGAGACCACATGACGAGTGCAGTATTGTCCTTATTGAAAGTAATCCCCTCCATGGTTTTAGTCTCTTTTCTCACTGCATCTAGTACCAGGGCGTCTGCTATATCCCATTCGGGTAAGATAAGCACTCCAGCTTGTGCTACCATATCTCTTCCCTACTCAGGGGTGATGGTTTTGAATTCTTCCATCATCTCTTGCTTTATTTCCTCTTCCACCAGGGCTGGATCTATATTGGGCTGCTCAGCCTTTCTTTTTTCACATCTAGCATTATATTTATTTGTGTTGTTTCCATATAAACTGCATAAATGCTTCTGATGTGACAAAATTGTTATTAGCTAAAAAGGCACTACTTGCCTATTTTATCTCAGGATCCCACTCCTGGCCTTTGAGTTTAGTGGTAGTGATATCCATTTCAGCAGCAATGGGTTATTCTGGCATTCCTTCTTCCACTTCATCATATGTGTATGCAATTTCCCCTAGACTACCTAACTGTAGGAGTTGCTCAGCTGTTGCTTGCTCATTTCCTATATGGATAGGGGTTTGGGATGGGGAATACAAAGGTGTATCTAATTGTACTTCTTTCCCCACCCTTTGCTTCTTGGGGCTTTCTTGGATGTCAATGACATCTTGTATCTTCCTCTTTCCTTTGAAGGTAGAGGGCTCCCCTGTTGTAGGCATCAGCACACTATAACCAGATTTCTTATGCAGTGTGTAATCACTAGGAGGGATTGCCTTGCCGGAGGCTAACCTACTTAGGATCATCCTTTCCTTCTCAGGGTTGCTCTTGATTATAGCCTCCCTCTTCTCCTTCAGCGTCTGCATCACATCTTCAAAGCAAACAATCAAAAAATTTATTTTCTCTTCCAGTGGGAAAAAGCTAGACAATGGGTCATAGCTGGCATCAAACTGATGCACAAAATCCAAGGCTTTCTTATAAGCCACCCACTTCTCTTTCCTTAGCTCCTGCTCATCTAGATCAAACTCATTTTTTATGAGGTCTTCAGGAAACTGGAATTGATGAGGCCTACCTCTGCATGCTACCTTCTTCCTAAACATACCATTGAAGAAGTCTTCTAGATCAGCACACCTGGACACTGCAGTGGATGAATGATAAGGCTTGAGGAAATCCTCAAAGCAATTCCAACCTCCCTTTGTTATTACAAATTGGTGGGCTATGGTAGCTGTAGGGAAAATAGTCCCTTTACCCCTGCCTGTCAACTCTGCCTCTTGTAAGCCACCAATTTGTCTAAGCATCTCTGCGATTCCTACTTTGAGAGGGACTTGGTAAGGTAACAAAAATGGGGTGCCTTTGAAACCAAAAACTCTGAAAACTATGGAGACTGGATACAAATAAATGTCACCCCAGTTATGAACAATTTTTATGTTCTATGTGAATTCTTTTGGTCTTATGAATTCCAGAAGAACCTTGGGGATTCTTGGGTTCTCAGAGCAGAGGAGAGTCCTTATTTTGGATGCAAAATATTTATCAAACTTCAAAAAACTGGCATCCTCTCTATCCCATGACAACACAGTACTCCATAATTGTACTGGCATTTTTTCTCCTTCCTTCTCCTTAACAAGGTCCAGTCCATTGGCAAAGTAATCACCACCTTTGAAGAGAAAAAGATGCATCAGGAGTGAGTACCATCTGAAAGGCCTATCCACCTTTCCATTCTTGATTCCTATTAACCCTACATGGATAGCATCAGCAATAAAAGAGGCATAATCAAATGTAATTGCAAGAGAAGGATTCAAAATCTGGGCAATCATTAACAAGTAATGATTCAGCATATTTGCTTCAGCATCTTCTCCCAAAACTTGGCGAAGTGCCCAATACAATCCTTTGGCCCTCAGGGTGAACATACTTAATGAAAAGGGCTCTTGTGTGTTGGGTCCTACAACTTTTAACCCTCCTATTTTCACAAAAAACTCCTTGAGAGGCCCATTCCTGAGATGACTCCTCTGTGCACCATAAATTTGGGCTAATGATGTGAAATTTATAGGTTCTAGAAAATTTGTGAACTCATTAAGCCCAAAAGCTGTCCTAAACTCTTCGGCATTAATATCAACAAGGTTTTTTCCATTTACATCTCGAATGCTTCTTGTGACTGGATCATACTTGAGCGTAATTTGGGTCAGCAAATCTGTGTCCATAAATACCCCTAGGACTAATAATTTCCCGACACCTAATTCCCAGATACTATTTTGCGGGGCAGGAGAATTTCTCATTCTGAATCCAACTTTAAACAACCCCAACCTAGACAGTCCAACCTGTGGGTCTCTCAACCAGTTACCCTTTTCATATAATCCTTCTCCTATCTTTAAACGGGGAGCCTTGGGCACTAACTCTTTTGCCTTTGATGCCTGATTAGTTGACAGCGTCAACTGTTCTAAAAAATCATCACAGACACTCTTTTCTGAATAGTTAACTTTGCCAGAAAATTCTCTTTTAGGAGCCATTTTGGAAACGTAAGAAATGAATACCACTTTTAAACAATTCTGTGATGAATCAATTATCTTATCTAGAACACTACACAGGAATTGCTACATAAAAATACAAGAAACTTGTTCTTTGCTTGAAGGAATTTGCTTTGCGACTGAACTGACTTTCTCTGTATTTGAAGAAAATAACTTTGCATCTACTCTTCTACAAAATCCTTTAAAAGATATCTTCACCCGGTTGATAGGAAATCAAATATTGTACTCAGGGCCTTAACTACAACATTGATTCCGCATGCTTCGGTCGTCCCTTCAAAATTGAATTCATACAAGAATTCGTATTTGTCGCTCCAACGGGTCACAATGTTCCTGCAAGTGTTTCATTTTGCTCTTTTGCAACTTCACGGCATAACTATCAAGCATCTTAGTCCTATGAAATAGCGTCGACTATCCGATCAAAAGAAACTTGATCAAGCGTTAGATTGACCTACAACTTTGGCTCTGCGCTGAGTCCCGCTTCTCTATTGGCTATATGATACCACGTGGCGCCCAACCATTGGCCTTGAAATTTCCTTCGCATTCCACTTGATACTGGCTGTGTGTCTTTCTTTTATACCGCCGATTCCACTTTGGCGGGCCCACACTTTCTTCTTAGACCACGTGTCAACGAACACATGGACGACTCTCATTCACTCTCGCTATTTCGTGGGGTATAAAGAACGAGCATCTAACCCTTGCAAAATAGCACGGGCCATCGGATCATCTCTTAAGTTGATCAGCTTTTAATCATCAAAAAAGGCTTTCGGGAGGGGTGGGCCCGCTGACTCACTGTGAACACCTGGTGTCTAGTCACCTTCAGAGCTGACTTGTCACTTTTTTATACGCCGAGAGAAAACCGTGGGGCCACAATCTACTCTTGATAGCTGTATCCTCCAGGGCCACCATCAGGACAAATGGACGGCTCTCATTCACTCTCGCTATTTCGCGAGGTATAAAGAACGAGCATCATACCCTTGCGAAATAGCACGGGCCGTCGGATCATCTCTTAAGTTGATCGGCTTTTAATCATCTGAAAAGGCTTTCGGGAGAGGTGGGCCCACTGACTCACTGTGAACACCTGGAGTCTAGTCACCTTTGGAGCTGACTTGTCACTTTTTCATATGCCGGGAGAAAACCACGAGGCCTCAACAAACTCTTAACAGCTATACCCACCAAGTCATCTCCTGACTACGACCTGACTCACCTCTAGGGCCTGCCTTTTAGCCTTTAATCCTGACCTGCTAACTGTTGTGACTTCTGTCGTGTGCCACATTTTACTCGCTATCATCAACCAGTTGGACCGTCTATGTGGCATCCCATGTCATTTTCACAACTTCACTGGTTATAAATTACGCGCAACTTCGGCTAGCGAAATAACGCGAATCATGGATCCACCCGCGAGATGCGCACTAGTTACTGGGCCTGACAACTTTAGGAGAAAAACATATAAGGCATAAATTTTTCGGTTAATTAACATAACCGCCTAGGTAAACAACAAGGGGCAACACCTCCTACGACCCTGTGACCCATTACTTAAGTGAATAAAGTAACGAAAGATTAGAAACCAGAGGGTTTAAAACAAACACAAGAGGATCTAAAATCAAACCCTTAAACCCTTGAGGTCTAGAACAAAGCCGAAGCATTTGAAACTGCATCTTATTCAAAAAATTCAACAAACCATAGCCAATCATGGGAAAAGAAAAGCCCATTTTTAACTAGTGATAACAAGGAACATGCACACGCCAAAGGAATACAATACACCAAGTCGACACAAGAACCTAGGAGAGACACTAGAATCATAAGTTCATATGTTTATTTACCTATTACTAGATTTTTGAACTAGCTTTGAAGTTTTGACATAGTGTTGGAATCTCTAAAAATATTTGTGGTCCTCTCCAACACTAATATCCTATCCTAGCACTAGCATCCTTGCTAGTGAGATAATCAAAGACACTATTTGGACCATCATGCCAAGCACAACACTTGGGACACATATGGAAATATTCACAATATAATTTAGACTCTAAAACAATAAAAATTACTAGGAGCCCAAAGTAAACACTAACACCCTATCTCCAAAACCATTGGCTGGAAAAGAAGATAACTTCAAGAGCTTGGGAGTCAACAAGACAATCCAAAAATAACACAATGACATTGGGTATGAGTGGAAAGGTGTCCAACACAATTCAAACACTCCAAGGAAGACCTTAGATGACACATCAATGACATAGTTTCTTACCTACAAACACACTGACACAAGGAGACCAAAGGTTTCAACATTACCAAGAAACATGTTTTCTAAGAAAAGCATTCATTTTAAACCAAAATTGAAATATTTTATACAAGTTACTTTATAGGCTACTTTTTAATGTCTATAGTAAAAAAATATGTTGAGCACACCTTAGGACTGAGAGGGGGGTGAAACAATCTAGAACTTAAAATATTTAAACTTAAACTTTATTTTCCCAAAACATTATCAACTTATATCTAAACTTATCAGCAAGAATGAAAAATAGAACAATAAAACACAATACACAAGAACACCAAATTTACATGGAAAAACCACGGTGAGATTCAGCTCACAATATATAAAATGATTACAAATTTGTTTTAGGCTCACTTCCAAGGAAGCACATTACCACCTAAAATGACTTGCAGGCTAAGATACACTATCCTAGGGCAAGATACATATCGATTTGCAAGTTGAAGCTCACTACTACAAGGCAAGATACAAAAGGACTTGCAAGATAAAGCTCACTACTCCAGGGCAAGATATAAAGACTTACAGACTGAAGATCACTTCTCCAGGGCAAGCTACAATATCACAACATTTTAATCAGCAAGATAAAGTATTCTCCAAAGTTGTACTTCAACCATTATTGCGAGAAATCAACTCCAACAACAATCACCACCACACATTCACTGTCTTTGCATAACAAAACTCTAAAAATAATATGATCATGCAAAGCACACTCACACATATTTTGATTCACACACTCACATCATAATGCCACACATCATAACTCCACACAATCCATATTAATTTGATCTTCTATATATATATCAGCCTTTACATCTCAAAAACTCAATTAGGTTGGCCAAAATAGGGGACAAGCATAAGTCCAATTAAGTTGGCCACCAAACATAATTTTTGTGAATACAGTCCAATTTAAAAGATAGAGAGGACCTAAATCATCATATTTCACTTCTCTACATAGCTCCAAATAATACACATGCTGATGCAAATCATCCAAGGTTGGTAACAAGTAAACATGTAGATAAATATTGTACATAGCACATAACCAATCAGCCCAAAAACATATTATCCAGATGAATTAAATTAATGTATATCCCCACATGCCAAAGGTAGGACCCAAATACAACTCATCACACTCTCCAAAGTTGGCCCATATCATTAAGCTCATAGCATAAGCTGGAAAATAGAATGTTTTCAGCCAAACCACAACAATTACCCAAAACGACAACATCAGAGACAATGGAACACCAAACTGATCGTCCAACACTATGTGGATAACATATGAGAATTTTTAGAACATCTAACAACATTCCCAAATACTTATATCTCACTATCACATCTATACACTCTAGCACAAAACAAATAGATATATAGAACACTTCATTGCAAAAATGCCATGAAACACAGTCCTAAACAAAACATCAATAAATCTTCTTTTAGAACACCTCAACACTTGAAATTGGAACTGAGACAATGCACAAATATTACAAGCATGTCCTCCAAGTCAAAACACTTGAAACATCAATATGGACAAATGTAGAACATTTTCCAAACAAATCAAATCCACTTCTGATAGATAGATAAACTATCAATAAACAACAATCACTAGTCACTTCAACTACAACACCATGAACCTAAAAAGATAGCAATGAAATCTCCACAAAGCATAATATCATGTTCAAATCCACAAGACCAAATCCTCAATTATTGAGAAATGTAGAGCATTCTTCTAGTCAGACTTTAAATACTCTTTCTTGCATATCACATCTCATCATACTCCAAACATTCTTGAAATAACACTAGCCTGAACAAGAGTGTTAGGGACAAGGAAAGAACATCCTAACCATCATTATCATGTTACAAATCCACAACTTATAATCATTATACTATCATCATCACCATCAACACATCATACTGAATGTAGACATTAGACACCAACAAAGGTGGACATCCACAACCCAAGGTAACTACAACCATTTGTATCGTATAGCATCTTCCTCAGCAAACCATGACAACACAACAACATCAATAACCACACAACAACAGCCCATCATCAAGGATAACATATATTGTTAGACATCGGGTTGACATCAATGACAACACATATTGCCAACAAAATAAATCTACTTTTTATTTTATTTAGATTTTTTAATTAAACAACCATTTTAAAGTACTTTAATTTTATCTCTAAAAATTTTGAATTTAAATAAATTGACATATGATCTAGGTGGGTGAGCATTATTTTCCACAATATGGATGAGAAATATTATGGAAAGTGAAAAAAAAAATTAAAGATTTTAATTCTTATATTTAAGTTCGATTATATTATTGTATAGGTATCTTAAATATATCTTTTAGAAGAAATCTTAGATTATTTTATTTAATTACTAATATTTATTTGACTTTGAACTTATTTTAATTTTATTTGAAGAGTTACTTCTATTTACTACAAATATATTTTATTTACTAATTTATGTTCACAATAGCAATATGAAACTTTTTTGATGCTATTCTACACTACTTGCTTTATTTTAGAATTATTTTTTTCATTATATTGTTTAATATATTTTTATTTAAAGAGTTGTTTTACTTTCAAAAAAGTCATAAATTCTTATTTTGGAACAAGGTTTGTTGTATTTTATTTTTACTTAGAAAAGTGTAGTAAACATTATATATTTATAGATTATTTTTTCTAAACTTATTAATTTTTTGAAAGTATATGTCTGAGGAGAGAACTTGATGTGACAGTTTACTTTAGTGTTTTCTTTATGTAATGTGTTTTTCCATTGTCATGCCACATTTATTATGGGATTTTAAGCTTTTTCATGGCCTCGACCAGCCTCTTCCAAGTAGTGGATGTTGGTGTTAGAGCTTTAGTGTTAGGCAACCATGGCACCCCCGAATAAATAAACTCGCAAGTTTATCCTGAAGGTGTTCCACAAGGTATGTCTTTTGGTACACCTAATGTGTCTTGCATGTCCAAGAATTTGATAGTGTATGTGAGTGGCTTGAAAAATATACCTTAATAGGCTACTTTGTGGGTAGGGTTCCACCTAAAAGCAATATGCATGATTGGGTTGCGAAAACCTGGGGCCCTCGTGGGGTCGGGCTTGATGACATACAGAATCACACCAAGGGTTTCTTTTTATTTTGTTTTTCCAATCCCACCCATGTTGAGGGTCTCCTCCATCATGGGCCCTAGTTTGTTAAATCTTCCTTGCTTGTTTTTCAACCATGGTCCTAAGACTTTACTGTCTCAGATAACAAGAAGCTCAAGATCCCAATCTGGATTGAGTTCATGGGTCTCCCTTTTTCTTTTGGTCATTCTTGCAAACCATTTCTCAATCTATTGGTAAGGTGGTTTGCATGAAACCTAGTCACTTTTTTCGTGCCCATCCCAAAAAAAGAGTTTGTGTGGAAGTAGATTTGTCTTGAGACCTCAAAAAGACTATTGAAATTCAAATAGGAGTTGAATGCAACTCTCAACAAGTGCTCTATCTGAATCTTCCTAATACATGCTATCAGTACCAATCCTCTCAACATAAAATTAGGGATTGTCCTTTAATCATCCCAAGGGTTAAAACTCCAACCAAGGAGTCTCCCCCTCCACGCTCTTCCAAGGCTACTAAGAATGAGCATGCATGAACTGCAATGGTTCACAAAGAAAATAGTTCTTTTGTTGCTTCTCAAAAGCAATCTAACTCTACCACTATGCAGTTGTAATTACAAGAGCTCACTCAGTCGTTGTCAAAGCCCACAGCTCAATCATAGTTGCAAGTTACTTCAATGTTGATTCTCAAGGGAAATTTTTTACTGTTGAGGGTGTTTCCTGTCCTGTGTGGGTTCGCACTCCCCAGGTCACTTCATTTTTATCAGCTTAGTCATCTTCATTATGCCTCTCTTGTAGCCCTTTTTGGTGGGAAGCAAATAGAAATGAAGTTCCAAAAAAATGCAAGCTAGTCCTTGGGGATTCTTACCCTAGCTTCCAACTAGCTTCTGATTTCTTACAGAATAGATTCTCCTCTCTCAAGAATAGGGATGACATGCAATATTTTGAATCATGAATTTCATGTCATGGAATGTCTGAGGTCTAACTAGCCTCACCAAGAAGTATTCCATGCAGGATACTTGACAGAAATTTCCTAGTATTGTTGTCTTTTGCCTTCATGAGATTAAAATTATAGCTTTCATGTTAGCTACTACATGTCATGTGATTTGGCCAGATTGCCTGGTTTATTCTTTAGAACACGAAGCTAGCTGAGGAGGTGTTGTCACCCTCATCTTATCATGTTGGCATTCCTCTATTGTGGCTCATGGGTTGGATCCCACTGAGCGGCTTTGTGTGGGTCCTCATCTTAGTTGATAATCAATCCTTTGGGATAATTATTGTTTATGCTCCCAATGATGTTGTTGAAAGATCTCATCTTTGATGGTGGACAGATGATTCTCTGCCACCGGGGACTTGGGTTCTATGTAGGGATTTTAAAATGATGGAATTGGCCTTCGATAAGGATGGGTTATTACCTCTTCATTGGACAACTAGTGAAAGAGAGGCATGGTTTTATATGTGCAATAAAATGGGTCTTTTCAACCCCAATACCAACTGTCGTCACCTCAAGGTATCTAGCACACTTGGAGTAACTATAGGGCTGGTATTGCTAGAATTTTGAAATGGCTTGATCATGCCATGATCTCGGCTCGATCTTTTTTCTATTTTGGGGAAAACCAAGATCTTTTGGTTTTAACTCTCCACAAGATAACCTTATCAGACCACTATCCCATTAAGTTCAGCATTAAATGACAATTGGGTCGTGTACAACCATCAAAAACTTTTTTTTTTAAACACTTCATTGTTGAATCACCCACCCATGGTGGCCCACATTAAAAGGGTTTGGAATCTTGAGAATTGGACCACTTAGCTTATTGGATGGCTTACATGGTGGAATGATGTCATCCAACACACAACTCATTTACTCTATATTTATGGCAGGTAGTTAGCCATGTACTGTCAGTGGTCCTATGAGATGGCCATCATGGATTTTTGCAATGCCATAGAGGCACTGGTTGCCAACCGTTTCTACTCTAAGTTGCAAGCCCGAGATGCTCAACTTTGCCACCAGAAGCAAATTGCTAATAACTATATTCCATGTGGAGCTCAAATCAAAGCCATATTGCACTAGCTTAAAGTTAGGGATTGTGCATCTAAAGAATTTTGATTGGCTCTTAGAGCACATCACTCCTCACTTGGTATCAAAACATAAAGGATGGTCAAATGGTGCTCTCTAAGCTATCAAATATTCCTCAATCTTTTGTCAAAGATTATGAGGTGTTTAAAACATAGGGAAGTTCCCTTCAAACAGACCAAGCTTTGCAGGAATGTCTCTATGTCATTCCTTCACAGCTTTCTAAATATCAAAGGGTGTTTTGCAATCAAATGCTTACCCTTGAGGATCTCAAAGAGGCCATGTTTGTTGGCAACAACAATGAAGGAACTGAGATGGGGGGTGAATCAATTTTCACCAAATTAAAACAATTAAGCAAAATCTTATATTTCAATCAATTGCAGCAAGAATAAAGATAAAGACAATAACAACAACACACATAACACTAAGATTTTGATGTGGAAAACCTAGTTAAGAGAAAACCACGGTGGGAACCTACCCATAATAAAATGATACTTTGTAGTAGTATGTGTAAATATTATAATGGGGAATGCACATGCATTTAGATAGACTACCTACAGATCACTACTCAAAACATAATGACCCATAAGGCTCCAACCCTCTGTGAAGGTTCACTACCTTACAATAATGTTTATACTACAATCCAATTTACATGAACTTCAAAGATAGCATCTGCTAATGCTTGATGAAAGCTCCAGTTAAGCTCATTTGTCTTCCCTGCAACAATCTCTACTTAATACAAAATATCGAAGGATAAATTTGCTCATGTGCACATACACCACTCTCTGATAATGCAGAAACCACATCAAAATATGATTTGCATGAGTATAACACCTATTTATACAATTCATCAACCTTGACTACAAGGTCGCCCAAACCCTCAACCCTTAATTACAAAATTATATCACATGATACATAAATCAACCATTGAACCAATATAATGCCACAGATGACATATAATTGACCTAAATAAAATCTCCAAACATTCATCACCACCAGAAATCTTGCCACGATCAACCACAACACGCTACACAACCAAAAATATCGAATAACATGAAGAATATCACCGGATCAACAAAATCACCAATATTGTACATAAGGATCAATGAAAACCACCAAAAAAAATAGAAAATGATCAGAAAACACCAACAAACATGTTAGAACCATCTGCAATAGCTGCACCAACACCACTTAATCAAATCTTCATCTATCAACACACTAGCACTCAAGAACACTTAACAGCAGCAATTCAGACTAGAAAGAAAACGTGTGTAGTACCAAATCATGAACCATCTAAAATGAAGATACAAATGAACATCCAAAACACTCTCCCAAATCTGGAACCAAAAGCATGACCATACCGGAGCACAACGGATCAATCACTAGAACATTGCAACACTGAACATAGAAGAACTGTCTTCATAACGGAATCCACAACTTGACCAAATCAACACATAGCATCAAGGAAAAATTTAAGAATGAAGTATCTCTAGTTGATTCAACATCCCAAATAGATAAACCAACCAAATCAACTCAATGCAATCATCGGAACACCAAACACAGGAATATGTTGACATGAATGACCACAACATATCCTAGCAGCAACAATATCCAAAAATGTTTTCTATGGTGGATGATAAAGCACCTAGTTGTGATGGCTTCCCTCACGAATTCTATAAGGCCTTATGGTCCTATGTTGGCCCAGACCTTCATAAATTTTACTTGGAAGCTTTTCATTTGTGATCTCTTGGCCACCTTATCAACAAGGGAAACATAAAATTCATACCTAAATTAGGAGATCTAGAAGATATTTACAGCTAGGGTCCCATTACTTTCCTCAATGTCTCTTATAAAATAATTGCCAAAGCCCTAGCCTTCAAGATTCAGGCTATCTTCTCCCGCAAATTGTTTGTCTAGGTAAAATTGGTATCATTAAATCTAGGTTTATCCTTAATAACATCATTTTTGTTTAGGAAGGCATGGAATGGGCTACTCTAAGAAAAATGTCATTTTTATCCAAATTTATTTTGTCAAGGCTTATGACCGCATTAATGGCCATTTATTCTTGCGATGCTCAAATCCTTAGGGTTTGGTCCCTGCTTCATTCAATTTGTGCAAATTCTTTTTGGAGACGCTTCAACTTGAATCACCATCAATGGGCAACAATCTTTGGCTTTTGGCCTGTTTAGGTCCATTCGCCAGGGTTGCCCTTTGGCCCCTTGTATGTTTTAGCCACCAAGGGTTTTGGATACCTTCTCACTTTAACTATCTCTGTAGGATGCATTAGGGGTATTTCCATTCTTGAGTTACCTTCTCATCTTGTCAATTGCAATTTAGCAGATGATGTTTTTCTCTTGACTTGATTGAAGAGGAACATAATGTCCAGGCAACCCTTCAATGCCTTGACACCTTCTGTTTGGATTTTGGTTTGGAAATTCAATGGTACAAAACCCTTTATTAAAGATAATCCTTCTCCCAGCTCCTCCCTGGATTCTCCAATATGGGTGGAAGTGGATTCAGCATGGGAAAATCTTTCAATTTATAGGCATTCCTTTTGCCTTTCAAGGATATGTTGTGGATCTCTAGAATGTGGTTCTTGACTTAATTGAGAAGAAGCTTGCCTTCTAGATTACCAAGCCACTCTCATTGGCTAGTAAATTCTATATTTGTTCCAAATTATTGGTTTCCACTCATGTTGACTACTCCTCTTATTGGGCTCCTTTAAAGGCTTCATACAAAAAATTGGAAAAGCTCCTACGAGACTTTTTGTGGGCTTCAAAAGCTGACCAACATGGTTTTCATTGGGTTGCTTGGGATTATTGCTGTCTCCCCAGGGATTCCTAAGGTCTTGGTTTTCTCTCCACCTAGAAACAACGTCTTGTCTTGTGTGCCAAATGGGTTATTCATGTCATCTCTTGCAATGAGGCCTGGAAAATTCTTATCAGGCATATATTTCTTCATCTTATCCAACTCATAGGCTGGCCTGGAAGGGGATTGGTTTTTAAACCCTTTTAATGAAAGATGTCATGCATATTCGAGGTACTTTTGTTGCTAAGAGCATTTGGTAGGCCTAGGAACCTGTTAATCCTTGGCTCTTCTAGGATGGGGTTGGTTTTAGAGATGGCTTTTCTTTCAACCAGCACAATATTTGGTGGTCACCTCTTATTCAATTTCAAGGGCTCCCTCTAGCCTATGTTCTTGGATTGTGTGCCATGTGATTTCACAAGCATGGCACTTGCACTCCTCCAGATATTTCTTCCAGACAGTATGAATATTTATTCTTGGGAAGATTTGCAGGCCCAATTTCACCTCAATCGACCAGACCAACAAACATTTGATCTCATCATGTCAGATCCTTCTCTAAATATGCTTCACAAGTTCGGCATACACTCAGGTAGTCTGTGGTTTCCCAACACCTCCTGTAACTAAAACCTAGGTTGGGATATTGTTGGCTTGTTCCTCATGTGCCTATGGTTCTAGCCTTGAATCTTCAGTGGCATTTTGCAATCCTATTAGTCTATATGGAATCACAGTTTCACACTATTTGGTTAGCTATTATTGAGCCTAAGTTAGCTTATTTTGTTTGGTGTATTCTTTTCCAAGGCTTGTCCTTAAACTCTCATCTGTAGCATCTAGGTGTGCCAAACCCTCACTACCCATTTTATGGTCATTGTGAGACTTTCATTCAACACTTTTGGTATTGCAGAAGAGCCCAACAATTGTAGACATGAATTCATGAATTTTTTTGGCCCTTTTGGCCTAATCCTTTTTCTTGGCATATGATCTTGTTGGGTGATCTCTTCTAATTTCCCTTTCATTTCACACAAATATAGGATGCTTTTAGGATTGGGATCCTATTAACTTTATGGAAACATAGGAATGTCGTTATTTTTTTTCATAGCTCTCTTGATATTCATGTTTCTTTGTCTACTAAAGCTTGTATTTGTAAGCATATGATGCTTCAGATTAAAGTGCAAGAAAACTAGGTTGCACTTGAGGTGGGCCACTTGCAAGAGCTTCTGGAACATTGGGAAAATGTACCTTGTACAGTTCCCAGAGTGGCATCTAACTCTTTTATTTTCAGTACCTAGTCTCTACCCTATGACAGGCGATGTAGCCATAGTTCCTCTATGCACTGCTCCCACACTCCACATTCACAAGCCCCTCGTCACTAGTCTGGGGGTAAAAGAGACTTTTAGCATAGATGTTCTAACTCTTCACTATTGGCATATTGTTAGCATATCTGATGAAGAAAATAATGGAGAGATTATTCGCATATGGAGATGTTGATGAGATGACAAGATAACTGGTAAAGTTGGTAAAGTTGATGGATATTGTTGGCTAGATGATGTTGATATAGTTTTAAGTTGCTTGATGACCTTATTTGTGTTGTCATTGATGGCAACCATGTTTGTTGAGTCATCTAAGTCATCTAGGCCTATCGGTAAAGCCTGACTGGTAGAGGAATGTGTTAGATAGCAAAACTGCTAAACCGGTTTACTACAAGGTAAGCAGGAACAGTGTGATGATCAAGACACAGGTATGGATGATTGGTTATGAGTTAGGTGTTGCAATGTGGAATATACGTTTATGAAATTGGCATGAGTCTGTGACTACAACCACATCAAAAAATTTAGTATATTGAGTGAGTTATGATTTACTGTCATAAACTCTATGAAGAAGAATGTATACCGGTAACAGATCTTTAACCAGTAATGATTTATGGTATGGCAGTCAATATTATTATGTTAATTACTTAGTGATGATAATATTGCATTTAAGCACATACAAGGATCGGTTTTCTTGGGAAACAGTGAAGTGCTGAGTAGAATGTGACAAGGGTTTGATGGCTTATCAAATCGATGTGCGGTGATATGCGGTGATCATTCAGTGGTGGAAATTCTCTTGAAATTTGTTGTAATGATCTTTAAATGATTTTTAATGATCTATAATGTAAATTCAATGTATTTTGAATGTGGTTAGGGTTATGTAACCGACCTAGTTGAAAAGTGTATTTAGGTCAAGTTTGACAAGAGATTTTGTGTCGGTGATTTGAGAAGAAGAGTGTGTCGAACTAGTTTGAAGAGTTTACATGTGAGAAGAAGAGTTGAGCTGAAAAGGATCTATACTAGCAAGCAAGGAAGTGTTGTGATCAGATCATTTTCCCTGTTGTTCCCTAATAGTTACAAAATATTGAGATCCCTTAACCTAGTAGATCCTAATAGGTCTTATTTGTAAATCCCTTCACTAGGTCGCTCATTAGCTTGAGTTTAAAATCCTCTAACAAGGTAGAGCTCCTAACAGGGCTAAGGTAAAATCCCTTCATCGGGTGACTCCTAACAAGGTCTTCTCTTAATTGGGCACATTGTAAAGCTCCTAACCAGGCACATTCTGAAAGAGTGCAAATATTTTGTGGGTGCTAATTCCCACCGTGGTTTTTCTGATTTGGATTTCCATGGTGAAAAATCTCTGTGTTCATATGATGGTTGCACTATTGGTTTCAGCATTTGATATCATTACTTTATTTGCATGTTGATGAACACTTAAGTGAATGGTTTAGTAAATCTGCTAACCGGTATATTTGAGTAGTTATTGATATTGGTTTTTGAAGTATTCCAGATTTGTTTAACTACTGATTCACCCCCCCCCACCTTTCAGTAGTTACGAGATCCTCATAATAACATTCACCACATTGTGGCTTTTCTTTTGGGTGGAACACAAGAGGTGTGGTACCCTTTCTTAGTGGTGGCTTTTAGTTGGTCAAACATCAATGGTGATTCCAGTTGGCCAAGCTCATCCAAATGGTTTCCATGACTATTGCTAGCCATTTCACCATCCAGAAAGGAGACTGAAAAAGAAGAAGATTATGTTGTTGAGGAGGGGTGGTCCCTTCTAGATGACACTCCTAGCCCTATTGATGTATGGGGTCATAAAAATGACAAAGATCCTCTCCCACCACCATCAGCCACTGCCTTGGTTGCTTAGCAACTATTTTTTGTGTTTTTTGTTTCCAAGAGCAGCCCGTGTTTCTAGTTAAAGTAGTTTTTTTAGGCATTGTCTGAGTGACTCTCAAGGAGTGATCTTGTATTCTCCTACCCTTTTTTGTGAATAGTGTACCTTTAAATATTTTAATGGAAATGCCTATTCATCAAAAAAGAAAGTATGTCTTTTTTTTTTGGGTTTATGTTTACATAATGAAGTTAGACTCCTTAATACCATTATGCAATTCTCTTAACATTATTAGATGATATTTTTTCTATAAAACTTTGTTTTGTTGTAATATGTTTACAAGTAAAATTGTTTGAATAAAGTATGGATTATGGATTATATATATATATATATATATATATATATATATATATATATATATATATATATATATATATATATATATATATATATATATATATATATATATATATATATATATGTATATAAATATGTATCTATAAGTATATATGTATGTAAATATACGTATATATATATATATATATATATATACAATTTTTTTCTACTATGTTTACATGTCTATTTGAGCAAGAAAAATAAAACCCTTTAAAAATATTAAAAATTTGCATTTCTATTCCTATTAAATATTATTATGTAGAATGAATAGGAGGTCTACCAATAATTCTTGAAGCTTCTCTTTCTCTAGCCAAAATACAAAAGAAACCTTGTACTCCTCCATATTTCACTTCAACAAGTCCAGAGGGGCATATGCACCAAGATGGGGGACCAAAAAGATGCTAGATTTATTTTTGCCCCCAAAAATAGATAATGGTGTCATTTCAACGTATTTTCTGTTGTAGCTTGTGCTTTGGTGTTTTTCTACTTCTCTATATTGTTCTTGCCAAAAGGAGAAGCCATTTTTTTCTCATGGAGGTGTGAAATTATTGTCAAAATGCCACATGATATTCAGGAGGTTGAAGAGGTATGTATTTCTGATTTCTTAGTGTCAAATTTTGATTTAATTGTAGATTAAATTAGGTTTTTAAATTAAAATTTGTTTTATTTTTTAGGAATTGAGAATCCACCTGAAAATATTGAAAACACATCATCACCTCCTCATCAAGACCCTTCTGAAGAACAAGAACAACAAACACCTCCTTCAATTCATATACATCCCCCAGGCACACAAGAAAACATACTAGGAAAAATTGAAAATAACAAAAATAAACTTGACGAGTTAATCATTAGGCTTAATGAAGATCTCGCTTCAACAAACTCTCATAGGACAAGCCTTGTTGAATCAGTGCAATATATCTTGATTCATGTAGGTTCAGTGAGTGGATAAATAATTTTTAGTCCAATAAAAGAGAAGAACAAAAATATTTTTATGCAAACAAGTTATCATATGTGAAACTAAAGAAAAATAAAATTAACAAATTCAACCTGTGTGCACTTTTCATGGACCCTCAAACCAATCAACCTTTACGCCCTAGATGCAGGAGGTTCCCTATCCATTGGTGCCACCACGAAGGGGTAAGGAATAACTTTTTGTGATAGGTGGTGGATGGTTTTGATCAACCTCCATGTAATAATCATGAGGTATGTCAATACTTTTTGAGGAAACTCTATTGTGAGATTTTCCTCAATGAGATCTCGAACTATTTTGACTATCTAAATTTCCAAGGTAGAGGTGGGGGCTCCTCACATGATAGAGCAGGGGCACAATGTCACCCAAATTTTGGTACCAAGACTATTGACCAAACCTATGGTGGATCATATGACCATTCCTTCCATAGTGAAGAATAATTCCAAGGTGGATACCTTAGACTCCATTATCTTGTTGACTCGAAGCTTTCTATAGTATATCAAGCCCCTACTACATTGTGATATGGGTGAATCTTCTAGGCCTTGAGTTCTAGCTCACTTTTTTCAATCAACCGAGTCTCTTTGTACTTATGCCCCTCATAGTAGTCAGCATGCACCTACACAGCAAACATATTCTATAGTGGATATGGTCATTGACAAAATATTTGTTGAATGAGACATTCAACATTGATACTCAGGTAAATTTTTGCAAGTTCATTTAATTTTTTTTACTAAATTATATTATGAAATGTAAGAATAACTAAATTAGTAGAATGATTGTGATGATTTAAATCCATGGTCAAAGTGTTTTCACTACCTGTGTCATTCCCCCACCCCATTTTTTTATGACACCA
This sequence comes from Cryptomeria japonica, assembly GCF_030272615.1. NCBI lineage: Eukaryota > Viridiplantae > Streptophyta > Pinopsida > Cupressales > Cupressaceae > Cryptomeria > Cryptomeria japonica. The sequence goes on from NC_081412.1 coordinate 561,174,856, forward strand.
TTGAGTCCACAGGTATGTATCCAATAAAAAATTCAATCATTGCATGTGAATAGTTGAACATTATATGAATGGTTTTCTCATAAGTCAATTTGGATGTCAGCTAATTTAGTGCTAGATCTTCAACATCAACACCTCGCAATAAATTTTGTCAAGGCACTTTCATGTAGCTAATATGTATTCATTAATTGTGTTGTAAAACAATTTTAGGTAGTTTTGGTAATTGAACAACAATTGTGTTTTCATTTTTAATTGTTGACATCAAATACTCAGGTCTTAATGTTCATGCCACATTGGAGTGTGGTGTAGCTACAGTAGTAGAAATTTTCGATGCTTTGACAAAGGTATGAGATAGATTAGCAAATTTCACTTTTACTTTTAATGGTCTATTATTGAAAATTATAATGATACCCGTATGTAGTTTAATTGCTATCTTGATGCTTATTGCAGGGGCTTGTTACTCTTGATCATGAACATGCCCCTATTCTGGATGAACATCATGATTATATGTATCTAACAAGTGATTATTATGTTATATTTCAATCTATAATTTAATTACTGTTGGCATATGCACACTCCAATGAGACATTGTAGGTGATTGAAGGTTTTATCATTGATGGCAACCTTGCAATCCTATGGCTCTGACAAAGCATTATACCGGAAAGGCATTACACCGACAAGTTAGTGCACCGGCATTAGCAGATCACACTCTACACCAGCACCGGCACAAAGAAAGGAAGTACATCGGCATAGAGGCTGACAGGATTTTGTTATATTGTATTTTGTTTATTATTGTAAAAACTTTGTAAGCCGACTTGGCATGTTGTAAAATGACTCTTATATATAAAAGAGATCATTGTAGACATTTTGTTAGAAAAGAAGGAAGTGAAGAAAGTAATGTATGCGAAATATTAAGGCAGACCTATTATGCAAAATATAGGTTGAAGGGTTTATGTAAGAAGCAGAGCAACAACTGGTACTGGATCAGGCGTTATAGATGCTATTGTAAAGCAATACAAGATATTGGATTTGTATAATCGACATTGTAAGTCAGTGAGACTTTCCATTGAGCACTGAGCTCTAGGCAGTTGGCCTTCCTACATGTGCAGGCCCCTATTATAAGTAATATTCTCTTATTGGCCAGTGAGTGAATATTGTGGGTCACAAATCCCATCGAGGTTTTTCCCACACCAGGTTTCCTCGTTAAATCCTTGTGTTATGGTGTGCTTTTCATGTGGATGTTCTTAATTATGTTTATTACATTATTTCTTGCATACCGGTACACTGTTATAATATGTTGTGCATGTTTTAAGTTAAGAAATTCTAATAACCAGTCAGATACTGATTCATCCCCCCCTCTCAGTATCTGTGGGATTCCTAACAATTACTATATATATTCTGCATTAATGTCTACTTTTTATTGTATCAGTTGGAGCTCTAGAAAAGTCTAGAGAGGAGGACTAGTGAGTGCACTCAAAAGACACCAGCATCATATACATCTTCATCCCCTCGACTATCGAAGGAAGCTTGTGATCTATTTCCTTCCCCTAGTGGGAGATGACTAGACTAGAGTCCTTTGTTGTATGCCTATATGGCATTTTTTAGCACATGTTTTTTATTATGGATATGTGAAATTTTATGTCCATATGGATTTTGGCAAACCTAAATCAATATATTGGATATATTTTATACTTTTATCACCATAGAACATTCTATGGCTTTATGGATTTTTGGTTAATGCAAATTATTTTTACAATTGTTATCCATAATTGCACTACAAACAATTAATTGAATAAATGAATGAATTGTTTTAGTTTTTTGTTACTAACCATGATATGGGAACAAAATCTACTCACTATTCTTAGCAACCAATTTGAATCTTCCTTAATCACAAGAAATATTATAACATAAAATAATTTTTCTTCCTTCCTTGGTTTGCATATAGAAACTAAAGACATCTTTTGAATTTATTTTTGGATGTAATAAATAATGAATCAATCACAGGTGATTATATTTAAATTACATAAAGAGTTGAAACGATAAATGTAAAAAAGAGCTTGAGCATGCTTGGCTTTATGCCAATTTATATTTTTCAATGATACTCAGATTTTGTTACATATATGTTTGATGATTGAAATCAATATTCTCTAAGTGTATCAACATTCATTAGATTGTGACAATTTTATACTATAAATTTTCCTTACTTATACTAGGTTGCACTTGTAATATAGTCTTCAAACACTTTTTCTCTATGTGAGCTATCTTGTACAAAATTGTCTTCAACTCCTATTTGCCTTCATCTATTCCTATGCTTGGGATAAATGGAGATTGAAAACCACATCAGGTGTTTGTTATGTTTAAGGAAAAGTATGTGACTTCCTTGATAATGTGTCGAAACCTTTGCTAACTTCTAATGATTGAAAGAACATGACAATTAAAATTACCTTGATGAAAGTGTACTATCTAATGTGGTGATATGCTATTGATGCAAGAGTGGAGATAACACTTTTTTATATTGATTTTCAATATATTTCAAGCAACCTTGGATCAATGTTACTATCCTATGGATTATTTGTCAAATACAAGATTATGGACACTTAATTGGACATATTTAGTGAGACAACCAAGATATTACATTCAAAATATCTGAAACAACCTATTAAGAAGGAGAGAAAATATGTTTGAAATGATTTTTTATCCAAAGGATAAATCAAAACTTAAAATCTAATCTATAATGTAATAATACCAATAGTAAATGAGTCCATTTATAAATCGAAACAATTTGATAGATAATAGATGTTAGGCCTACATATGTGCTCTCAATCTCAAACTAGGGAAATGGTTTAAAGTGTGATCTAACTGGCCAATTTTATTCAAACTTTTCATTCATGATATGTATGGATGTAAAAAAAAGTGTTATAATTTTGATTCTTTTCCCACACATGCAAATGCCTTTTCCATCAAACCCTTGGTCAGCAATGTCTTACAGGGTAGTATGGTTGTATTTTTATGATTTCTAGTGTTTGAATGAGTTATTTCCATTAGAAGAGTGTTTATAAATGTTATATATGTCTATTTGCACTTTCCTTATCCATCTTAGGGCTTGATCAATCCATTTGATCTCTATTATTTTAAAATAGTCCTAAAAACAAACCTAATTTGACTGTAAACAACAATTTTTCATCTATTCCATACAAAACAATCTTGTCTTATATTGTACATATTTTTAATAAGGGACAAAAGGGTATTTCAAATGGGTCTTATATATTTATTATCAGTAGCATGAAGGATGTTATGGCAAAAAAGGTGATAATTCATGCACTAAAGAGAACGTATCTGCATAGTGTGGCCTGGAATGTTCGGGTTACTTGACAAGAAAAATGGGGGCATGCCTAGCATAAACCTAACCTCGTAGATGTTTTGGTACTAATAGTTCATCCCATTAAAAACAAAATGAAATTTAGGGTATATTACAACTTTTGATTGAATGAATCTAACACTTATGGGGCAATGAAAAAACTCTCGCCACGAGCAAATGGATTTTATTTTTCAAAGAGGGAGATTATTATAGATGTTCCTTAGACCACCCTATATATTTAAATAGAATTTTTCATGTTCAATAGATTCTAAAAAATGTTCCAGCAAAGTTTGGCAATTTTTGCACTTAAGAGAATGCATAAGCACAATGTGGCCTACAACGTTCAGACAACTTGGTAAGAAAAATGGAGGCATGCCTAGAATAAACCTAGCCTCTTGGACATTTTGGGACTAGTGGTTTATGCCCATAATGAATAGAATGAAAGTTAGGGTATATTTCAACTTTTGATTGAATGCATCTAATGCATTTTGGGGCAACAAAAAAACTCTCACAACAAGAAAATGGATTTGACTCTTCAAAATCTAAGATATGTTATTATAGAAGAGCCTCACACAACCCTGTAGCTTCAAACAAATATTTTGTATGTGTCATAGACTTCAAGAAACGCTCTAACAGAATTTGGTAATTTTCACACTTACGACACTTAAGAGAACATGTCAATACAATGCGGCCTAGAACGTTCACACAACTTGGTGAGAAAAATGAGGGCATTCCTAGCATATACCTGGCCTCTCATGAATGTTGGTGTTGATTGTTTGTGCCCACGATGAACAAAATGAAAGTTAGAGTATATTGCAACTTTTGATTGAATTCATCTGACACTTTTTGGGGCAAAAAAATAACTCTAGCTATAAGAAAATGGATTTGAGTCTTCAAAATATAAGAGAGGTTAATTTAGAGGGGCCTCACATGACCTTGTAGCATCAAAAAAAATATTTGTATGTTCCATAGAAATATCCCATCAAAGTTTAGCAATTTCAGCAATTAGGGCACTTAAGAGAATGTGATGCCACAATATGGACTATAATGTTTGAACAACTTTGTAAGAAAAATGGAAACATGTCTAGTATAAAAGAAACCACCCAGACAAATTAGCGTTGACGGTTTGTGTCCAGGATAAAAAAAATTATAAGTTAAGCTATATAGCAACATTTCCTTAACTGTAAACAATCATTCTTCATCTATTTCATATAAAAAAACACTATCTTATTTTCACATGTGTTTAATAAGGCCCAAAAGGGTATCTCAAATAGGTCTCTGATCTTTATTATCAAGTGTATGAAGTATTTTATGGTAGAAAAGGTGACAATTCATGCACTAAGGATAACATGTCAACATAGTGTGACCTAGAACATTCAGGTGACTTGGCAAGCAAAACAAGGGTATGCCTAGCATAAACCCAACCTCCTAGACATTTCAGCACTAATGGTTCATTACTAGAAGAAGTAGGATGAAAGTTAGGGTATATTGAAACTTTTGATTGAATGTATATAATTTTTTTGTAGAATGAAAGTTAGGGTATATTGAAACTTTTGATTGAATGTATCTAATTTTTTTGAGGAAATAGAAAAACTCTCACCACGAGTAAATGGTTTTGAGTCTTTGAAACCTAAGAGAGGTTATTGTAAAGGGTCCTCACATGACCCCATAGCTTCAAATAAATTATTTGCATGTTCCATATATTCTGAGAAACACTTTGAAAAAAAATTCTTGTTTTTGCACTTAAGACACTTAAGAGAACACAGCAGCACGGTGTGGCCTGGAATGTTCAGGTGACTTGGAGAGAAAATAGGAGCATACCTAGTATAAACCCAAGCTCCTAGATGTGTTGGCACTAATGACTCATGCCCATGACAAACAAAATGAAAGGTAGGGTCTATTGCAACTTATGATTGTGCATATAATTCTTTTCAAGGCAACAAAAAAACTCTCTCCATGAGAAAATGGATTTAGTTATTTCAAAATCAAAGAGAGACTATTATAGAGAAGCCTGACATGATCCTGTAGCTTAAAATGGGTTGTTTATGTGTCATAGATTCTAAGAAACACCTTGTCAATGTTTGGTAACTTTTGGTACTTAGGGTACTTAAGATAATGCATCGACACAATATAAACTACAGCATTTTAACAACTTGGCAAGTGGAATAGGAGCATGTCTAGCATAAACACAACCACCTAGATGTGTTGGTGTTGATTATTTGTGTCTAGGGAAAACAAAATGAAAGTTAACTTTTATTATTATTTTTAGGCCTAATTATGTGCTCTTGGCCTCAAACCAAGGCAATGGTTTAACTTGTGATTTAAATAGACAAATTTAATCAAATTTTGGGTGCTTATTCTTATAGGTGTATAGAAGAGTGTTCCAAGTTTCATACTTTTCCCACATGTGCAGATGCCTTCTCCATCAAACCCTTGGTTGATAGTATCTTATAAGGTAATATAATTGTATTTTTGTGATTTCTAGTGCTTGAATGAGTTATTGTGTTAGAAGAGTGTTTAAAAATGTTAGATATTCCTATTTACACTTATGTTATCAATATGAGAGCTTGATCAATCCATTTGATCTTTGTTGTTCTAAAACAAGCCTAATTTAACTATAACGAGCAATTTTTCATCTATTCTATACAAAACAAACCTATCTTATTTTCACATATGTTTAATAAGGGCCAAAAAGGTATCTCAAATGGGTCTCATATCTCTATTATCAAGTGCATGAACTTATGGTAGAAAAGGTGATAATCATGGAACATAATTAGATAAATCATATCACATAGCATACATTATCAACAATTAACACATACAACCTCTTGAAAATAAAATTACAGATATAATTATTTTTGTAATTAAAAAATTCAATGCATTTTTAGATTTTATTAAAAAAAATTCACGCCTTAGTTGTAGTACTAAGTATCTCAATCATTGAAAAACAACAATATTTCACATAAGTATCTCAAAAGACATATGTTTGTAGATAAGGAACAATATTTCATTTATACAAATATACAAGTCATATGTACATATATGTACATAACATTTTTTTAATATTTACATTCAATCCAATGAACTATCTAGATCTAATCTACTCTTCATCATGTCAAGTATTGCCTCATGTTTAGATTCGCAAACCTTCAACAAGTTCCTATTCAAAGTTATACCACCATATTTGATCAAATGAACATTTGATGCCATGACTGTTGGAATCAATGAACACTGAGAGGGGAGGGTCAAATAGTGTTATACTATTTATGAGATTATTAAACTGATTCTTAAACCATCAAATGCATGAGAAAGTAATCAAAGTGCAGAAACATAAAGTAAACAACTACACAACCATAACACCAAGATTTTTACGTGGAAACCCGAAAAGGGAAAAACTACGGTGGGATTTGAACCCACAATATTATTATACTATGGTCAGTAGTAGAACAATATTTAAAAAAGGGGAATGCACTTGCATACAGGCACACTACCTAGAGCTGACTGCTCAAATACAAAATAGGGATGCAACCCTGGAGCACTCACTGTCCTACAAATGAGATATAACAACAAATACAATGACTGAACTAGAATATAGCATCTACAAATGCTAGCAATCAATTTTGATTAAGCTCAAAATGATCAGCTGCCACTGCTTTGAGAAACTGATCTATTCTGCTCTGCTGCCAAATATCGGATCATCAAAACTCAAGATGTGCATGTGAAACTACGCTCAATCGCTCCCAAAAATAATTTTGCATCTCCATCATCATCTAAAATAATCATCCAAGTTGATCTTATATATCCACACCACCAAAATAGATCTCCAACAAGTCGGCTTCACAAAACTGCAAAATATGAAACATGTAGTCTCATGTTAGCTCAATCCACCACAAATCCATTAACTAGACCTAAAACATATGATCACAAGCTTCACACACAATGGCACAAAATCCTTGAACACAAAACAAATCACCAAAATCATCCCTACAATTCCGCAACACACGTTACTCAACCTATTCACAATATAGCTCTACTCTTCCAGAATCATCAAATACCGGACCAAGAATCATGCACTGGAATCAACACTGGAGGGTAGAATTACAAGATGGTCTATCTTAATCACCCAATCGACTATCCCAATCATCACAATCAAAACTAAATCATCGGAAATGAGTTGTACTCACTGAATGTGTGCAGTGTGTTTTCACTATGTCAGACTTATGCCTAAAGTCAATATGACTTCCAGTAGATCAAATCTACAAGTACCTGATAGGATTAGTAGGTTGAGTTTCCATCAATTACAACCCCTAAGTAATCTCCATGCATCTCACATGACCAGAACAGTGTCTCGTGCCAACAATCTCCCCCTTTGGCATTGATGGCAACATTGTGAAAAATGACAAATGCTCCAAAAATCCAAAACTTTAACCAATCCAAAAATATGTACACTCAACTAACTACCCCTAAGAATGTGCACCATTTTTCACTTCTCTCTCCCCCTTTGACATTAATGGAAAAGGTAGTAATCTACCAAAACTTATATCCAAAAGAATGTGTACAGGGATGTACAGAAACTTGAAAATATTTGCATAAGTTAGCTTCAAAGACTTTAGATAAGCACTCCATCCTCTCAGGAAACAATCCAAAACATTAATTGAGGCACTAAACATGTGTATGCGTGAACTTCTACGTCCTTAAGATCTAAATGTACATCTTTTCCCAAAGCAATTACGGTATCCTGTTGTGCCTCAAGAAAAGTGTCCAACCAGGGAGTGATTAGACTCGTCAATTCTCCTGTTTTGCTTATAATCTTCTCTTTCTCAATACTCAATATCTTGAGTTTGTATGTTAGGTTCATAATTTGGGCTTCAAGACTACTAGAAAAAACTGAAGAGGGGCAAAAGATTGTGAAATTGCAGCTAACTGCCCTTCATATTCCCTAATCTTCTTGTCAATGTCTACTATAAATTTAGGCAAAATGAGACGTGACAAAAAGATATTACCACCTTCATCTAAAGCATCCTCAACACTCTTTACAATATTTTTCAAGATTACACTATGAGCCTATATTTCTTTCAAAAAGGTTTGGAGTCTCATCCAATTAAATTTGTTCAAAACTTTTATATCCGTTGTTGCCAAAGATATAAACTCTTTTTCTTTAGATGTGGACTTAACTAAGCCCTCACACACTTTTATTTGAGCAAGGGTGGCTAATTTTAATGCTTGAATGGGAGATAGTCTGATAGAGTACTCAAATAAATCTTCATTAGTAACAATCTGCTTCCTTTTGTCAGAAACAGTGGCTCTTGCCATGGACATCGGAGCCTAATCAATTTTCTCTTCTCCTTTCTCTTTCATTGCCTCTGCATATGTGCTCACCCTTACATCCTTCTTAGTATTTCTTTATTCTTGTTCATCTCTTAATTTTCTTTCCTCCTCAACTATCTTCTCAATATTAACCTCAATCACCGAAGGGTCTGCTATAGCATCACCAAAGTCATTAACTAAGAGATTAGCAGTAGTATCATCTACAACTTCCTATTCTACCGAATCAATCTGCTCATATCACTAATACCTCTGCTCACCGAGAACTTCAGCTGATACTTCTGAAATGGAAGTGTTGTTGGCATTGTGTTGTCATTGATGTCAACCGGCATAGAAGGATAACTAGTATTGGAATACAGTTGATGTACAGTCATTGATGTCAACTAGTGTTGCAGGTCACTAGTAAAGAAGAAGAATGTCATTCAAAGGAATGACCATTGGAGTCACAGTTGAGTCACTGGTACACAAGTTAGTGTTTGACTTGTGTCGATGAAATGGATAGGTTACCCATACAGTCTATCACGGGTAAGCAAATAATGTCAACTGGTAAGAGTTTTGTTGACATTGAGTAGTTGCCAATAGGTAAGCTTATGACCGGTATACAAACAGGATGAGCAAGGTGCTTGAGCTGTTGTTTTGTGATGAAGAGGTTGAATGCTACCTAAATCACATCAACATAGGAAGAGAAGGATGTACAAGTCACAGGTATGTTGTGTGGATATAGAACAGTAGGACTCCCACCGGATAAAGATGCAGTCACCATGTGAAGAGATGACTGATAATAAATGTGCCCACACAGGATCATTGATAACTCAATGATGAATGGATAGTACCAAACCGGTACTAAGAGGGGGAGATGAATCAGTACAAACAAAAACACAATCTTAAACCGGTTTGTCAGTAGACACAATGCATTGATAGACAAACAGTAACATCGGTCTTTAAACAGAGTACAACTGGCAAAACCCAAAATAACTGAGACAAGCATAAACTAGTTGACACTTATCTTCTCATACAATCTAACACTTCATTTCCATTTCACCCTAGTGCATGAATAGGTAATCTACCATCAAAGATATACATATAACAACTAGATCAACATGATTCACCACTTAACAGAAAACAACATAGCATCACATGAAGAAGACATAACATATGACACACATATTTTTCACGTGGAAAACCAATTGGGAAAAACCACGGTGGGGATGAATACCCACAAGCTTGTTTTTGAACTCTTTAGAAGTCTGCTCTGTTAGGAGCCTTGTCCAGTTAAAGAATGATACAATAGGTTCTTTTAGGAACCAGTCCTGCTAGGGATCACCTGGTTAAGGGATGGCTAGAATACCCAGTTAAGGGTTAAACCCTATTAAAGGTTACCTTGTTAGAGGATTTAAAGAACTCAATGGTTTTGAGTCACCCTGTTAAAGGATTTATAGCAAGCCGGTTAAAGCTACCCTGTTAAGGTATTTTCCAACTGTTGAGGTGGTTAGAGATCAACGAGTATTACAATGATCTGGTAACAGCACTCAATGCCATTGCAGATCCGCTTTAGCTCCTCTTCACCTTCTGCACTTACACTCTGCAAGTATCACTTCTCTCCTTTTGTCTGGCAAGAATCACATATCTCTTCTCTTGGATACACACACACAACTTTTTCCAGCAACCACAGAAAGAAACACAACATTGACCTTATAGGAAAAGAGATAGGTCGGTAGCATAAACCCTAAACCCTAACCCTGTTAGGTTAAGGAATTCAAATGGTTCAATCCTGACCATTCAACACATTGCATTAAATGCAACAGTCTTGATCCAATCTCAAGACATTCTCCATCATTCATTTTCCATAGATTTCATGGTGGCTAATAACCCATCACGCGTTATCACCGTTTATAGGCTTCGCACATTCCTGAGGTAGATGGGAACAATCTCCTTCATGCAATATCCTTCATGTGCACAAGGCTAATGTGGCAACATGATCTATTCTTCGTTACAATGCTAATTCATCACACAAAGTCACTGGTTGAGCCACACAGGCTTGAAGCACTTAAACCGGAAACCCTGAAGTTGAGACTACCAACCGGTAGTCATACAAAGCTTCCATGTGTCGGTTCCCATAACCATATGCCAGTTCACCTTTAACAAACACACCGCTTCACTTTGGCACAAATGTCAGTTCACAGTGTTATACCAGTTCTCTTTTCATCATATTGACATCAATGACAACACACAATGTCATTATGTCCTCATACCGGTTCACATAATGCCAACAATCTCCCCCTTTGGCATTGATGGCAATATACAAAGATATCTCTCCGCTTCACATCTTCTCCCCCAATTTCTGTAGATATCTTCTCCACTTCACATCTTCTCCCCCTTTGACAACAATGCCAAAGTGGAGGCACAAGCTTCCCTATTCCATTATGCTACTCCCCCTGAGGAGTAGCATCCTTCAACACATTAATCCAAAAAAAAATTGACTATGCAATACCTGACTGATGTGGAGCATATTCCTTTAGTTTACCTCCTGAAGGGGCAACACCCCTAATTCACCTCTTAAGTACATAAATGTAGCATTTGGGAGAGGCTTGGTGAATATGTCTGCTAACTGCTCCTTACTGGAAACATGTTCGAGTGCAATCTCTTTGTTTTGAACCTTTTCCCTCAAGAAATGATACTTAAGCTCAAAGTGCTTGGTTCTAGAATGTAAAACCAGATTCTTGGAGATGTTAATTGCACTAGTATTGTCACAAAATATACTTACTTGTTCAGATACAAGAACTTTGAAGCCATTTAATACATGCTTCATCCAAATTGTCTAAGTTTAGTTCATGAAAGCTGCAACATACTCTGCTTCTGCTGTAGACTGAGAGATACAACTCTATTTCTTACTCATCCATGAGACCAGTCTACCACCAAGAAAGAATGCACCACCGGTTGTGCTTTTCTGGTCATCTACATTACCTGCCCAATCAGCATCTGTGTATACTTTCAAGTTGAAATCCTTGCTATATGAATACCACAATCCATAATCAACAGTTCCCTTCAGATACTTAAGAATCTTCTTAACTGCAACCAAGTGGGATTCTCTTGGGCTTTTTTGGAACCTTGCAGTAATGCCAACTACATGTGCAATATCTAGTCTGCTATGCACTACATAATGCAACTTACCAATCATTGATCGGTATTCCTTCTCATCAACCAATGCTGAGTCATCCTCTTTGGATAGTTTACAACCGATCACCATCGATGTACCAACCAGCTTGCGATCTTCCATGCCAAAGGTCTTCAACACCTCTTTGACATACTTGGACTGAGTGATAAAGATTCCATCTTTCATCTGCTGGATCTGCAGTCCAATGAAGAACTTAATCTCCCCTATGAGTGACATCTCAAACTTTTTCTTCATCTCATCTGCAAACTCATGACTCATCCTGTCATCTCCACCAAAGATAATGTCATCAACAAATACCTCACAGATCAGGATTTGATCTCCTTCAGACTTCAAGTAGATATTGCTATCTTCACTTTTTCTCTCAAATCCAATCTTCACAAGATGGGAATGCAGGTGTTCATACCATGCTCTAGGTGTCTGCTTTAGACCATCTAAGGCTTTATGTAGCCTACACACCATGTCACTATCTTCAAATAGGGCAAACCCATCTGGTTGCTCTATATACACCTCATCTTCCAGTACACCATTTAGGAATGCACATTTTACATCCATTTGATATACTTTGAATCCTTTAAAAGATGCATATGCAAGAAGCATACAAACTCCTTCCAATCTGGCTACAGGAGCAAAGGTTTCTCCATAGTCTTCTCCTTCTTCTTGGGAATATCCTTTGCACACCAATCTGGCTTTGTTCCTAATCATTGTGCCATCCTCATTCAGCTTATTTCTGAAAACCCATTTGGTACCAATGAGATTTTTATGCTCCGATCTAGGTACCAAAGACCATGTACCATTTTTCTCAATCTGGTCAAGTTCCTCTTCCATTTCCTTTATCCAATCTTCATCTTTATGTGCCTCTTTAAATGATTTAGGCTCAAATTTAGAGATCATACATGAGTTTTCTTTGACCTTTCTTCTTGTAAGGATTCCTGCATCCTTATCTCCTATGATCTGCTTCGGATCATGATTCAGCTTGACATATCGAGGAATGGTCTTGATAGATTCATCTTGCTTTTCTTCTTTATCCTCATCTCCATCAATATCAGCATCTACATCTACTGGTGTAGGAACACTGTTACTAGTACTTGGTTGACTGATAACCGGTTCCCAGAAGGTTACAACCGGTTCATTTACCACTTGCTCACTATCGGTTTCCTCAGTTTTCTCAGAGGTTTCATCAACTCTTACATTGATGCTTTCCATAATTCTCTGAGTCTTATTATTAAAACACTTGAGAGCTTTGCTCTTGGTGGAATACCCTAGGAATATTCCCTCATCACATTTCACATCAAATTTGCTCTGGTGTTCACTCCTCTTGATATAACATTTGCTACCAAACACTCTAAAGTAGCTAACCACAAGTGTCTTACCAGTCCAATACTCATAAGGAGTTTTATCCTTACCTTTCTTGATGAGTACCCGGTTCATTGTGTAAACTGTAGTGCTCATCGCTTCTCTCCAAAAGGTGTGGTCTACCTTTCCTTGAATCAACATAGTTCTAGCTACTTCAACCATAGTCCGGTTATTCCTCTCTACTAGGCCATTCTATTGTGGAGTCTAGGGGGCAGACAGTTGTCTCTTGATGCCATGTTCTTCATAGTACTTGTTGAATTCACCGGAAGTGAATTCCCCTCCTTGATCAGTTCTCAGGGACTTGATTCTTTTACCGCTTTCCTTCTCTACTAATGCTTTCATCCTTCTCTACTAATGCTCTGAAAGCTTTTAAATTTACAAAAACTTTAGACTTATCTTTCAAGAATGTGACCCACATCATTCTTGAGAAGTCATCAGTGAGAATCATGAAGTACCTATCACCCTGCATACTCCTAGTTTTCATGGGACCACACAAATCACTATGCACAAGATCAAGCAAATTGTTAGCAGTGAAAGGTTTACCTTTAAAGGTTGAGGAAGACATTTCCCCAATTGATACTCTCTGCACAAGGTATTATCCGGTTTTCTTAGCACCGACAACCTTCTAACTACCTTGATCTTACTAGCCTTCACAATGTTATCAAAGTTTACATGGCAGAGTCTCCTATGCCATATCCAGCTATCATCAAATTTAGCCATAAGACATGTACTTATATTTGCATTTAGTTGAAATAGGTTACCTTTGGTCTGCATGCCAATGGCCACCAATTCACCATTCTTTCCTTTGATATTGCACACTCCATTCTTGAATTCCGGAGTGAGCCCACTGTCATTCAGCTGGGCAACACTTAGAAGGTTGTGTCTAAGACCATCAACCCAATACACATTGTCAGCACTACTCTTTCCATTCAGAGAGATGGACCCTCTACCTTTGACCATGCATGGTGCATTATTACCAAAGATAACCACACAACCATCATACTCTTCCAAGGATAGAAACTTGCTCCGGTCACTAGTCATATGGTGAGAACAGCCATTGTCAATAATCCACTCATTGAAATTATCAAACCGGGAGACAAGAGCCTTCTTGTCTGACACATCTTCCTTGACAGCAACAAACACAATGTCTTTATTTTCTTCATCTTCTGATTCTTCATCTGTGACACCTTCATCAACTACCACAAAACAGTTTCTCCGATTTCCTCCTTTGAATTTCTTGAACCTTTCCGGTTTGTCCTTATTGTCGCCATTAGGATAGTTTACAACAATATGTCCTATCCAATTACAAGAAAAGCATTTCAAAGGGAGCTTACCTTTGTATTTGTTGGTTCCCTTAGGAAGTTTCCTAGCAAGAAGAGCTTCAAATACCATCAGAATCTCCTCATCATCCATTTCTCTCCTCTATATTGGTTCACCACTAGTGCTAGCTTATTTTCCTTTTCTGGATGGTACAGCAGAAGCTTTAAAAGTTGATTCAGTCTTTTGAACACTGCCATCAAAACTATTTAGCTCATAGGCTGTCAACTTTGAAATGATGGAGTCTAGGGATACCTTAGTCTTGTCTATTGATCTCAACTCCTGAATAGCAGCAACCCTTATTGCATAGACTGGTAATAAGGATCTTAGGACTTTGCTTACCATAGTGGAATCTTCCATTTTACCACCTGCACTCTTGATATCTCCAACAATGGTTTTGATTCTTATTCCATATTGTTTAATGGTCTCACCTTCCACCATCCGCATGTCTTCAAACTTCCCTCTAAGGCTTTCTTCCTTAGCTTGTTTTACATGCTCATCACCGCCATAGATATTTTCAAGAGTATCCCATACCTCTTTGGGATTTACCTTATCTTGGACATCAATAAATTCAACGTTAGGTAAACTACTAATTAGGGCTTCCATGACTTGCCCATTCTCCTGCATCTCTCTCTTTTGGTCATCGGTGAGAGTACCAGTAGGAGCAACATAGGAATTCTCAACATAGCTCCAGTGTTGAGCACCCATGATTCTGATGTATATCTTCATTCTGTCTTTCCATATATTGAAATTTTCTCTGTTAAACTTTAGACCTTCCCTCTTCATTATTAGACTGGGATCTTTACCTCAAGTGGTTAAGCTTATAACATAGAGGACCTGGAGGATG
This sequence comes from Cryptomeria japonica, assembly GCF_030272615.1. Classification (NCBI taxonomy): domain Eukaryota; kingdom Viridiplantae; phylum Streptophyta; class Pinopsida; order Cupressales; family Cupressaceae; genus Cryptomeria; species Cryptomeria japonica. Next base: position 561,190,228 of record NC_081412.1, read on the forward strand.
CTCTGATACCAATTGATAACTCAATGATGAATGGATAGTACCAAACCGCTACTAAGAGGGGGGGTGAATCAATACAGACAAAAACATAATCTTAAACCGGTTTGTCAGCAGACATTGTGCATTGACAGACAAACAGTAACACCAGTCTTTAAATAGAGTACAACCAGCAAAACCTAGAATAACTAAGACAAGCATAAACCGGTTGACACTTATCTTCTCATACAATCTAACACTTCATTTCCATTTCACCCTAGTGTATGAACAGGTAATCTACCATCAAAGATATACATATAACAGCTAGATCAACATGATTAATCGCTTGACAGAAAACAACATAGCATCACATGAAGAAGACATCACATATGACACACATATTTTTCATGTGGAAACCCAACTAGGAAAAACCATGGTGGGGATGAATACCCACAAGCTTGTTTTTTAACTCTTTAGAAGTTCTCTCTATCAAGAGCCTTGTCCGGTTAAAGACTAATACAATAGGTTTTGTTAGGAACTAATCCTGTTAGGGATCACCTAGTTAAGGGATCGTTAGAATACCTAGTTAAGGGTTAAACCATGTTAAAGGTTACCTTGTTAGAGGATTTAAAGAACTCAATGGTTTTGAGTCGCCCTATTAAAGGATTTACAGCAAGCCGGTTAAAGCTACCCTGTTAAGGGATTTTCCAACTGTTGAGGTGGTTAGAGATCAACATGTATTACAATGATCTGGTAACAACACTCAATGCCAATGCAGATCTGCTTTAGCTCCTCTTCACCTTTTGCACTTATACTCTGCAGGTATCACTTCTCTCCTCTTGTCTAGCAACAATCACGTATCTCTTCTCTTGAATATACACACACAACTTTTGCCAACAACCTCAGAAAGAAACTCAACATTGACCTTATAGGAAAATAGATAGGTCAGTAGCATAAACCATAAACCCTAAACCTATTAGATTAAGGAATTCAAATAGTTCAATCCTGACCATTGAGCACATTGCATTAAATGCAATAGTCTTGATCCAATCTCAAGACGTTCTCCATCATTCATTTTCCATCGATTTCATGGCGGCTGATAACCCATCACGCGTTATCACCATTTATAGGCTTCGCACATTCTCAAGGTAGATGGGAACAATCTCCTTCATTCAAGATCCTTCATGTGCACAAGGCTGACATGGCAACATGATCTGTTCTTTGTTACAATGCTAATTCATCACACAAAGTCATCGGTTGAGCCACACAAGCTTGAAGCACTTAAACCAGAAACCCTGAAGTTGAGACTACCAACCGGTAGTCATACGAAGCTTCCATGTGCCGGTTCCATAACCATATGTCGATTCACCTTGAACAAACACATCGCTTCACTTTGGCACAAACATTGGTTCATAGTGTTATACTGGTTCTCTTCTCTTCATCATATTGACATCAATGACAACACACAGTGTCATTATGTCCTCATACTGGTTCACATAATGCCAACAATCACATGTGCTTGTTTGAAGATATGTTGCACAAACAAGGAAGCCACATGAGTTCATTGCAGGATGCAAATGACAAGGATTCACTACCACCGGTAAGTGGAGCTTATCTCCTATTATGCAAAGTGTGCATCATAGTTCTGTGAGATAAGGAACAAGAGGTAAAGGCAGATTTTTGAAGGCTCGCAATGGATATACCGGTGAATCACAAAGATGCCTCAAGTGCATGATTTCAGGGATATGCATTGGACCAACTAAGAAGGCATGTTTAGTTGTTAGAACAGGTGAAGTCCGATTGAGATATGGTCTAGGATGATGAAGAAGAAGGCAAGGCTAAGCAGCTATAGATAGAGGAAAATGGCCACATTGAAGATGGAGTTAGTTGAAGGCTGATGACATGGTGTCATCAAGAGTGTTTACCTACATGTATGTCTACCAATAATATGGATAAGGTGCAGATACAGAAGACACCCATCTGATGAAGATGTGCATAAAGTAGGTTAGCAAGGGTGCTGACTGGTTGAGTGTTCTACCAGAAGAGAAGAAAGGTGCAAGGATAATGACAGACCGGTTAAGGGTTTAATAGACAGGGATAGTAACCTAGTAGAGGAACCTGGTAATGGAGTTGGTCAATGATCCAATTCATACTGATACTGACATATATGATCCAGCAAAGGTGGATGATGACATAAAGGCCACATGGAGGTGAAGTAGCATTCATGTACAGGCTAGCATGTTGAGTCTATGAAGTGTCAAGCGGCAAGGTAGATGGTGACAGGTTGACATTTATCTCGACTGTGAGATTCATGGGATGTACAATAGAGGTTTGTGGCTCAAGGTCAGGAGGACAACCGAGATCCATCTAAGACTGATTGAGAAGATCGAGGCAGGCAAAGGAAACCATGATGCCATTCTTGGTGATCGACCAAGATATCCACCGACGGGTTAAAAGCAGATTGCTAAAAATAGAAGGCATGATCGGGAAGGCACGGCAATGGTGGGATTGATTGATGAGTTATAGTTCACCAATCAAGGTGATCAGATCTCATGAGATCTGATTAGATTTGGTTTTCCTTGAGGTCGATGAGGAAACGCTAACTACCCAAAATTTGAATTGGCTTTTGGTGGGAAAACTAGGTTATAAATATGCAAGCCAAAATCGTTAGAAGCTATCGTTGAATGAGCATGTGTTGTTGCATGCAAGGAGAAATCAGTCGAATGCTCATCAAGAAGAAGAATAAGAGACTGAGTGTAAGGAAGAACTAGGTTGAAGTGTTCAACCAGAATCAATGAGGCTACCGGCAGTCAACCATTGAGTCTAATAGAGGAGAGAACCGACAGAGGTCAAACCGGTAGAAAAGAAGTGCAGAAGACTACAGAGAAGGCAGGCATAGAACTGGAAGAAGATAGAACTAGCAAAGAGAAAAGTGTAGCAAAGAGAAAAGTGCAGTACAGAGCAAGGTGCAGCAAAGAAAAGGTGATAGAGAACTGGCGGAGATCTGTAGAGAGGAAAACTGATGGAGAGACCTACTTGAGAGTTACAAAATTCTTTTGTAACAAGAAGATAACTTTGGTATCAAAATATGATTTTTTAATCATTGATTTGGAGCTTGGTGCAAGAGTTGCAGCTCCTTGGTTTGGTGCCCTAAATCAAGGGTCGGTGCTCCTTGGGTTGGCACCCTAAATTAGGGGTTGGTGCTCCTTGGTTTGGTGCCCTAAACATTATAATCAGAGATTCATTGTGAGGTTGGATTGGTGCAATAGACTTTAGCAGCATTTCTCACTGAGGATTTTCCCATCTTGGGTTTTCCTCGTATATTCTGGTGTTATATGATGTCCCTTTTATGTGTGAGTGCATTTCTGTTAGTCTCCCATCTAACCGATAATTCTACATTCAGTTAGATTTGTTAACAGGTATACTCACATAGGTTAGTCAAAGGAAAAATTTTGAGAACCACTTATTCACCCCCCTCTCAATGGTACATTGTGTCTAACAATTGGTATCAGAGCGTAGGTTCCCAGTTGATAAGATTTCTCCAGCTTGGGTAGATTTTGGCTTAAGGACACAATGGTTTGTTTAGTGTCAATCCCTGCTCTAGTGTTTAATGGGTCTAACTATTCCATTTGGAATTGTAGAATGGAAGTTCACTTATCTTCTCTAGGGTATGATGTTTGGATGTCTGTTGTAAATGGTTGGCCTAGTAAAGTTTGTCCTCCCACTAATTCAGATGCAGAAAGAAGAAACTGGTGCAATGAAGTAACAATAAAGGCTATACTCTATGGGTAAACAGATGGTGTCTCCTCACAAGTGGATAGATGTAGATCGGTCAAAATCTTATGGGAGAGATTGAAGAAGCTCTATGGAAATGAGCCCACTACTGTAGAACCGGCTTGTGAAGATATTGTTGGAAAATGCACACTCCAATGAGAAATTGTAGGTGATTGAAGGTATTGTCATTGATGGCAACCTTGCAATCCTATAATACCAGCAGGCACTGGCACCGGCAGACTCAACATCAGCATACAGATCACTGGCACCAAAAAGATTGATCACCGGCACCATGGCTGACAGGAATTTTGTTTAAATGTATTTTGTATTTAATTGTAAAATATTTTGTAAGATGACTTGGCGGATTGTAATATGACTCATATATGTATGAGATCATTGTAGATCATTTAGGTAATAGAGAGATGGAAGAATTAATGCAGACCTAATATGCGAATTGTAAGGCAGATATTGGATAAGGGTTTATGTTTGTAGCAGAGCTTAAACCGGTACTGAATATAGCATAGTAGATGATGATTTGAAGTAGTACAATACATTGGATTTGTATAATCCATTTGTTTGAGCAGTGAGCTCTAAGTACTTGGCCTTCCTGCATGTGTAGGCCCTTATTATAAGCAGTAATATTCTCTAATTGGCCAGTAAGTGAATATTGTGGGTCACAAATCCCATCGAGATTTTTCCCACACCGGTTTTCCTCGTTAAAATATTGTGTTATGGTGTGTCTCTTATGTTGTGGTTGCTATTCTTATTTACTGCATTATTTTTGGTTTACTAGTACACAGTTTTGATATGCTTTTCATGTTATAAGTTACGAAAATTATTATATCGGTCAGATACTGATTCACCCCCCCCCCCTCTCAGTATCTTTGGGAATCCTAACAGATAGAATGAGAAATGCATTTCTTGTATCTACATATTATGAAGGCAGGTCTGCTAGCAGTTGTAGCATTGATGAAGAAGGAACCCACCTCTTCATGGCTCAAGAGTCAAAAGATGAGAGGCACAAATCTAAGAATGATCATGCAGATCACTCCTACCAACAAAATGTGTTTGATAGTGATAGTGAAGGTGAAGAAGAAGATGAAGCAAAAGTTGATATTGAAGGTTAACTTGTAAATGCACTTGAAGAACTCAGTAGAGTGAAAAATGAATACAAGTTATTCAAGAATGCTTCTATAGTGGAGCATAACCGATTGATCAAATGCCTTGATGAATCTGAGATATGTATCTTAGAGTTGAAGACTTGAGAAGAAGACACCAAGTAGTGTCGGTATGAAGATCTAGCATCTGAGCTAGAGGTAAAAGATAAAGAATATCAGCAACTATTTGGATAAATGGAGATTCTCCGAAATGACCTTGAGAAATGTTAGGATGAGCTCAAGGTAAGAATCCGGTTTGATAGCAGCAGTGATGCCTTGGACAAAATGTTGAAAAAGAAAAAGCATGGCAAGGACACTAAAGGTTTAGGAATATGTGTTGGTGAATGCTCCACCAGCAAGAATGTCCCCCACAATGAAATTTTGTTTGTCTCCTCAAATGGAGAAAACAAGGGAGAGACCTTCATAGTTAGAAATGCTCCCCAGAAGAAGGTTGATCTAACCACAACTAGTGAAGACATACAGACAAGGATGAGGACCGATGTTTCAAGAAGGAGGAACAATGCAGATCCCAAAGGAAAAGAGAAGATGAGAGAAGACAGCTTCACTGGAAGAAAGAACTTGAGAAGACAGAAAAGAGGACCTCCTACCGGCAGAGGACAAAGAAATGATACCGCACACATGTCAAGACAAGTGTGGAAGATGAAAGGACCAGATGGAGGAAATACAAAGTATGGACAACCTAGGATCCATCCTAAGAGAGGGAGAAATGGAGATGTCAGATCGGTAAGATCTCCCCATGCATGGTAGAATAAATTTGTAAGTCATATGCCATCCTTTACTGGTTATTGCTTTGCATGTAATGGCTATGGGCATAGGGCAAAAGAATGTAGAAAGGGATCTAGAAGGGTTAGTCTAGGATCTCATAGATTTCATGCAAATGAGAAAATTATATCAAGGAGTAGATACATGCATATCCCCTCTCCCGGCTATGCAAAGAGTATTTGTTATAACTACAATAGATCATACCATAGAGAGTTTAAATGCAGGAAGAGGAACTTGCAGTCATATGGAAGCTGGTATAGCAACTATGCTCAACATAGAAATAGATACACAACATATGAAAGTCAAAGACCTGCATGGATTCAAAGGAGAAATGTCCCTATAGGTTCAAAAGGTCCACTAGTTCCGTTTGCCAGTCACAACAACATGACCAGAAGAAGATGATCAAACCAGTATGTTAAGAGATTCCCCAATCATGAAGTTCGGATGGATGTTGTGTGCTACTATAGCACTGCTTCTAGTTGTGATGCAAAATCTGGAAATGTAAGGACCCATTAGCAAAAGAAGGTAAGACCTTCTCCCAAGACTGAAAATGGGAAGAAGAATGAGACCAAACGGGTATGGAGGAAGAAGCAAGAGGATGAAACCATGGATCGGAACTATGCATTCAATGCATAGGTGATATCTCCTAAGGCCTAAAGGACATGCAGGATCTTAGGGGGAGTAACATATTGACCAGCTCATTCACCCCCTTAGTAAAGAAGATCACTTGGAAGATCAAGATGTTGTCAGTATGAAGGATGGAAATGAGAAGATATATGTGTGTAGTGGCTACCTTGGCTACACACCTACAGATCAATGTTGGATCACTACTGCATGTGTCAATGGATGGAGATTATTAATTGAAATCAGATCATAGTGACACAAAATGTCAGGAGTTACAAGAAGGTGCTCTGGTAGTGATGATGGATTGGTATAGGAAACTAGTAGGTGCAGGATGTTGTCGGCATGAATGCTAACAGGTACTTACAGTTTATGTAAGACAATGAGGTTGGAAATCATTGCATTAGGCCCAGTAACATGGAATGGAAGTTATGTCTCAAGTGGTGTTGATGAAGACCTGAATGACATATGTTGGCCCAGTTGTTGATCATGCAGGCATACATGTTTTTGGGATAACTAGTTTAATTTATGGCATTATGATGACATTGTATGGCATCATGAAGATCCAAGATCATGCCATAGGCTTTGGTGGATATTATGGAGCTAAAAGATCATCAGACGATCACATATGCACAACTCAACCGGTATATGGAGTTGATTGGAGCCCCGGTATTGGACCTGATAGGTAATAAGAACCTGAGATGTATGACTCGGGGGGAGTTCAAGTGCTTATGAAGCAAAGCCAACATGCTTCAACTTGTGATGATATTGCCTTCCTAAACTGCAAATGATAGAAATTTTTGTAGGAATACCCAAGAGAATTTCATGATTTAGGGTATTCTTTGTTCATCTGGTTGGTTGTATTCATAGTACAATCACACTTGATTCTAAATAAATTTGGGATCAAACTAGAGGTGATGCAATTTGACTAGCAGGTAAGTAGTATTCACTGACACATTCTTTTGTAATTGAGTTCTTTAATAATTTGTATCAGATTTGCATGCTCAATTGGTGTCAGTTGATGGTTGAGTCATCCATCTCAAGAGTTGTAACTTGAGAAATTGTACCAATTGGTATCATAGGAGGAGATGCATCTGGTAAAGAAAAAGGGGAGGAAAAATTTTGTCAGTACCCAATAGAAACAAGGAGGAGTGAAACCCTAACATTTCCCTTTGCAATTGTTGTCAAAGGGGGAGAAAGATTTTGTAGTATATAATATACTACATGTGTGAGAATCCATGGATTATACAAAGGGGAAGAGTTGGATCACACAAAGGGGAACAGAGATTATGTAGTATGTCGGATACTACATGAGTTGACATCAATACCAAAGGGGGAGATTATTGGCATTATATTATCATTGATGTCAACCGACATAGAAGGACAATCGGTATGGGAATACAGTTGATGTGCAGTCATTGATGTCAACTAGTGTTGCAGGTCACCGGTAAAGAAGAAGAATGTCATTCAAAGGAATGACCATTGGATTCAAAGTTGAGTCACTTGTACACAAGTTAGTGTTTGACTTGTGTGGATGAAGTGGACATGTTACTGGTACAGTCTATCACCGGTAAGGAAAGAATGTCAACTGTTAAAAATTGTGTTGTCAGTGAGTAGTTGCCAACTGGGAAGCTTATGACCAGTGTACAAACAATATGAGCAAGGTGCTTGAGTTGTTGTTTGTGATGAAGAGGTGGAAAGCTACCTAAATCACATCAACATAGGAAGAGAAGGATGTATAAGTCATCGGTATGTTGTATGGATGCAGAATAGAAGGACTCCCACCAAATAAAGATGCAATTACCATGTGAAGAGGTGACTGACAATGAATGTGCCCACACCGGATCACATGTGCTTGTTTGAAGATATGATGCACAAACAAGGGAGCCACATAAGTGCATTGTGGGATGCAGATGACAACGATTCACTACCACCGGTAAGTGGATCTTATCTCTTATTATGCAAAGTGTGCATCATAGTTTTGTGAGATAAGGAAGAAGAGGTAAAGGCAATTGTTTGAAGGCTCGCACCGGATCTACCGGTGAATCACAAAGATGCCTCAAGTGCATGAATTTAGGGATATGCACTGGACAGACTAAGAAGGCATGTTGAGCTTTTGAAATAGATGAAGTGTGATGGGTTTATCACTTTGACAAACTGGTTGAGATATGGTCTGGGCTAATGAAGAAGAAGGCAAGGTTGAGCAACTACAAATAGAGGAAAATGGTCAGATTGAAGATGGAGTTAGTTGAAGGTTGATGACATGGTGTCATCAAGAGTGTTTACCAGTATGTATGTCCACCGATAATATGGACAAGGTGCAGATATAGAAGAGTCTCATCTAATGAAGATGTGCATAAGATAGGTTAGCAAGGGTGTTGACCGATTGAGTGTTCCACCGGAAGAGAAGAAAGCTGCAAGGATAATGACAGATTGGTTAAGGGTTGAGTCAAGTTCTCATCAAGAAGAAGAAGAGACTGTGTGAGGAAGAACTAGGTTGAAGTGTTCAACCAACATCAATGAGGCTACCGACAATCAACCATTGAGTCTAACAGAGGAGAGAATTGGCAGAGGTCAAACCAGCAAATAGGAAGTGCAAAAGACTTCAGAGAATGTAGGCATAGAACTAGCAGAAGATAGAACCGGCAGAGAGAAAAGTGCAGTAGAGAAAAGTTGAATAGAGAACCGACAGAGATTTGTAGAGAGGAGAACCAGTGGAGAGATATACTTGAGAGTTACAAAATTCTTTTGTAACAAGAAGATAAATTTGGAATCAAAATATGATTTTGTAATCATTGAGTTGGAGCTCAGTGCAGGGGTTGTAGCTCATTGGGTTGGTTCCCTAAATCAGGGGTTGGTCCTTGGGTTGATTCCCTAAATAACGGGTTGGTGCTCCTTGGGTTGGTGCCCTAAACATCGTAATCAGAGATTCATTGTGAGCCTAGATTAGTGCAGTTGACTCAAGTAGCATTTCTCACCGAGGTTTTTCCCATCTTGGGTTTTCCTCGTATATGTTGGTGTTATGTGATGTCCCTTTTATGTGTGAGTGCATTCAGTTAGATTTGTTAACCGGTATACTCACATAGGTTATGTTATCACTGTTTTAAAAATGGATGTTCTCAGTCCATAAATGGCTAGGTTTTTGAAAATTGTGTCTGATATCGCCCATGTTCTTTCAAATTGTTTTGAATCATAAGGGGTTCGGGGTTTAGGTTTCCATCATTTTAATATCTAAAAAAAAACCTTCTGGTTTCTAGTTTGGCATTACTTTATTCACTTAAGTGATGGGTCCATTTATCATAAAAGTGTTTCCCCCTTGTGATTTACCTAGGTGGTCCCTTTAATTGTTTTAATTTTTGTTCGCTTTTAATATGCCTTTTCTAATGTCCATCGGGCCTTATAACCATCATGCAACTTTCTGTTGATCTAACAGCCTGTATTGATTTACAACTAAAAACTGCTCGAAAGTTAGCTTTTGCGAAGTAGCAAAAGGCAAAAGTGGACCTGGCATATAGGTTTGTACTGAAGCTAAACATCGATCAAGTTTCATATGATCAGACAGACAGCATGGTTTTGTGAGATCAAGCTGAATGTGTTTTAACCTTCGTGAAATGGCGAAAGGTTTTAGTGGGTCCCCAAGACAAGCGATCTTCTTTGGTTAAAGAATGATAGGGTTGGAAAGAGATCAATGACTCACACTGATTCACAGTCGGGAGATGCACAAGTTCTACCTTCAGCAAAAAGGTGAAAAGGTGGTGGGTCCCACTAAAGGTGGCAGTGAATGTGGTAGGTCCAGTTGGCAATGACAGAGCAATGATGAGGCACTTAGTTAGGAGTCTGCAGTGGGCCCGAGCAAGGTTGTCGTAGAAAGGAGTAAATAATGAGCAATTTTTGGAGATCTAATGGCTAGCGTGAATTTGCAAAGATAAGATGCTAGCAAGTTAAACTTCACGAAGTGGCAAAAAGGCTGCTGGGCCCAAGAGATAGGTAGGGCATGAAGCTAAAAGCAGATCAGGTCTGTTTTGATCTAACGATTCTCCTAGTTTTGTGGCTGCAAGCCAAACAAAGAATAATGTTCACGAACTCATGAAAGATAGGAGAAAATCACACTGAGGCATGATGTGGCATAATAGCTGCCGCTTTTTGTAGAGCTCGATAGTGATGTGTCGGGTGACACGTGGTTTTAAAAGTGGTTGAGGGTCTGCCTAGGTGTAACCGGCAGTTATGTGGGAATAATAAAGACAACACATGGTGGATTAAAGGTGGAACCTAGAGTAGTTTCCAAGGCTAATGACTGACTGTCATGTGGCATTTTTCAACTGGAGAACAAGTGGGGTAAGTAATTCCCAGATAAAGGGCCCACTTAAAAGGCATTAATCTCAAGATTGATCCAATGCTTCTCATTGTTTCGTGGCCTGAATATGCTCTGCGAAATGGCAAAGGAGCGAAGAGAAAAAAACACAGACATGTTATGACCTGTTGGAGTGAAATTTTTGAATTATCTATAAATTCAATTCTAAAGGGACGCCCGAAGCATGCGGTATCAATGTTGAAGTTAAGAGCCTGATTATTGTATATGGTCTCACATCAATTGAATGTAGGCATTATTTTGAAGAGTTGTTGCGAAATGGCGAGTGTAGAGCAGATTTCTTCAAGCCAAGAACAGGTTTTCTTGTATTTTTTCTTATCAATTACTAACAGTTTGTTTGAATTAGGGTTCTATTCTATTCTACAATTATTGTGGTTAGTAATTAAGTTGCTTGCATAGTGTAAATTTAGATGGCACCTAAAAGGGAGTTCTCAAAGAAAGTCAATTACCATGAGACGGTAATTTGTGATGATTTCCTAGAGTGGTTAACCATGTCAACTAACATGGCAGCTAAGGTTAAAGAGTTGGTGCCAAAAGCTCCTCGCCTGAGAATAGGAGAAGGATTGTACGACAAAGGCAATTAGCTAAGAGACCCACAGATAGGATTGTTTGGGTTGAGTCTATTCAAGGTTGGATTCAGTATGAGACACTCCCCAGCCCCAATGAACAGTGTTTGGGAGTTGGATGTAGGCAAATTTGTGGTCCCTGGAGTATTCATGGATGTGGATCTCCTAACTCAGATTGCACACAACTATGACCCCATTACAAAGAGTGTTAGGGACATAAATGGAAAAACCCTCATTGAAATAAATGATGAGGTGTTCAGAGATGTATTTGGGCTCAGTGAAGTGTCCAATTACTTGGAACCCATCAATTTTAAATCATTGGCTCAGGTTTACAATGCACAAAGGAATCATCTTAGGAATGGACCTCTTAAAGAGTTCTTTGTTAAAGTAGGCAGACTAATTGTTGTGGGACCTAATACTATGGAGCATTTCTCCTTAAATCTGTTCACTCTTAGAGCCAAGGGATTATACTGCTCACTCTGCTAGATTTTGGGAGAGGATGTTGAAGCAAACATGCCAACTCATTACATCTTAATGATTGCTCAAATTTTAAATCCTTCTCTAGCAGTCACATTTGATTATGCCCCCTATATTATTGATGCCATCCATGAAGGCTTGATAGGGATTAAGATAGAAAAGTGGATAGGCCTTTTGGATGGTACTCCCTCCTCATGCACATGTTTCTATTCAAGCGTGGTGATTACTTTGCCAATGGAATGGACCTAGTGAAAGAAAAGGATGGAGAGAAGATGTCAGTTCAGTTATGGAGCACAGTGTTTTTATGGGACAGAGAACATGCTAGCTACTTGAGGTTTGATAAATGCTTTGCATCAAAGATTGAGACTCTTTTATGCTCAAAGAATCCAAGAGTCCCTAAAGCTCTTTTGGAGTTCCTGAGGCCAGAAGAATTTGCTGAAGGTATCAAAATTGTCCACAATTGGGGTGTACTTATACTCGGTTTCCATAGTTTTCAAAGTGTTTGGTTTTAGATGCACTCTATTTTTGTTGCCATATCAAGTCCCACTAAAAGTAGGAATTGCAGAAGTCCTCAAGCAGATTGGAAGTGCGCAAGAGGCAGAGCTAACAAGTAGAGGTAAAGGGACCATTTTACCTACAATAACTATAGCACATCAGTTTGTAATAACTAAAGGGGGTTGGAAGTACTTTGAAGATTTCCTTCAACCTTACCATTTATCAACTGTAGTATCAAGGTGTGTTGACCCTAAAGATTTCTTCAACGACATGTTCAGAAAGAGGGCAGTATGCAGAGGCAGACCTCACCAGTTCCAGTTCCCTGAAGACCTCATCAGGAATGAGTTTGATTTGGATGAGCAAGAGCTAAGAAAGGAAAAGTGGGTGGCTTACAAGAAGGCCCTAGATTTTGTGCACCTAATTAAAACCAGCTATGACCCTTTGTCCAGTTTCCACCCCATTAAAGAAAAGGCAAAATTCTTAATTCTTTGTTTTGAAGATGTAATGCAAATATTGAAAGACAAGACGGAAGCAGTGATTAAAAATAACCCTAAGAAGGCAAGATTAGTTTTAACTAGGTCTACATCTGCCAAAGCAATCCCTCCTGATGATTATGTGCTACATAAAAGGTCCAAATATAGTGTGCTAGTGCCAACAACAGGGGAGCCTTCTACTTCAAGAGGGAAGAGGAAAATACAAGATGTCATTGACATTCAAGACTCCCCAAAGAAGCAAATTGTGGGAAAGGAAGTGCAATCTGATGAGCCCTTGTATTCCCCATCTCAATCCCCTATTCATATAGGAGATGAACAGGCAGCAGCTGAGCAACTGTTACAATTACGCAGTCTTGGGGAGATAGCCTAAACCTATGATGAAGTAGAAGAGGGAATGCCAGAAGAGCCCCTTGATGCTGAGATGAACATAACCACTAATGAGTTCAAACACCAGGAGTTGGATCCTGATATCAAACAAGCCAGTGAGGCTTTCTTGGCTGATAGCAACTTTGTCACATCAGGAGCTTTCATGCAATTCGTGTAGAAGCAGAATACTGATCAGTTTAATGCTAGATGTGAGAAGAGGAAAGGTAAGCAGCCCCACAAGGATCCAGTTGTGGTGGAGGAAGAAATAAAGCAAGAAATGGTCACTGAGTTCAAGACCATCACTCTTGAGCAAGGAAAAGACATGGTAGCAAAGGCTGGTGTACTCATTCTCCCTGAATGGGATATATAACAGATGCCTTGGTTTTAGAGGCAGTAAGGAAAGAGACCAAGCCTATGGAAGGAGTCACCTTCAACAAGGATGACACTACCCTGGTCATGTGGTCTCTAAAAAGAGATGAAAATAGAAAGAAAAAAGACACCCCTGGATCGAGTTACCTTAGAGGTATGATAGTGAAAAGAGTACAAAGCACTGGGGTGGTAGAGGATGCTAGCACCATCCTAGAGACTGCAAAGTTTAGTGTTGCAGTGGCAGAGAAAGAAGCGAGGGAAAGGGCAGAGCTCCAAGCTAAGTTGGAGATAGTTTTAAAACCTTACAACAATGCTAAGGAGGAGGTAATGGGTAGAGATAGCTTCATTGCCAAGTTGAAAAACCAGTTGGTAGGACAACACGATCAAGGTGAGTCCTCAACATTGATGATCGCTTCTTCTCCTGCATGGCCTCCACCTACTAGCCCTATCATTGAATTCCCACCATCTCCAGCACCTTCTAGTTCCCAATTGGTTGAGATCACTCCCCATGAGTTGGAGAAGCTAAAACAGGCCCAAACCCTGTTTGCAAATAAATATGAAGAGAGAGTGAGGGCTACAATTTTGAGTTTTGTTGACACCATAGGGTCCTTATTAATATACAACAACATGAGCAAAATTTTGGACATGTGGAATGAGCTAAATGGAGACAAGGTTTTTCTAATGCCTATTTTTGACAAGTGGAAACCCAGAGAGAAGGATCTAGAACTTATTTCTGTATCTTATGATGAGGCAGGGACTGACCCCATTGTCAAATCCACTTGTGACATAACAAAGGATGTAGCAAAGTTAGCAGAAGGAGTAGATAATGCAGATAGAAAGATCAACTTGTACAAGAAAGAATATACTGATCAAGTATTTGAATTACTCCCAAGGGGTTTTGCTAGTCCAACTCAATTGAAGGATAAACAAATATGGCTTAATGAATTAGAAGCTAACCTATCATTAAGAATAAAAGGAATCATTGATACAAATGATACTTCCTTATTTGTTAGAACAATTGAGGAGATAGAGAAAATCAAATCACATTATGGTTTTCTTAATTCAAAGGTCAACAAAATGAGAAACTCTTAGAAAAGATTAGCCAAGATGAAGGGAAAAGTGATGAACTTCTCATGGCCTACTGACAATGTATACCAAGAGTGGACAAGAAAGTACATGGTGCTGGATTGAGAGGAGTTAGAAGAGGTTGCAATAGAACAACAAGCTGAGGAAGCCACAGATGTTGAAAACGACTTATAACTATTTCTTGGAAAAGGTTGTTGTTTGTAACAAACTTTCTTTTGGAAGGTCCGAAGCTTGTATGCGTCCAAGATATTATAAATGGATACCAGGACTTCTTTAAGAGGGATTGCAAGAATTTGTAAGAAAACTCTGTAGAAATATATCTGGGATTTTCTAGTCTAATGGAGAATACTCTGGGTTTTGTAATATTTTCTCAAAATTCATATCAAAATATAGACTATCAACTTTCGAGCCCAAATTTTGTGTTGTCTTCTGGTCTACTTGCAAATATTTACTATTTTCAATATGAGTAATCTAGGGTTATTCATTTGGGTAGGGAGTGTAAGGAAATCTTAAATAGAGGCATTTCTTAGCTTTTCTCCCCAGGAAGGAAATTAAATATGCATGAAGCATTTCTATTAGTAAATTCCTTGCAGGAGATTTTGAATTTGATGAATACAGTTTAGTTTGATAAGGGTAAATTCTTATGTATGTCAGGCATATGGGGGGTTTTATAGAAGCCGGGGTGATGGGATGTGTGGAGATATTTGATTGTGGGAGTATTGTTTAAACTTAGATGACTCTGTGGCCTAGATAAGGCACTGGTATCAATTGTGGTTATCTTTTACATATCTTGTAGGTCAATACTGAACATGAGTATAAGCTTTCTTTTTTTGTTTCAGTTAGTTTTGAGGTGATAAGATTCATTGGTTTTCGGACTAGTTTACTGTGGATCTCTTTTTTTAAAGTGTGAAGTCAATTCACATAAGGTATACCCACCTGAACTTTGGATAAGTTCGAAGTGTAGAAGGTTGTAAAACCTTGTCATATGTTGCTCTGAAGTTTCCTTCTCTTTGATCTCTCTTCTACAGACAGAGTTTATCATTTTATTATAAGGGTTTTTAAGGGGAATCAGATTTTGAGGACAACAAAAGTGGTGACTTTGCTAGGGGGAGTCATACTATGAATCCAGGTGCAGATTGGTGCTTCAATAAAATATTGGTGTTGTCTTGATATATTCATTTAAAGAAGTTTGCACAATATTTGATACATGATGCTGGTTTGAAGATTTGTTGTATTTTGTTCAAAGCTTGTTTTCATATTTCCCATAGATCTGTGGGTGGCGACTCTGTTAGTTCAACCAGTCCTTTTAAAATAAGAAAATTTTGAAAATGAAACAAGCATAATGCAAGGAGGAAATAACAATAGGTCCTTCATGAAGAAACATCCTTGTGAGACATTGTAGGAGGGATTACCTGAACAGTCATGAAGAGGTCAAAAAAGATCAGTGCAACATGAGCCATCAAATGCTACATGGGTGCAGAAAAGTAACAGTACTGGTAAGGTATCTGATAGAACTGTATATGCAAAGTCTAATTCTTCTTCTCGAGAATCTGAACATGATGTGTTAGGTTTTCATTCTAGATTATTTGGAAATATTGATGATGTTCAGGTTTTAAATCAAGATATATCTTATACTAGTTTTTCTAGGAAAGATAGAACTAGTTCTAATGTAGTCAGACATTCTATGCCTAGAACAGTTGATGGAAACATTAGCTTGATTGATATAGACCAAGTTAACGTATCTGAATCTGAGGAGATTTTCCCTGATGAGGATGAAGTGTCCCAAGAAATAGAAAACCTAAATAGAAAGGTCCATCATTTAATCTTCTTAAGAGCCCAAAAGGAAGCAAATAGGGAGAAGGAAGTCAAAGCAAAACTGATGGAACAAGATAGGCTCCTTAGGCAAATTGTTGATCTTGAATTGTTGGCCCAAGAAAAGGAAAAGAGTGATGACGGAGGTCCTGTGATTAGGGAAATTCTAGTCCCCAAAGCCAAACCAGCATATAAGTCAGTGATCCAACCAAATAAGGATGGTTTTAGTGACCCACAGCTTGTTAGAAATGAGGTTGATAAAGGAAAGAAAAAATACATGGAAGGTGGATTAGGATCAAAGACTACGGTGGAGATCTCCCATAGACTATCAGTACATGAGAGGGAGATGGAAAGAATGAGGAAGGAGAAAGAAGATCTACAAATGGAGTTAGAGAAAGCTGAGTTAGAAGTAGCTAACCAAGAAGTCAAAAGAAAAATTGGTTATCTAAAAGTTCCCCTATCATTTTCCCATCAGAAGATCTCAAAAAGCCTGCTCCTCGGAAAGTTTCCCTCCCCCCTGTTAAAATTCATCCCACTTTGCCTGTTAATACAGCAATAGCCAGTCAAGCCCCTGTAAATAACTAGAATAATCAAATCTCTCAGACTCAAATCCCTACTGTGAGAATTAACATAGGTAATAACAATATTGATAACCATTTCCAAAGGAGACCCATCAACTTAGAGTAGTACAGGCAGTTATTCTTTGATGGAATCCCAGGATATCCCAACCATGTTCATATTGAGTTAAGAGATAGACTCCCTAAGTTTGCTGGAAATAATGCAATTAGTGCAGAGGAGCATTTAAAGTCTTTTAGTGACTTGATAAATGATTATGAGATAGCTGATGAATATCTCATAATGAAATTATTTGTCCAGTCCCTAATAGATGATGCAAGAGATTGGTTTAGAGGTCTCCATGTTAATAGCATTGGATCTTGGGAGGATTTCAAGAATTGTTTCCAAGAACAATATGGTGACAAAACAAATGTGAGTTTCATGCTAAATGAATTTAATAATATTAGAAAATATGAAAATGAGATGGTCACCGATTTCAATGCTAGATTTTAGAAAGCCATGCATAGGTTGTATCAGGTGATGAGACTAGATGATAACATGTGCCTGAACACTTATTATAATGCATTTGATTCCAAAATGGCTTACATTTTAAGGGATAAGAATCCACATAGCCTAAGAGATGCATTCAGAATTGCTATCAATGTGGAGAGCAATAGGAAAGCATTCAAAAAATTAGGGAGAAGAACTGATGGTAGGCTATGGCAGGAAACAAAACAGCAACCAAACAAAGTTGCTAAGGAGGAAGATAAGATAGAAAAGTTAGTCACTGCTATGAAGGATCTAACTCCTAAGGTAAATAAAAATGATAAGCCTCACTATAATTGGCAAGATAGACCTCCCAGATTGAATGACATGCCTTATAATACCAACTAGAAGGATGGTAAACCTCAGAATGAGAAGCCTAAGAATGCTCAGAGCCAAGATACCCCTGATCCCTTAAAAGGAAAAAATGTTCACAACATAGAGAACACTCCCTAGTGTATTGCTTGTGATGGGCCACATTCTCCTCATCAATGTGCAATAGCTCAAGCCCTTGAAGAGTCCCTAAGGCAAGAGGCTGAGCCTAATATCAATATGTTTGAAACCATTGTAGAAAGAGATGAGGAATCTATACAAAGTGAATTTAGTGATGTGCTAGACAGTAAAAGGTCTTTTCAAGGACAACTAACACTTGATTGGCATCCTACTCTAAATGTGGTAACCATTGAAGATGAAGAAGTTCATCTTAGAAGACCTAGTGAGGAAGAAGTGAAAAATCTCACCAAGGTTGGTATAGCTAAGGCAAAGCACAATTATAACCTAAGGAGCACCAAAAGGGATAGTGATCAGGGTGAACCTTGTTCTATGTTTATAAAAGAGGTTCTTTAGAAAAAGGCAACAAGTAGTGCTACTACCCCTCAGATAGGTCAAGAAAAGAAAGATCAAATTAAAGATGTACCTAAGAGTACAGATGATAAAGATACCAATGATACACAAGAAGCTGCCACAACAAAGAAGGCGAGTCAGCCTAAGGCAGAAAGAGTTAAAGCCAATGTTGAGTTGAGCAGTAGTTCCACATTTGACATGGCTCGGGCTCTTACACAAATGAAAGTTAGTATCCCATTAATAGAGTTACTGAAAATAAAATAACATAGGGAAGCAGCCTTGTCTTTGTTTTCTAATATATCTGACAGTAACATAGTCCTACCCCCTGGTTCAGTTAAAAATGGAAAGGATCAGGAGTTCCCAACCCCAGAGGTTTATGTTGGAACAACTATTACACAAGAGCCTTCACAGGTAGATCCTTTTTATGTCACTTTGTTAGTGAATAACCGGCTAATAAAAAATTGTATGATAGATTCAGGTGCAGCTACTAATGTAATGCCTTATGGTGTTATGAAAGAATTAGGATTAGCAGTGACTACAGTATATGGGAAATGCTATGCTATGGATAACAGAGAAGTACCTATCATAGGTACAATGAAAGATGTTGAAGTAAAGATAGCAGCATTCTCTGAAGCGGCCTATAAGATGGATGTCATTTTCACTGACACTAAGCCTCATTATGGTATGTTATTATCCAAGCAGTGGGCAGCAACAGTAGGTGGAAATGTCTAATTGGATTTATCTTATGCTACCATCCCAATCAATGGGAATCAAGTCAAACTATATAGAGAACCACGTACTCCTAGAGTGATTGAAATTGTAGATCCTAGCATGCTCAATTGTATGGTTGATGTGGATCTTGACAACTTTAGAGTGCAACCAATTTTACCTCAGTTAAAGAATATTGACTCCATTGTGATTGAATTAGAATCACAACAGCATGGTTTAAGGCAAATGTATTTTGATGGAGCTTGCTCCAAAGAAGGGTCTAGAGCAAGAGTTCTTTTTGTATCCCCATCATGTATAACTTTTAAATATTCCTTTTTGTTATCCTTTCAGTGCACTAACAATACTGCAGAATATGAAGCTCTGTTATTGGGGCTTGAAGTTGCAAAGACGCATGGAATACAACTATTGAAAGTTTTAGGAGATTTAGAATTGCTTGTCTCTCAGGTAAGATCCAAATATGCATCAAAAAATGATAGATTGAAAAGGTATAAGCATGCAGTTTGGGATATCATTGAGCATTTTAGTGCTTTTTCTATTAATTGGATAGAGAGATCAAAGAATATCATGGCAGACTTTTTAGCCATTGTGGCATTGAAAAATGATGATGCAACACTAACCGGCATATCCACTGTGGAAATAAAATCTAGTCCTACCATACCTAATAATGTGTATAATTGGCAAGTTTTTGTTGATGATGAAGATATTCTTAGGTTCATACAATGCATTGATGATTACGACAGACAGAAGATTGACTGCAATACATTAGTGGAGGTGATTGACAACAGAGAAACAATATTTGGCAATGACTTGGTTCAGTTGGAAACAAATGAGATACCGAAAGGGTTGGTAGAGCTTGAGGGAATGTTTAGCTATAATGACACTCACCTACACTAGAAATCTACTACCAAGTTAGAAGAATTGGAGGAAGTAAACTTGGGGACAGAATTATCCCTTAAGTTGGTATACATTGGAAAAAACTTGCCTCCTCATGTCAGAACTAATCTTATTAATTTATTAAAGAGATATAAGCATGTGTTTGCTTTGTCATATGAATACCTAAAAGCGTATAGACAAGACCTTTTTCAGCATGAAGTTCCTTTACTTCCAGATGCTAAGCCTTTCAGAAAAAAGCAGAGACCTATTAATCCCCTGCTAGAAACCAAGATGCAGCAAGAATTGACTAAGCTAAGGGAAGGGGGATTATTAAACCTATAAGACATTCTTCATGGGTCTCCAATTTGGTCCCAGTTAGAAAGAAAAATGGGGACATAAGACTGTGTGTTGATTTTAGAAATTTAAATGTTGCTTCCCTGAAGGATAATTATTCTTCCCCCAATATGGAAGCCATGCTGCAGAGAGTAACTGGTTGTGATCTTTTGTCAATGATGGACGGTTTCTTAGGGTACAATCAGGTCCTAGTGAAGGAATCTGAGCAATTTAAGACCGCTTTCACCACCCCATGGGAAACATATGTTTATGTAAGGATGCCATTTGGATTAAAAAATGCTAGAGCTACATTTCAGAGAGCAATGGATGTAGCCTTCAAATAATTTATCAACATCATCATGGTAGTGTACCAAGATGATTTAACATGTTTCTCTAAAAGGGATGATGACCACCGTGGACATTTGGAAAAGGTGTTCAATAACGCTTTGGAATTTGGTGTGTCATTAAACCCCAAGAAGTGTCATTTTGCTATTACTGAAGGGAAGTTGTTGGGGCATATTGTCTCCAAGGAAGGGGTAAGGATAGACCCTAAAAGAATTGAAGCAACAAACAATGTGCATGAACCAAAGAGTGTTAAAGGTATTCAGTCCTTTTTAGGCAAAGTTAATTTTCTTAGAAGATTCATTGCAAAATTTGCAGAGGTGGTAAAGCCCATTTTTAGACTACTCAAGAAGGATACTATGTTTTGCTACGATCAAGAAGCTTCAAAGGCTTTTGCTGAGATTAAAAAAGCCATTCAGGAAGCACCTGTGTTGAAATCCCCGGATTATAGTAAGCCCTTTTCTTTGTTCTCTTTTGCTTCATATCATATAGTAGCTGCAGTGTTGTTGCAAAAGGATAATGAGGGACTTGAACATCCCATAGCTTTCTATAGCAAGTCTTTACAAGCAGCAGAATTAAGGTATGAGATAATGGAAAAATAGGCATATGCTTTGGTTAAAGCTATTAAGGCTTTCAAGCCATATCTTGTAAATGCACAAGTAGTTGCTTATGTTCCACAAGCTACAGTCAAGGACATTTTGTCCCAATCTAAGGTTATAGGAAAAAGGTGCAAATGGATTAACAGAATCCAAGAATTTGATTTGGAAATAAAGATCACCAAATTGGTGAGAGGCTTAGGCTTAGCGAAGCTTATGGCTGAATCCAATCTTCTTGATGTTGAAATAAACAATGTTGAAGTTGAAAACATTGTAATCGCCAGCATTGAAAGGCAACCCTAGTATTCAGAAGTAATACATTTCTTGAGAGATGTTACATTTTCAGAGGGGATGACCCATAATCAAAAAAGGACATTCAAGCTCAAGTCACAAAAATATGTTCTCATTCAGGGTGACCTTTTTTGGAGGAATAGAGATGGAGCATTGTTAATGTGTTTGGATGAATTCTAGGCCAAGAAAGTGTTGATTCAGATGCATGATGGAGTATGCAGAGGTCATTACTCTACTAAGACAACTACTGGAAAGATAGTTAGGGCTAGGTGTTATTGGCCTACTTTATTCAAAGATGCTCATGAACATGTTAGGAGATGTGACCCATGCTAAAGGTTTTCATCCAAGCTAAAATATGAAGGATCTTTACCTTTAAATCTGGTCACAGTGGAAGCCCCTTTTGTCCAGTGGGACATTGATTTTATTGGAGAAATTGTTGAAAGATCAGGAAGAAGCCACAGGTGGATCATAGTAGCAACTGACTATTTTACTAAATGGATCGAAGTCATACCCACCAGGAGAGCTACAAGTAAAGTTGTCATTCATTTATTTGTGGATAATGTTATAGCTAGATTTGGAGTCCCTACAAAGTTAGTAATGGATAATGCTATGAGTTTTAGGTCTGAAGAGTTTGTTACATTTTGCACTGGTCATGGGATAATTATGTCCTGCTCTTCACCCTATCATCCTCAAGGGAATGGACAAGTTGAATCCAATAATAAAAGCCTCTTGAATATTATTAAGAAGATCTTAGAAGAGAACAAGAGGTCATGGGATCAAAAGTTGAAATTAGCTTTGTGGGCTGATGGAATTACTGTCAAGAAGGCCATTGGGATGTCACCTTTTGAATTGGTTTATGGTACATGAGCTAGAGTACCAATAAACAATCTTCTCCCAGTATATAAATTTGTGCAAGCTAAAGACATGGAGTTTTCTGAGTCTATGGAGGACTGGATGATTCAGATGGTGGAAGTGGAAGAAATTAGAACCTTAGCCCATAAGAGAAATTTAAAGATCGAGTTGTAGTCTAAGTATCTGTTTGATAAAAGGACATCATTGAGAAAGTTTCAAATCAGTGATGTTGTTCTTCAGTGGAATGCAAAAGGATAGGACAAGGGAAAGCATAAGAAGTTTGAGTCATTATGGATTGGCCCCTCTGTGGTCTGTGATGTGAATGGAAAAGACTCATACTTTCTAAAGAATATAAATGATGAAGTACAGGAATTTCCAGTGCATGGACAATTCCTGAAGCGTTACTTTTCTTGAAGTCCATGCACAATAGGTCCTTGTTTGTATATATTTAGGTTTGCTTTAGTTGTCAATTTTGGGCTTGTTTTTGGTCTATTTCTCTAGAGTTTCTGAGTTTCTTGTGTTGATCTTGTGATCAACCATCCCCAGTAAGAGTCGTTGTTATCACTTTTTTTAAAATGGATGTTCTCAGTCCATAAATGGCTAGGTTTTTGAAAATTTTGTGTCTGATATCACCCATGTTCTTTCAAATTGTTTTGAATCCTAAGGGGTTCAGGGTTTAGGTTTCTATCGTTTTAATATCTGAAAAAAAACCCTTCTAGTTTCTAATTTGGCGTTACTTTATTCACTTAAGTGATGGGTCCATTTATCATAAAAGTGTTTCCCCCTTGTCATTTACCTAGGTGGTCCCTTTAATTGTTTTAATTTTTGTTCGCTTTTAATATGCCTTTTCTAATGTCCGTCGGGCCTTATAAGCATCATGCAGCTTTCTGTTGATCTGTCGGCCTGCATTGATTCACGACCAAAAAGTGCTCGAAAGTTAGCTTTTGTGAAGTAGCGAAAGGCAAAAGTGGACCCGACATATAGGTTTGGACTAAAGCTAAACATCGATCAAGTTTCATCTGATCGGACGGACGACGTGGTTTCATGAGATCAAGCTAAACGTGTTTTAAACTTCGCGAAATGGTGAAAGGTTTTGGTGGGTCCCCGAGACAAGCGATCTTCTTTGGTTAAAGAATGATCAGGTTGGAAAGAGATCAACGGTTCGCGTTGATTCACGATTGGGAGATGCACAAGTTCTACCTTCAACAAAATGGTGAAAGGTGGCAGGTCCTACTAAAGGTGGTAGTGAATGTGGTAGGTCCAGCTGGCAATGACGAGGCGCTTACTTTGTGGTCTGTAGTGGGGCCGAGCAAGGTTGTCATAGAAAGGAGTAAATAACGAGCAATTTTTTGAGATCTAACAGCTAGTGTGAATTCGCGAAGATAATATGCTAGTAGGTTAACCTTTGCGAAGTGGAAAAAAGGCTGGTGGGCCCAAGGGACAGGCAGGGCATGAAGCTAAAAGCAGATCAGGTCTGTTTTGATCTAACAGTTCTCGTAGTTTCGTGGCTACAAGCCAAACAAAGAATAATGTTCGCAAAGTTGCAAAAGATAGGTGGAAATCACACGTAGGTGTGATGTGGCATAACGGCTGCAGCTTTTTGTACAGATTGATAGTGATGTGTTAGGTGACATGTGGTTTTAAAAGTGGTTGAGGGCCCGCCTAGGTGTAACTGGTAGTTATGTGGGAATAATAAAGATAACACGTGGCGGATTAAAGGTGGAACCTAGAGTAGTTTCCAGGGCTAATGACTGACTACCATGTGGCATTTTTCAACCGGAGAACAAGTGGGGTAAGTGATTCCTGAATAAAGGGCCCACTTAAAAGGCATTCATCTCAAGATTAATCCAACGCTTCTCGTTGTTTCATGGCTCGAATATGCCCGCAGATTAACTTCTACAAACTAGCAAAAACTGTTAGCTATCAAGATGCGGCGCGGTTAGTTAAAAGGATTGATGGTCCTGGTTAGAGTTAAAGACCGGGTGATTTGAGCTTGATCTGATGCCTCGCACGGCTTCATGAAAGAAAAGTGTTTGAGGGTTAAAGCGAGTGAAGTGGCAAAAAGGAGGTAGGGCTCGGCACTAACGCAGTGAGATTAAGCGGAGAATAAAGACCGATCAAGTTCCATCCAATCGAATGGCTAGCGTGGCTTTGCTAGGTTAAAGTGCACGTTGGTTACAGCCTACGAAATAGTGAAAGGATTTTTAGCCCATCACTAGATGAGGAAAGGTAAAACGGTAAAGGCAGTGCAACTTTTGCTTGATCTGGTGGTTGGTGTGACTTCGCTAGATGAATATGCGAGGGTGTTATGCTTTGCAAAATGGCGAAGGAGCGAAGAGAAAAATACACAGACATGTTATGACCCGTTGGAGCAAAATTTTTGAATTCTTCTATGAATTCAATTCTGAAGGGATGGTGGAAGCATGCAATATCAATGTCACAGTTAAGAGCCTGATTACCATATATGGTCTCACATCAATTGAATGTAGGCATTATTTCAAAGAGTTGTTGTGAAAAGGCGGGTGCAGAGCAAATTTCTTCAAGCCAAGAACAGGTTTTCTTGTATTTTTGCTTATCAATTACTTAACAGTTTGTTTGAATTGGGGTTCTGTTTTATTCTACAATTGTTGTGGTTAGTAATTAAGTTGCTTGCATAGTGTTAATTGAGATGGCACCTAAAAGGGAGTTCTCAAAGAAATTCAATTACCATGATAGGGCAATTTGTGATGATTTCCTAGAGCAGTTAACCATGTCAACTAACGTGGCAGCTAAGGTTAAAGAGTTGGTGCCAAAAGCTCCTCGCCTAAGAATAGGAGAAGGATTGTACAACAAAGGCAATTGGCTGAGAGACCCACAAATAGGATTATCTGGGTTGGGTCTATTCAAGGTCAGATTCAATATGAGACACTCCCCAGCCCCAAAGAACAGTATTTGGGAGATGGATGTAGGCAAATTGGTGGTCCCTGGAGTATTCATGGATGTGGATCTCCTAACTCAGATTGCACACAACTATGACCCCATTACAAAGAGTGTTAGGGACATAAATGGAAAAACCCTCATTGAAATAAATGATGAGGTGTTCAAAGATGTATTTGGGCTTAGTGAAGTGTCCAATTACTTGGAACCCATCAATTTTAAATCATTGGCTCAGGTTTACAATGCACAAAGGAATCATCTTAGGAATGGACCTCTTAAAGAGTTCTTTGTTAAGTAGGCGTACTAACTGTTGTGCGACCTAATACTATGGAGCCTTTCTCCTTAAATTTGTTCACTCTTAGAGCCAAGGGATTATACTAGTCACTCTGCCAGATTTTGGGAGAGGATGCTGAAGCAAACATGCCAACTCATTACATGTTAATGATTGCACAAATTTTAAATCCTTCTCTAGCAGTGACATTTGATTATGCCCCCTATATTATTGATGCCATCCATGAAGGCTTGATAGGGATTAAGAATGGAAAAGTGGATAGGCCTTTTGGATGGTACTCCCTCCTCATGCACCTATTTCTATTCAAGGGTGGTGATTACTTTGCAAATGGAATGGACCTAGTGAAAGAAAAGGATGGAAAGAAGATGCCAGTTCAGCTATTGAGCACAGTGTTGTCATGGGACAGAGAAGATGCTAGCTACTTGAGGTTTGATATGTTCTTTGAATCCAAGATCGGGACTCTTTTATGCTCAGAGAATCCAAGAGTCCCTAAAGTTCTTTTGGAGTTCCTTAGGCCAAAGGAATTTCCTGAAGGTGTCAAAATTGTCCACAATTGGGATGATATGTACTTATACCTTGTTTCCATAGTTTTCAGAGTGTTTGGTTTTAGAGGCACTCCATTTTTGTTGCCATATCAAGTCCTAGTAAAAGTAGGAATTGTAGAAGTCCTCAAGCAGATTGGAAGTGTGCAAGAGGTAGAGCTAACAGGTAGAGGTAAAGGGACCATTTTCCCTACAATAACTATAGGACATCAGTTTGTAATAACTAAAGGGGGTTGGAAGTGCTTTGAATATTTCCTTCAACCCTACCATTTATCAACTGCAATATCAAGGTGTGCTGACCTTGAAGATTTCTTTAATGACATGTTCAGAAAGAGGGCAGTATGCAGAGGCAGACCTCACCAATTCCAGTTCCCTGAAGACCTCATCAGGAATGAGTTTGATTTGGATGAGTGAGAGCTAAGAAAGGAAAAGTGGGTGGCTTAAAAGAAGGCCCTATATTTTGTGCACCTAATTGACACTAGCTATGACCCTTTGTCCAGTTTCCACCCCTTTGAAGAAAAGGCGAAATTCTTAATTCTTTGTTTTGAAGATGTAATGCAGATATTGAAAGAGAAGAGGGAGGCAGTGATTAAAAATAACCCTAAGAAGGCAAGATTAGTTTTAACTAGGTCTACATCTACCAAAGAAATCCCTCCGGGTGATTATGTGCTGCATAAAAGGTCCAAATACAGTGTGCTAGTGCCAACAACAAGGGAGCCTTCTACTTCAAGAGGGAAGAGGAAAATACAAGATGTCGTTGACATTCAGAACTCCCCAAAGAAGCAAAGGGTGGGAAAGGAAGTGTAATCTAATGAGCCCTTGTATTCCCCATCTCAATCCCCTATTCATATAGGACATGAACATGCAGCAGCTGAGCAACTATTACAATTAGGCAGTCTTGGGGAGATAGCCTACACCTATGATGAAGTAGAAGAGGGAATGTCAAAACAGCCCCTTAATGCTAAGATGAACATAACCACTAATGAGTTCAAAGGCCAGGAGTTGGATCATGATATCAAACGAGACAGTGAGGATTTCTTGGTTGATAGCAACTTTGTCACATCAGGAGCTTTCATGCAATTCATGTGGAAGCAAAATATTGATTAGTTTAATGCTAGATTTGAGAAGAGGAAAGTTGAGCAGCCCCATAAGGATCCAGCTATGGTGGAGGAAGAAATAAAGCAAGAAATGGTCACCGAGTTCAAGACCATCACTCTTGAGCAAGGAAGAGACATGGTAGCAAAGGCTGGTGTACTCATTCTCCCTGAATGGGATATAGAAGATGCCTTGGTTTTAGAGGCAGTAAGGAAGGAGACCAAGCCTTTGGAAGGAGTCACCTTCAACAAGGATAACTCTTCCCTGGTCATGTGGTCTCTGAAGAGAGATGAAAATAGAAAGAAAAAGGACACCCCTGGATCGAGTTACCTTGGAGGTATGATAGTGAAAAGAGTACAAAGCACTAGGGTGGTAAAGGCTGCTAGCACCATCCTAGAGACTACAAAGTTCAGTGTTATAGTGGCAAAGAAAGAAGCAAGGGAAAGAGTAGAGCTCCAAGCTAAGTTGGAGACAGTTTTAAAAGCTTTTTACAATGCTAAGGAGGACGTAATGGGTAGAGATAGCTTCATTGCCAAGTTGAAAAACCAGTTGGCAGGACAATACCATCAAGGTTAGTCCTCAACATTGATGATCGCTTCTTCTCCTACACGGCCTCCACCTACTAGCCCTATCATTGAATTCCCACCATCTCTAGCACCTTCTAGTTCCCAATTGGTTGAGATCACTCCCAATGAGTTGGAGAAGCTAAAACAAGCCCAAACCATGTTTGCAAAGAAATATAAAGAGAGAGTGAGGGCTACAATTTTGAGTTTTGCTGACACCATAGGGTCCTTATTAATATACAACAACATGAGAAAAATTTTGGACATGTGGAATGAGCTAAATGGAGACAAGGTCATTTTAATGCCTATTTTTGACAAGTGGAAACCCAGAGAGCAGGGTTTAGAACTTATTTGTGTATCTTATGATGAGGTAGGGACTGGCCCCATTGTCAAATCCACTTGTGACATAACAAAGGAACTAGCAAAGTTAACATAAGGAGTAGATAATGCAGATAGAAAGATCAACTTGTACAAGAAAGAATATATTGATCAAGTATTTGAATTACTCCCAAGGGGTTTTGCCAGTTCAACTCAATTGAAGGACAAACAAATATGGCTTAATGAATTAGAAGCTAACCTATCATTAAGAATAAAAGGAATCATTAATACAGATGATACTTCCTTATTTGTCAGAACAATTGAGGAGATAGAGAAAATCAAATCACATTATGGTTTTCTATATTCAGAGGTCAACAAAATGAGAAACTCTTGGAAAAGATTAGCCAAGATGAAGGGAAAAGTGATGAATTTCTCATGACCTACTGACGATGTATACCAGGAGTGGACAAGAAAGTACACATTGCTGGATGTAGAGCAGTTAGAAGAGGTTGCAATAGAACAACAAGCTGAGGAAGCCGCAGATGCTGAAAAGGACTTATAACCATTTCTTGGAAAAGGTTGTTGTTTGTAACAAACTTTCTTTTGAAAGGTCTGAAGCTTGTATGCATCCATGATATTATAAATGGATACTAGGACTTCTTTAAGAGGGATCGCAAGAATTTGTAAGAAAACTCTGCAAAAATATATCTGGGATTTTCTAGTCTTATGGAGAATACTCTGGGTTTTGTAATATTTTCTCAAAATTAATATCAATATACAGACTATCAACTTTCGAGCCTAAATTTTGTGTTGTCTTCTGGTCTACTTGCAAATATTTACTATTATCAATATGAGTAATCCAAGGTTATTCATTTGGGTATGGATTGTAAGGCAATCTTAAATAGAGGTGTTTCTTAGCTTTTCTCTCCTGGAGGGAAATTAAATATGCATGAAGCATTTCTATTAGTAAATTCCTTGCAGGAGATTTTGAATTTGATGAACGCGGTTTAGTTTGATAAGGGTAAATTCTTATTTATGTTAGGCATATGGGGGGTTTTATAGAAGCCAAGGTGATGGGATGTGTGGAGATATTTGATTGTGGGAGTATTGTTTAAACTTAGATGACTCTGTGGCCTGGATAAGGCAATGGTATCAATTGTGGTTATCTTTTACATATCTTGTAGGTCAATACTGAACATGAGTATAAGCTTTCTTTCTCTGTTTCAGTTAGTTTTGAGGCGATAAGATTCATTGGTTTTCGGACTGGTTTACTGTGGATCTATTTTTTTAAAGTGTGAAGTCAATTCACATAAGGTATACCCGCCTGAACTTTGGATAAGTTCGAAGTGTAGAAGGTTGTAAAACCTTGTCATATGTTGCTCTGAAGTTTCCTTCTCTTTGATCTCTCTTCTGCAAACAGAGTTTATCATTTTATTATAAGGGTTTTTAAGGGGAATCAGATTTTCAAAACAACAGGTTAGTCAAAGGGAAAATTTTGAGAACCACTTATTCACCCCCCTCTCAGTGGTACATTGTGTCTAACAAGTCTCTTTTGGTAATTGTTCTTCCAGTAGGGTATCATCCTACTCCATGTTGATTTGATAGTTATTTTCTTTCAAATTTTTCTTTGGAATACCCTTTGTATCTTTAACTACTTCATAGACTCTTCCAAACATTATTTTAACTACTCTATGTTTTCTCCAGAAGTTTTTCTTAGAAAGTCCCAAAATTCTCTGTATTTCATCTTTTGTTACATCAGGACATACCTTTACTAGGTTATATTCTTTTAACCTCTCATCTTCTAAACTAGATGTGTGTCTTTGGGCATCCAAAATATCATATAACTCCTTTGGGATCATAGATGACAGCTCAATCAATGCTTTACTAAAAGAATTCATATAATGTACAACTTCTTCCTCAATAGCTCTCTGAACTTTTTCATTAGAATGTTCATAATATGGGTATGTGCAGGATCATGGTGGGCCAAAATAGGCCCTTAAGTGGCAATTGAATTTCAGAAAATCGGAGTTATGCAACTTGACATGAAAATTTGAGTAAGTTATGAACATTATTTTAAAAATATGTAAGAAGAGAATATGTAGCAAATTGAATGTAGTTTCTAAGCTACTAGTTGTTTTTTGAAAAAATATATATAGATTTGATGAAAAATTGAAATTTTAATGCAATGGTACTAAAATTTCAAGAAAAAAATAAGAAGTAGGTGTATGTCTGACCACCCTAATCACAATCAAATCATAATATTTTTTTATAAGATTTATAATATAAGTAGTAAACTCATGTCCGGATGTGACATATATTTTTTTATAATTTTTTATGAAGTAAATAATTAATTATGAATTTTTTACTACAACGTTTCAGAATTTCAAAAACTCCTACGTCTAACCACCTTAACATGGTCTAAACTTTATGAAATTCAATTTTTTTTCCTATAGTAGACGAAGCATGGAATGTGATTTATGTTTCGGATTCAAAAAATGTGATACCGTTAGAAAGTTACGTATGTTTTTCAATCAGCCTATCACACAGGACTTTAATCAAAATTCAATTAGAAAATAAATAACGATTATTTATTAAATTCAAAATAAGACAAACCTTATATTGTTGAAAAGTTGAGAATGTCCTTAAATAACCCTTTTCATTTTATCAATTTTCGCTATAAAAAAAGTCATCAGCCACCAATGCGAAGTCCGGAATATCAAAGAATACTCAAAAACACATTTTTTCTGATGACTTTCTAGGCTCATCATTTCCAAGCCAAATCCTAAATCATTCCCAAGCCAAATTTCAAATTTTGAAATTTATGTCATAAAAATCGGATATCTGATTTTAGCAAGTTACCATATTCATATATTAATACAATATCCATTTAATAATATATGGTATATTAATATGTTGTATATCAATATATTAATATGTTAGTATACAATATATTAATATGTTGAATATATTGAATATTTTAATATACAATATATTAATATATTGAATATTTTTATACGAATATACAATTTATTAATATATTGAATATTATTATATTAATATATTAAAATATATATAATAAATTAATATAATAATATTCAATCTATTAATATATAATAAAAATGTTATATATTAATACTATAATATATAAATGTATATATTAAAATATATTATTAATATTTTTGTTAGTGGTCATATGGTATTCTGAGGGTTCACATGGTGTCGTTAGGTGTCATATGGGGTCCTAAGGGGTAACGCATGTGTTAGAATAGCATATGACCCCTTAGGACACCATATGGACATCATATGGTCCTAAAGGGTCATGTTGTGCACTAGGATATTAAAAGGGGTCATATGGTGTCCTAAGGGGTCATAGGATACCATACAACCCCTTAAGACACCATCTGACACCTAAGGACATCATATGGTGTCCTATGGGGTTATATGGTGTCCTAAAGTGTCATAGAACACCATATGACCCCTTAGGACACAATATGACCCCTAACAACACCATATGGTGTCCTAAGGGGTCATAGAACACCATATGACCCCTTAGAACACTATATGACCCCTAACGACACTATATGGTGTGTTAAGGGGTCATATGGTGTCCTAAGGTGTCATAGAACACCATATGACCCCTTAGGACACAATACAACCCATAATGATATCATATGGTGTCCTAAGGGGTCACCTGACACCATATGACCCCTTAGGACACAATATGACCCCTAACAACACCTAACACCATATGACCCCTTAGGACACAATATGATCTCTAACGACACCTAAGGGGTCATACAATGTCATATGACCCCTTAGAACATAATATGACCCCTGAGCACACCATAGGACCCCTAATGACACCATATGGTGTCCTAAGGGGATGAATGACATCATATGACCCGTTAGGACACAATATGACCCCTAACAACACCTAATGGGTCATATGGTGTCCTCGAGGATCCTATGGTGTCCTAGAGGGTCATAGGACACCACATGACCCCATAGGATACAATACAACCCCTAACAACATTGTATGGTGTCCTAAGGGGTCATAGGACACCATATGAACCCTTAGGACACAATATGACCCCTAACAACACCTAAGGGGTCATATGGTATCATTGGGGGTCATATGGTGTCCTAAGCAGTCACAGGACACCATATGAACACTTAGGACACCATACAACCCCTAACAACATCATATGGTGTCCTAAGGGGTCATAGGACATTATATGACCCCTCAGAACACCATACGACCTCTAACGACACCATATGGTATCCCAAGGGCTCATATAGTGTCCTAAGGGGTAGTCCTAAGGGGTCATATGGTGTCGTCAGGGGTCATATGGTGTCCTAAGGGGTCATAGGACACCATATAACCCCTTAGGACACCATATGATGTAGGAGCATCCCCAATTCATGGCAATCTTGCATCAACCAAAAATATTTCCTTTTTGTTTTATATTTCATTCTGTATTTTCTAGAATTGGCTCATCGGATCTCGAGGAGTTAGATTTTGTTTGAGGACTTGATCATCTACCTTATTCTTAAACTATGGAGCATTTGGATCATTTTCCAATAAGATATCACTACCAGTTTTCGAGACATTTTTTCGTACCGGTTGCCTACTTGTAATGTGATGATATGATGAATCAATAAGGATCTGGACTACTACTGAGAGGGAAGGGGTGAATCAGTAGATAGAACACTGACTTAACTTTCATCAAACTCAAAAACAATCTCACAAGTCAATTACTAAAGTAACTGGTTCAAACACTGAGTAATAAACTACAATAGCACTGTCAAGAATACTGGTTGAGTGGCATATCAAAATAACAATATAACAGCTCTAAAAATCCCAAACCATTTAACCAAAACATCAAAATACTTTACTAACAATAGTAAAAGCACATTTTATATTATTGTCGGTCATCTTAACATAACTAAGTGGATTTAACAGATAAGCAAATTAACCATATCAAAACATAACCACAAAAACCATTCACCACTTGACACAGTGATTTTTGACGTGGAAACCCAAATGGGAAAAACCATGGTGGGGATGAATACCCACAAATATTTTGAAGTTTTCCCTGTTAAGAGCCAAGCCTGTTAAAGCTTTACAAAATGTCTTGTTAAGAACAGATCCTATTAGGGACCACCTGGTTAAGGGATTGACTATAATGCCCTGTTAAAAGAAATACCCTGTTAGGAGTAACCTCGATAGAGGATTTAAAATCCAAGCTAATGGATCACTTGGTTAGAGGATTTAGAAAGCACTAAGCATGTTAAAGCTTTCCTGGTTAAGGGATTTAACTATTGTAATTGTTAGAGAACAACAGGGGTTTGTTGATCTAGTAAATAGCACTACTCTGCTTGATCAGATCCTTTTCATGCTTCTATCTGCCTTCACACATACTGCAGATACTCCTTTTGTTTCGGCAACCAATCACACTAAAACTTAACCAAAATTGTCAACACTACAACAAAACAACTCATCGACCTTATAAGCAAAACAATAGGTCGGTAACACATCACAAACCTAAGATCTGATAGAGATTACAAACAAATCAGTTCAAGTATGACTGTTGGATTACATAGAAATCATTGCACATTTTTCAAGACAACCTTGACCACTCCTTGATCATCACTTCATTGATTCCTATAACTCATCACGCGGTTTCCCCTTGATGCAATGTACTCTCTCATTCCCAAGATAAAACTGTTATCTCTACGTGCCAAAAACCACTTGAAACTTATCACATATAACATGCATACGTGGCATAACCATTACCGATCATCATTTGATAATAAATCAATATAACTAATTCACCAAGCTCCATCGGTTAGGGTTTGGCACATCAACAGGTAAGGTTACCAGTTGATCTCACTGCTTCTAAAGTAATACCAGTTTCCTTCACTTACTCACCTACCGGTCGCAAAACAACATCATAACAACATCTTACCGATTACAATTGACATCAATGACAACACAATAGTTCATCATTGCAATCTTCAATCAAATACCAACAATCTCCCCCTTTGGCATTGATGGCAATACAAATATCAATACCCTTGATTGTGATGATTGAGAGTAATGCACATACAGAGGTATAGGAATCTTGGTTTACATTTTACCATGTATTGTCTTTCAACTGACTCTCCATGTCTTCAGCTGGTAATTGGCTACAATTATTCTCTCTATCAATCATACAATTGTTCTCCCCATAATCATACAGTTCTTCTCCCCCTTTGACAGTAATGCCAAAGTGAAAGTAAAACATGCAATGTCATACTTCACTACTCTGCATCAACAATCTACAGCTTGATGCTCCCCCTATGGAGTAGCTCCACTCTACACCGATCTTGCTTCAATATTCTTCAATTAGCTCCAGGACTGATGTCTTCCACATTTGCTCAATTGACCTCATGTAGTGGCACAACCCCTAGCTGACCTCTAAGATACTCAAAAGTAGTCTTAGGCAGAGGTTTAGTAAAGATATCCGCTAGCTGATCCTTAGTAGATACATGCTCCAATAATACATCTTTACTTTGCACTTTCTCCCTCGAGAAATGATATTTCAGCTCAATATGCGTGGTTCTAGCATGCAACAACGGGTTTTTTGAAATGTGTATTGCACTGGTGTTATCACATAAAATCTTTACCGGTTTTATCATCTTCAACTTGAATCCTTCCCGAATGTGTTTCATCCAGATTGCCTGGGTACAATTCATATACACTGCAACATATTCAGCTTCAGCAGTGGACTATGATATACAGCTCTGCTTCTTGCTGCTCCAAGATACAAGTCTTCCTCCAAGAAAGAATGCACCACTGGTTGTGCTCTTCCTGTCATCAATATTTCTTGCCCAGTCTACATCTGTATAAACCTTCAATTCAAAGTTTCCTACATATGGATACTGTAGACGTCTAAAACTGGTCAACGCGTGCGGAATCATACTTTAACATTTGCGCATTGCCTTATTTTAGGGTTTTTGCATCGCATTAACATTTCTCCTATGATTCACACTTGGTCTTTATCATTTGCAAGCATCGAGTTCTTCTTCTACATTCTTTATTTATCTCGCTTTCGAATTTGGTCTTGTCGATAACAATATTTGTCATGATTTTGGTCAATCTTATCTTGTCGCATCAATGTGTGTGCTCGTTTGTCATATTTTGACATCATCAATTCAATTTCATTTTGGACATCATCAATCCTAATTAGGGTTTTGTCCTCTTATCAATCTTGTCATCTTGTGATCGATTTGTCATCGGTCGTCGTTGTTATCAATCTTGTCATCTTGCGATCGATTTGACATCGATCGTTGTCATTTTCAATCTTGTCATC
Source organism: Cryptomeria japonica (assembly GCF_030272615.1). NCBI lineage: Eukaryota > Viridiplantae > Streptophyta > Pinopsida > Cupressales > Cupressaceae > Cryptomeria > Cryptomeria japonica. The sequence goes on from NC_081412.1 coordinate 561,225,608, forward strand.
GATCGTTGTTGTTTTCAATTTCATCGTCTTGCGATCGATTTGTAATCAATCGTGGTCATTTTCAATCTTGTCATTTTGCAATCTATTTTATCATCGATCTTTGTCTTCTTGTCAATTTTGTCATTTTGTGATCGATTTGTCATCTATCATCGTCCTTCTCAATCATGTCAATTTGGATCAATTTGTCATTGTTCCTCGTCAATTGGCGCATTTATCAATCAAATCGTTTGTCAGCATTGGTCCTTTGTCAGTCAGAATCATGATCAAATCGAATTGATATCAATTATCTTTTGTCAAGACCTAATTATCATCCTTGCAATTTCTAATTCATCTTCTAGGGTTTCATGATTTATTCATTTAACCTTGTTTGTCATTTCTCCCTCTAGGTTAAATAATTTATATATTTATCCTAAGTCTTCTTGTCACAATTAAATGTTCATTTAATTGGCTAACTAATTTCTCCCTCTTTGTGAATTAATTAATAAATGAAAAATTGTTAATTAATTCACTTAATTCCTAATTTCCTAATTTTCTAATTTTCCTAATTCCTCATTTTTCCAATTTTCTAATTTTCCTAATTTCTAATTCAATTCTCTCCTATTTTTCTCCTAATTTTATGGGAATGACATTTCAATTTGTCATAATTTGTCATAATTGACGATCAATCAATTTTGACATAGAAATTTGTCATAATTTTGTCATAATTAACAATCAATCAATTTTGCATAGAAAGTGCAAATTTGTCATAATTTGTCATGTTTGTCATTCTTGATTTGGAATCTCCATTTGAATCTAATTCATGCTAATTTTTTCTTTTCTCCAATTTGTCTATAAATTGGATGAATTTCTTCAATCAAGGTCCCGTATCCCTGGTCGAATCAATCACGCTTCGAGTATTCTTGTGCTATCATCTTGTCTACTTGCTTTCACATCATGCTCATGCACTAGTAGGTGAGATCCACAACAAAGCTATTTGAAGGAGAAAGAAGGAAAATGGAGCCACATGAAGGAGACATTCAAGTTTGCAATGGTTTGTGTTTGAATTGATGTCTTGTTTTCATGTCTTTATTGAGTGTCATTAGGATTGTTATCATTGCAATTGAGTTTTCATGATTGAACTAGGCTAATATTGATTTGCTTTGATGATTTCCACATTTCCTAGCTACATTAATTGGTGAACCCAACGTGAACTAACCCCCTAATCATGCTTTTGAGTGCTTTTGAGTTGATTTGCAGGTGAAAAACCCAAGAAACAGGGTAATGCAGGGTTTTTTGAGAACTTCTACGCCTGTGTGAGACAATATGCGCCTATGTCAAGCATTCTGCACCTATGTCAAGGACAATCTATGCCTATGTCAAGCATTCTGCACCTGTGTAGGGCCAGAAACAGAGGTAAAAGGCAGTGTTTTTTTTACTTGCAAATTGTTTTGTTTTGCATTTTGTTTCTGCTTTTTGGTTTTTGGTATTGATTCTCTATGCAGCACCTTGGCATACGCATGACAAAGACAACAAATGAAACTACTAACACATTGTATGTAGGTTCGCTAGTCAAAGACTAAGAAAATCAAACTTTTGACTTGGTGGTTTTGCAGGTTGCCTTATACTCCAACTAAACTGGGTGTTTGTAATTCATAATTAGGCACTTAGTATTATTGCTAAATAGGATGGAATGAATGTGTGTTTGCTTTGATTGTTGAGTTTGACATTGGAGTAGGAGAGTATGCTCTCATCCTTCTTAGGGTGATCAAAAATCCAGATCTTCGATACCATTCTCTTGGTTCATATTGTTTGTTACCTTTAGAGGGCCTGCCTTCCCGACCATTTGCTTTCTTTTGCAAGCAAGTGATAATCGTGAGAAGGGAATGACCCAAAGTGAGTACAGCTAGAATTCCTTGGCATTCTAACTCACTATAAATAAATACCTGATGGGAGAAAGCTTTGAAGGAAGGGTTACGTGGGAAGTGATGACCCTTGGACTCTTTCTCATATCAACATCTAAGTAGGACCTCACAGTCTAAATCGTGCTTGTGTGACTACTTTTGTTTGGTATCTTGGTGGGCTTAATGTCTCAATCACGCTTGCGTGACACCAAGGAGTAACGCTTAACAGAAATCCTGACTAAACACCTTGTATTTAGAGGCCAAAAATCCTTCTAGTTGCTTGAGAAGGACAAGTTCGGATACTTGGAAGAGATACTAAGTTTTCCATGGGGAGATTTCCATGGGGACTGATGCTTGGCTGCCCTGAGAAGTGAGTGTCGTGGAGGGAAGCCCGTGGGGTCAAGCATCTATGTATTCTCCTTGAATCTCATAACGAGTCTACCTCTCAAGTACCTACTGCCCTTTCCTACCATAAGAAATGTGTGAATGAGCATAATTGTCTTGAGTCTAAGTTAAAATATCTTGTCTTCTTTGCTTGTCAAAAGTTGAGTTGTGTCTCATTTCAAAAACCAAGACAAATTGATTCAAAGCAAGGTTAAACACAAGAACATTTCATCCAAGAAAGTTCAAAACACTTTCAAACATGGTTGTCAAACATTTTTCAAAATCTTGTCTCAACATTCATGTCACTTAGGTTTAGGTTCATCTTAGGTTTGCATTTTGCAAATTCATTGTCAATTACCAAGGTTAAGTTTCACCTAGGTCATACTCCTTTGTATATCAATAAGGGTCATCCATTTGCATATGTCCTCTTGCATTAGAGTAATACAATTTCATAATTCAGACTTAGGTTGACATTGTTATACATTTGCATTTGCATACCCTAGGTCTCTTCATCAAGCTTAGGTCATTATCATATCATATTATGGTCATTTGCATAGTAATTGTCCCTTTGCATATAGTGTCAAAACTAGGTTTTGTCATGCTTGAGTAATCCAAATCTTTGATAAACCCTAAGTCATTGTTAGGAAGTCTAAACCTTATCAAACCTTTTCTCCTTTTGTCATTATTGTCATTTGGTCAAACCTAGCTTAGTATCCAAGCATAATAGGGGAGACATTGTCATTTTGTCCTTTTGTCACTTGGTCCTTTTGTCCTTTGAGGTCTAGACATCGTTTCAATTTCCTAAGGGTCTCTTTTTAGATTTGCATTCCAAAAAGTTTGTCAAAATCTTGAAAACAACAAAAACATAGATTTCATTCTTGCCATAGATTGCATTTTCATCTATTTAGTTTGCATTTAGTTGCATATCATACATTATCCTTGAAAAATTCCAAAAATATTTCATTTGCATAGTGACATGCTTGTTGAGACAAGGTCAAAATCTAAAAAGATGGGTGAACCAATGTATCAACCCATTGACAACATATCAAATTCACAGTTTCAAACTAGTCAAACAGTACAAATTGAAGGTTCATCAACACACCATTACCACCATATAGAATGGTTCAACTTGGACCACCTCCATTATATGAACCAGTGTTTGTACCCATGAAACCAGGACATGGGAGTGTTCCACCAACTCCAAGAGGAAATGCACCTTTCGATTGGAATCAATTAAACCTGCAACATGAAATTCAAACATTACATGAGGAACAAACTCTTTCACAAGGATTTGGTTCAGATCAAGGCATTCAACAAGAAACAAATCAAAACATTTTACCAGATTCTTCATCAGATTCTGATGCTTCTGATGATGTTGATATGTTCCTTCAAGATCCAAAGTTGACAAAAAAGAAGGATAAATTCTTGAACAAGGTCTTTAAGATGTTCCCACAAAAATATCTTGACATGATGAGTAATGTGACCTCCTCAAGTGAGCAAATCAATGTGCAAAAACAACAAGGCGATGAGTTGTTAAGTTTCTCCCCGCATCCAATTGAAGAACATGTGCAACAAGAAACTCAACCTACCTTGATGAGTAAACGTGCTTCAAAGGCATTGACAGTGACTATTCCTCAAAAGTCACCATTTGAGACAATAAATAATCCATTATTTAACACAACACCTGTAACACAAGATCAAATGAAGACCACACAAATATTGGCAGCTGTCCCTCAACAAGAAGTGGTTCCTCGCATGCATAAAATTGGATCAAAATCTAAGATGCAAGAAAGCTTCACGACTGGAATGCCTGATCTCACCAATGTCCAAAACAATTCTACAATGCAACAAAGTTCCTATGTCCCACTAAGTTCAATATATTTACCAAACACTCAAGTACCTGTTATGCAGACTATTGTGACAGATCCTTCGATAATGGTGACACAAAGAGCTACAGATAGTGGTTTGTACCAACAACAAATGTTGCAACAATTGAGTAATACACAAAAGGTACAATCAAATGTGCAAACAAACAATGCTCAACAACAACAATATCGCATTCGACAACAAGTTGCAGCGCCCTCTGCACCATTACAAGTTAATGCAACCTTGCAACCACCACAATGGTTTGGACAAACAACATAGCAAGTTAATGCAAGTGCCATACCCCATCTTAAGGATAAACAACAAAAACCACCTAAACAAATTTTTTTTCAAATGATGGGATTTACACCGCGACAACAAAAATTGGCACAAAATCAGCAAATTCCGATTCATTAGCATCAACAAGAACATGTGCCTCAATATGTGCCAAGACAAGCAAGCTATCATACTTCACAACCGCAATTGACATCTGTGCAATATCTACAACACCCTCAATTGCAATATCAACCTAGGCTACAAACAATGATTCCACCACAAGAAGCATAGCAACAAGGTCAATATCAAGGCATGGCATAACCACAACAACAAGAGGTGTACCAAGAACATTATATCCCAGAGACACCAAAGACGGCAATTTCAAAGCATCAACAACTGATCAGAAACATGATGTATCGACAAAGAATACCCACCAGGATTAATGATGGACCTCCAAAATCTGACACAATTGCAGAACAACTTGAGAAGTTGCAACGACAAGTCGATGCATTAGAAACCAAAGGAACAAAGAAGTTGTACACCGATCAAGATTTATGTCCTAATCCGTTTGACGGGAGCTTATATATGCCTCCCTTCCCTAAGCATTTTGAGGCACTTAATTTTGAGAAATATAAAGGGAATGGTAATCCAAAAGATCACATTCGAACATTTTTTGCGGCATGTACTAAAGTGAGTTATGAGTAAACATATTTAATGCGCTTATTTGCATGAAGTCTCACAGGACAAGCCATGGATTGGTATTCGCATCTGCCAGGAAATATAAAGACTTGGTCGGAGTTGACTCAAAAGTTTATATCTCACTTCGCATTCAACATTGATAGTGACGTGACCATGTCAGATTTATGCAACACCAAGCAAAAGCAAGGTGAACCATTAGTGACTTTCTTGCAACGATGGTGAAGCTTGTATAGTCGTTCTTCCCTAGATATACCTGAAAAACAACAAGTGAACTTGTTTATCCAAAATTTGGTCCCAGAAATGATGTATGAACTCAAATTGAAAAGTCCCAGTACTATTGAGAAACTCATTAAGAAAGGGATGAACATTGAAACTGCCCTTGTAGCTAAAGGAATCATTAAACTCAACAAAGACAGTGACAACACAAACAATTCCGGGGACCGAAATAGATTTTGGTACAAAAACAAGAATGTCACTAATGATGGAGTTGTTGATGCAAGAGTAGTGAATGCAAATCAACCCCCATTTACAATCAAGAAATTGAGTGCTCCTAATATGTCAACTATGGAACAAAATCAAACACCAGCGAGCAATGTTACTCAACAGCCGCAATACCAACAACATTCTCAACAATATAATCAACAACAAGGTCAGCAACAAAACCAGCAACGAAGACCTTTCCGATCAAGGGATGGGCCTCCTCGAAAATTTACGCTAGTGGGAGAGCCTATTGAGTCAGTAATGAAATAATTAATACAAGCCAAATTTATCAAGTTACCAGATATCAAGGCAGAACCAGTGGTAAAGCCACATTAGTGGAATGATAATGCATATTGTGAGTACCATTGATCAAAAGGACATAAAACCGCGTCATGTTTTCAATTGAAACATATGATTCAAGACTTGTTAGAGCAAGGAGTAATTGAGGTAGATCCACCCAATGCGACCTCTAACACTAATCATACAATTTTCAAAACTCCTTTGCTTGATCATGACAAGGGTAAAGCGTCTTCTTCAAACTCTACCCAAATAGCAAATTATGCAAATACTAGTTAAAATAATGTCATCAACTGTTTTTGCGCATAAAATGAGTATGTTTACACCCTAAGAATAAAGGGACAAGATCCTTCTTGCGCAGTCACCACTCATCAATCCAAAATAGTCCTGAAAGGAGCTCCTGCAGTTCCTCCAAAATCAACTCCTGTGAGTCAATATAATCTCCTAGATCATCTAGGAAAGACACCTACACAAATATCAATCCTTGAGTTGTTGAAAATGTCCCCCATGCATCGTGCAGTCCTGGATAAAGCTTTAATTGAGTCCACTGTCCTGACAGACATTGATGTTGACCAGTTTCAAGCCCGAATTGGACATCTAGCTGTTTCCCAAAATGTTGCATTTTCTAATAATGATATCTCACCTGATAAGCTCCCTCATAATGATCCTTTACATCTTGAATTCTTTGTCCATAATTGCAAAGTCCGATGAGTCTTGATAGATGGCAGAGCGGGTCTTAATATTTGTACCTTGAGAGTGGTCATTGGCCTTGGTTATACAGAAAATGACATTGATGCTTCCAGAAGAATAACAATCAAAGCATATGATGATGTTGAGCACCCATCTAAAGGGATAATTACATTGCCTATCAGAGTCAGTCCAGTGACAGAAAACACTTTCTTGCAGGTCCTAGACCTTGATCTCCCTTATAATATGATTCTTGGTCGTCCATGGATCCATGCAATGAAAGTAGTTCCATCCACCTATCATCAATGTTTAAAATATCCTTACAATGGAACTGAGATAAAAATTCTAGGAGATCCTAATCCATTTCAATTTTGTACTACCCTAAAGGATTCCCCTCAGCAGCAAGTCCCAGTCAATAGAGAGGCCCACTCACATAGTTATGTGGATCCTAATGAATTGTTAGATGCTGTCAAAGGAAAATTTAAGATACAGGACCAAGGATGTGGAGAATATTCAATGGATCCAACATTCCTCATCGGGAATTTACCAACATCTCCAAAATCATATGGCAAACCACATTTGTTGCAAAAGAAACCCAAGGTAGTTATTCAATATCAGCCTCCCACTACATTTACAAGATGGGGTGAACTTGACAAAGAAACTTTAGATGATGATGTCATAGGTTGGCTTTATAAAGATCCAACTGAGACCCCACCTGTCAAGTTGTCGGTGGAATGGTACGGAAAAGGATTTACTATGCTGCAGAAGAAAGGATATGATGGTTGCAATGGCTTAGGCCCGAACAAGAATGGAAGGCTAGAACCTATTATACCTGAGATGCGACCTCCAACTTTAGGGTTAGGTTTTGTACCATTGTGAATTGGATCCTCATCTACCAAAGTGACCACATGTGGAAAGGGGCATGACTCTGATGATGAAATAACACCTGAGGATACCCAACCTGAAACTGATTCCAATGAATGGGAGTGGAGTTCTTTTCTTTCTAGCTCCTATGCCCTTGACAATGTTTTCCTTGACCCTAATGATTTGCCTATGGAAGACAAACATGAAATAACTCCCCCTCCTAAAACATGTCCTAATGCTTGGATAGAGTCATTATGGGACCCAAGCTCCGAGTCAGATACGAGAAGTTCAGACAGTGATACCACGGATGTTTACATCTTTACCATCTTAGCCCTCTCTCTCCTTAAAACTGATGATGACATGCCCCTTGTTTATCCCCAGCTTATCCAACATGACCAACAAGAACCACTCACATTGGATTGTTTTCAAAATGATGAAGCAATTGCAGAATTCCTTGGACTACGGGAAGGCATACCACAAGGTGATCATAAGGCAGGATTTGCTATTGATCTGGATTCCACAGCATATTTTGGGGAGTCAACTCCATCTTCTGGTCATCAAAATGAAAAAAGAAAAGAAAAAGTACAAAATCAAAAAGATAGTTCTTTGAGTGAAAATCGTAAGGCACTCTCTGATCATGAAAAAGTAAAAATAAAAGACATACCTACGGGTGAAAACCTCTCTGAGGTGCCCAAAGGTGGAAGAGTGGACATACCCCTATCAAGTTAGGATAAATCAACATTGCTTGTGGAAATGACCGAAGAGATAAATTTGGGTACACCTAACAACCCTAAGGTCATTCATTTTGTTGCTTCTCTATCAAAATAGGAAAAGATAGATTTTGTCAATTTCTTTCTTGAGAAGAAGATTAGCTTTGCATGGTCCTATGCAGATATGCCTGGCCTTGATCAAGAATTATTCCTTCATCACTTGCCATTAAAAGCAAATGCCAAGCCTGTCAAACAAAAACTCAGAAAGATGCATCCCCAGGTGGCTCTTTTGGTCAAGGTAGAACTGAAGAAATTACTAGATGTGGGCTTTATTAGACCCATTGATTATGCAGATTGGATTTCAAATTTGGTACTGGTTACCAAAGTAACTGGGGGCATCAAAATCTATACAGATTTTAGGGATCTCAATAACACATGCCCTAAAGATGACTTTCCACTGCCAAATATAGACATCATAGTTGACATGACTGCTGGATATGAGATGCTCTCATTGATGGATGGTTTCTCCGACTATAACCAAATTCGCATTGCTCCTGAAGATCAACATAAGACTGCATTCACATGTGCTTGGGGTACTTACTACTGGAATGTGATGCCCTTTGGTCTTAAAAATGCAGGAGCAACATATCAAAGAGCGATGATGACAATTTTCCATGATTTCATGCATACTTTGATGGAGGACTATGTTGATGACTTATTATGCAAATCTATCACAAGAGATAGTCACCTAGCCATCCTGGGCCCAATCTTTGACCGAATGGAAACTTACAAGCTTAGACTCAATCCAACGAAGTGCGTCTTTGGTGTCACAGCCGGCAAATTACTAGTTTATTTCTCATCGAGGCATCGAAGTCGACCCGGCCAAGGTTAAAGCAATAATGGATATGCCTCCTCCTTCTAATCTCCGTCAACTAAGAAGTCTGCAAGGAAAACTGTAGTCAATCCGTCGGTTTATAGCTCAATTGGTAGACAAATGTCATCCATTCCAGCATTTATTGCATAAAGGAGTCGCTTTTAAATGGACTGAGCAATGTCAATCAGCATTTCAAGCTCTTAAGGACTATTTGTTGTCGCCACCTATTCTAATTGCGCCTATAGAAGAAAAGCCATTTATATTGTATATTTTTGCAACTGAAATGGAACTAGGAGTTCTCTTGGCCCAACAGGATGAGAACGGCAAAGAGCAAGCTATTTATTATATCAGCCGGACACTAGTAGGCTATGAGCTGAATTATTCAACTATTGAACGGGCATGCTTAGCAGTGGTCTTTGCAACACAGAAACTCTGACACTATATGTTAAATCACCAAACATTGCTGGTTGCAAAAATTGATCCCTTGAAATACTTGCTTAGCAAAGAAGCTTTGACGGGTCGCCTGGTAAAGTGGGTTATGATCCTCAGTGAATTTGATATTGAGTACATGGAGCGAAAGGTAATAAAAGGACAAGTCATAGCGGATCAACTTGCAGAGGCTCCTATTTATGATGATCATCCCATGTTGACCGATTTTCTAGATGAATCAGTCTTTTCTCTTACATCTTCTAATGAATGGAAGTTATACTTTGATGGGTCCCATACCAAGTTCGGATCCGGAGCAGGCATATTGTTTGTCACCCCTCAAGATGATGCTATCCCTAAGTCCTACAGAATAACTTTTCATTGTACCAATAACATTGCAGAGTATGAAGCTTTGGTCACAGGACTCCGAGTAGCAGTCCACTGGAACATCACACATTTACAAGTCTATGGAGATTCTCAGTTAGCCATCCGACAAGTGAATGATGAATACGAAACAAAAGATGAAAAGCTTATTCCCTACAAGCATATGGTAGATTTCTTCAAGACAAAATTCACGGCTATCCATTTCAGTCAAGTTCCAAGAATGCAAAACAAGTCGGCAGATGCGATGGCCACGATTGCTTCCATGTTAAATATGCCCCACAATATGGACAAATGTGAATTTTTGGTCGAACAGTTGCTTGTCCCTTCTTTTGACATTCCGACAGCAGATGTGATGCGCATTCTTGTTGGTCCTAACTCCCCGTGGTACAATGATGTATATCAATATTTGAAATCCCAAACCTTACCACCTCACCTTTCCGCTAACTAACACCAAGCCTTCATCTGACAGATAGCCAAATATGTCATCATTGTCGATACCCTTTACCATCGTTTCTTTGACCATACACTCCTCAAGTGTTTGGATTCTGATGAAGCACAAACGGCTTTACATGAGGTTCACGATGGTATATGTGGGGGCCATTTCAATGGTCTGAGCTTAGCCAAAAAGTTGATTCGTGCTGGGTATTATTGGCCCACTCTAGAAAAAGATGTTCACGATTTTGTTAAGAAGTGTTACAAATGCCAGATCCACAAAAATTACATTCATGCACCAGCCCAAGAGCTTCATTCTGTCATATCTCCGTGGCCTTTTTTGTAATGGGGATTGGATCTTATTGGCAAGATTCATCCGACATCTGCAAATGGACACAAGTTTATCATTACAGCCACAGAGTATTTTACAAAATGGATCGAAGCTATCCCCATGACCTATATCACTAGTGTGCAAATTTCAAAATTCCTAGTGAATTATATCATATGCCGATATGGGGTTCCCCTTGCCATAGTCACAGATAATGGTCGTCCCTTCAAGAATAAAGATGTCAAGGAACTCTATGAAAAGTTTCATATCCAACACCATTTCTCCAGTCCATACTATCCACAGGGTAATGGTCAAGCCGAAGCATCAAATAAAACCATTATCAAGATCCTGAAAAAGGTTGTCAATGACGCTGGTCAAGATTGGCATGTACAGTTTAATCTAGCACTATGGGCTTATCGCACTTCTATCCACACACCTACTAGCGCAACACCCTATTCCTTGGTGTATGGTGCGGAAGCCATTTTACCCTTGGAAGTAGAGATTCCTTCTTTGTGTGTTTCCTTGCAACATCTGATTGATGATGAGATGCATAGAGTCTCTTGGTTGCATCAGCTTGAGATGTTAGATGAGAAACATCAGACAGCCCTGACACATTTGCAAGCATATCAAAACTGTCTCCATCACTCTTATAATAAGAAGGTCAAAGGGCAACACTTTGAAGTGGGAGATCTGGTTTTAAAGGAAAACCCCAAGAATGTACAATCTACTGACATCATCAAAGGCAAGTTTGAACCTAATTGGGTTGGGCCTTTCATAGTGACTGCAGCATATGGCTCGGGGGCATATTAGCTTGCCACCCCAAAAGGTGAACCTTTGTCCGATCTTGTCAACAGCATGCACCTTCGCAAGTACTGGGCATAATTTTCTATCAACACTTCTTCAAGTATGATCCTGAAAAAATACAAAAAAATCAAAAAAGCAAAAAAATACAAAAAAATCAAAAAAGCAAAAAAATACAAAAAAAATCAAAAAAGCAAAAAAATAAAAAAAAATCAAAAAGATCAAAAAAAAAAAAAAGTGAAAAAGACAAGAAAAAGGCAAAAAAAAAAAAGAAAAGAAAAAAGTAAAGGAAAATGAATTGCCCTCTAGTGAAAACCTGGCAAACAGGCACTTTGGGCAAGTACCGTGGTGAAAACCTGGCAAACAGGCGCCATGTGTAAAAACGATCATTGCTCTGTCATCTATCATGACCTCTAGCTATGCTTTCTCTCTGCAGGTTTATCATGTCCTTACCCAATGTGTTGTTCCAGGCCTATGATTGGTCAACATCATTGTCTTGCATACTCCGGTTTCTTGTGCATACGTTTCGGTCTTGGTCTCTATATATGTTTTTCAAATGTGCATTGGGTGCGTTCCCCTTGTCATGATCAATCACTAGAATCATAAAAATTGAAAAATGTCATGAAAAAAAATCATATAAATTGAAAAATGTCCTGAAAAAAATCATTAAAATTGAAAAATGTCCTAAAAAAATCATAAAAATTGAAAAATGTCCTAAAATAATCAAAAAAAATAAAAAAAAATGTCCTGAAATAAATCCCTAAAAAGTCAAATAAAGTCCTAAAAAAATGAACACAAAAAAAAAAAAAAAAAATTCAAAACATTAAAATCCAAAAACAAGCATTTTGCAATAAATGATCCCTTTGTGCATAGACAACTCACTGAGTATACATCCAATGACTCACAATCACACATTGTGCTTTAATGGAATCATGCGTTAACAGATGAACCTTTTTCAATCAAACCAGACATTCAAACTGATCACAATTGTCTTCTCGATCGAACATCAACATCAATATCATTTGACTTTGTCACTACTATCATGGGTCTTATATAGGGTGTGGTATACTCGAAACCAGACTGTGTCCTGTCTTAGATGGGGTACCGCATTCCCTGGAACCAGACAGCATGATCATTCTTGTTTTCCACTTTTGACAATGATGATCAGACTGTTTGTTTGACTTGGTTGAATTTGTGCATCTTATCTTTTTACTAGTTTATCTTTGGCTTCGATCATGTTCCTATGTTGCTCGATGATGTCACTGAGTGATTTAGAGTGACCGGGATGGTTCATGGTCCCTTTCCTTTTTTTTGTTGTGTTTTTTGTTTGTGGAATGTTTGTCACAAACTGGGGCAACTATATCATTGGGTGTCTGCGATAAGCACGTTCTATTTGTGAACGCCGCACATACCTCGACCCTTGATGTATGCACCCTAGGATGCTTCACTCATTCCTTGTGTGCGATGTGTCTGTCTTTTGCAAAAGGGGTTGTGTTCCAGCTCTGGCCTTCAATGCCATGATGCTCTGCATCTACTTTGCTACAATAAATAAAGGTTCTCACCTACTTATGTGCATTTGTGAAAGTAAGTTTTCCTTCATCTCTAACTGTCCTCTATCTCATTTCTTCTTACTAACATTTCTTCCATCAGTTTGGATAGTCAGTTTGGTCTAGTGCTCCGATTTCCCCAAACACATATGCTGCATCCTGCATTCATTAGTTAGTACATTTACATTACATCAAGCATTTTATCCATTTCATATTATAAATGCATCAAAAACACATCAAAATGTATTCATAAATGTTCCACAATAAACAGTGCATATGCCATCCATGCATGGAAAATAAACATAAGTCATAACACATTGCATCCCATCATATCGATGCATATCATATCATATATCAAAATAATATCAGAGTACGAAATTGGACTGTCTGTCCTAAGTATGGCCCCCAGGCTAACTACAAAATGTCAAACTACATCTGTCTCTGTCGTAAGGAGCATGTGCCTCTATCACTGGATGCTCCCTCTATCCTCCTCATCCCTGCCCTGTCTCAAGGATGATGTCCCTCCTACCCCAGGTCCTGGCTGTGGTGGTCTCATAGGTCCACTCACCCCCATGCTGCTCACTGACCTCTGAGAGCGTGGCCTGCTCTCTGTCCTCGATCATGCCCGATATGACGATGCTCTCTGCTCTGGTGGAACTGCACTCTCATATAGTGTCCTCCAATGGTGTATCTCCTCTCTAGTCTCTACCAACATCTGTGCCATCTCCTGTGCACTGGCATCCCTAATTGACCCAATAAACTCAGTGACTCTCTGTTCTTCTTGTTGTGCCTGAGCTATTGTTGTATCTCGAGCTGCTGTAAGTCTAGCTATCTCTGCTCTGAACTGCTCATGCTTTGTCCTCAAGATGGCATTCTGTCTCTCTAATGTCGCAATGTGATCATGTTGACTCGCTATGGTAGCCTTACACATCTCCATCTCCTCTATCCTAGTTGTCTCTAGCTCTATGGGTATATCCTGCAATGACTCCTGATCGACTGAATCTGGCTCATAATCGTCATCCCCCTCATCATCTTTGTCCTCGTCATCCTCCTCATCCTCATCACCTCCCTCATCCTCCTCATCCTCATCATCTCCCTCCTCCTCTCTTGTGAGTGGGAAGTCCTCCTGTCTCCTAGGTACTGGAATATCAGGATTTGTCGATGGCACTGGCTGTCATCGTGCAAACCATCGCTCATACTCCTCTGTCATCCTGGTGTCCACCACATCTAATCTCCAATCCCACTGTCTCTGTTGTAGCTGTGTGAAGTTGGCATATGCTATGTGTGGCTGAATTATACTCCCGCACTGACTCATCTCTCTGTGAGATCGGACAAAGTGTGCAGTCCTTCTAGGAACATCCTACCTCTCTCCAAACTGTTGTCTGACTCTCTCTGGCAGGTACATCTCAATCACTCTCTAGTAATTCACTGGTCAACCAATTAGGTATCTCTCCTGTCTACAAGATGATAGTTCATCACTATCATCTGACCATCCAGGGCAATCAAGATATGGCCTCCATGTGAACTCTCTCAATTTGTCTAGCTCATGTCGCCAATACAATATGTATCCAAAAGGACCCTATCTCAGTGCTCCCCCATAACAGTACACATATGGTCGGTGTGGTATTACCTGTCTCTCTGCAATCAGTCAACATATGGCTATGTGCTCAAATGCCCATACCTGTAACAGTGTGACTCCACAGCTCAAAGTCTGCACTCCCTGATATGCTATCTGATGCAACTGAAAATATAGCATAGCTAGTACACATGGTCCCCATGCGTACACTGTCCCCTCTGTCACCATCTTCTCTAGCACTCTTCCCCATCCAATAGGAAATCCATGTCCTCATCTGTCCCCTACTAGTAGGCATGCTATAACCACGGCTATCACCACATATCGCCGATCATACTCTGATGCCATGGTCTCCCAGCCAATCTCCCTCTCTACGATATCTAGATCATTTGCGTCGCACTCAAATAATCTACACAAAGTGTCTCTCCCTATCACTGGGTCATACTCTACCATCTCTCCATGAATCAGAATGCGGAGGATATGCCATGCATCCTCTAGTGTTATAGTCGCCTCTCCAGTCGCCAGATGGAATGAGGAGGTCTCCGAATGCCATCGCTCTGCCAATGCGGTAAGTAGTCCTATGTTTGCCCTAATCTCAGGCATGAATGTGATATAATATATTCCAAGGCCTGCTAATGTATCTCTATCCGTGATCCTGAGTCTATGTCATAACATGAAGTAGTCCGGTCAGTTCTCCCGCGTGATCAATGGATACTGTCGACTCTGCATCACAATTGGGGCACATTTTGTCAGTTTTAGGGTTTGCTCCTATGGGCTGCATTTCCTTGTTTCATGTCCAAATCAGGGTGTTTTTCATCTCTTTTGAACTATCCTATTCTTATCCCCCCTTTTCCGATCATTCGCATGCTGTTTTTGACCAAAATTGACTTCCCAATGCACAACTGCACCTGTGTGATAAGTTATGCACCTGTGTAGCATAACCTACGCTTGTGTACCCTACACAAGCATAGGATACCCTACACAAGCACAGGATGCGCTAACACAGGCGCAGAAGTCAGTTTATGCATTCCCTATGGGCCCCGCAATGTCCCACAAGCGATCAAAATTCATAAAATTCACAATATGGGTTTTTGAGATACATACCGCTGCTCCCATGTTGTCTGGTCATCTGTAGGTGTGTACACATTCTCTGAGGTGATTTGCAATTGGAATGTTCGCCATCTCTCTACAAGTGTCATTTTCTAGAGCAACAAATCCTCCTCTTTGGCTAGTGCAAATGAGCAATTTTCACTCTCTTTGTCTCATTTGTAGATCTTTGTCAGTGTATAGATGGACGTGCACTCTCTCCATCTCATGTTGGTCGCGGTCTTTTGCGCTTTCAATTGCTTCTCCTTCATGCATCCGATCTCCGATTGTCAATCCGTTTGCTCCTATCATTTTCTATCATTCTTATCGATCAATTGGCCTCTTTTCTGGATGTTTCCGGCCAATTCCTCGAGGGGGCATCCGTATGTCATTGTCATTGTCTGGGGCATTTTCATTATTGTTCTTTGAAACAACGCTTAATATCGCATTGTCTCAAAAAGGGGCAAAATGTAGACGTCTAAAACTGGTCAACGCTTGCGGAATCATACTTTAACATTTGCACATTGCCTCATTTTAGGGTTTTTGCATCACATTAACATTTCTCCTATGATTCACAAATCAAAGCAAATGTGGAAATCATCAAAGAAAATCAATATTAGCCTAGTTCAATCACGAAAACTCAATTGCAATGATAACAATCCTAATTACACTCAATAAAGACATGAAAACAAGACATCAATTCAAACACAAACCATTGCAAACTTGAATGTCTCCTTCATGTGGCTCCATTTTCCTTCTTTCTCCTTCAAATAGCTTTGTTGTGGATCTCACCTACTAGTGCATGAGCATGATGTGAAAGCAAGTAGACAAGATGATAGCACAAGAATACTCGAAGCGTGATTGATTCGACCAGGGATCAGGGACCTTGATTGAAGAAATTCATCCAATTTATAGACAAATTGGAGAAAAGACAAAATTAGCATGAATTAGATTCAAATGGAAATTGCAAATCAAGAATGACAAACATGACAAAATATGACAAATTTGCACTTTCTATGCAAAATTGATTGATTGTCAATTATGACAAAATTATGACAAATTTCTATGTCAAAATTGATTGATTGTCAATTATGACAAATTTCTATGTCAAAATTAGGAGAAAAATAGGAGAGAATTGAATTAGAAATTAGGAAAATTAGAAAATTGGAAAAATTAGGAATTAAGAAAATTAGAAAATTAGGAAATTAGGAATTAAGTGAATTAATTAACAATTTTTCATTTATTAATTAATTCACAAAGAGGGAGAAATTAGTTAGCCAATTAAATGAACATTTAATTGTGATAAGAAGACTTAGGATAAATAAATAAATTATTTAACCTAGAGGGAGAAATGACAAACAAGGTTAAATGAATAAATCATGAAACCCTAGAAGATGAATTAGAAATTGCAAGGATGACAATTAGGTCTTGACAAAAGATAATTGATATTGATTCGATTTGATGATGATTCTGACTGACAAAGGACCAATGCTGACAAATGATTTGATTGATAAATGCACCAATTCACGAGGAACAATGACAAATTGATCCAAATTGACATGATTGAGAAGGACGACGATCGATGACAAATCGATCGCAAAATGACAAAATTGACAAGAAGACAAAGATCGATGATAAAATAGATTGCAAAATGACAAGATTGAAAATGACCATGATCAATGACAAATCGATCACAAGACGACAAAATTGAAAACAACAACAATCGATGACAAATCGATTGCAAGATGACAAGATTGAAAATGACAACGATCGATGTCAAATCAATCGCAAGATGACAAGATTGATAACGACAACGATCGATGACAAATCAATCGCAAGATGACAAGATTGATAAGAGGACAAAACCCTAATTAGGATTGACGATGTCCAAAATGAAATCGAATTGACGATGTCAAAATATGACAAACAAGCACGCACATTGATGCGACAAGATAAGATCGACCAAAATCATGACAAATATTGTTATCGACAAGACCAAATTTGAAAGAGAGACAAATAAAGAATGCAAAAGAAGAACTTGATGCTCACAAATGATAAAGACCAAGTGTGAATCATAGGAGAAATGTTAATGCGACGCAAAAACCCTAAAATAAGGCAATGCGCAAATGTTAAAGTATGATTTTGCAAGCGTTGACCAGTTTTAGACGTCTACATTTTTCCCCTCTTTGAGACAATGCGATATTAAGCGTTGTTTCAAAGGACAATAATGAAAATGCCCCAGACAATGACAATGACATATGGATGCCCCCTCAAGGAATTGGTCGGAAACATCCAGAAAAGAGGCCAATTGATTGATAAGAATGATAGAAAATGATAGGAGCAAACGGACTGACAATCAGAGATCGGATGCATGAAGGACAAGCAATTGAAAGCGCAAAAGACCATGACCAACATGAGATGGAGAGAGTGCACGTCCATCTATGCACTGACAAAGATCTACAAATGAGACAAAGAGAGTGAAAATTGCTCATTTGCACTAGCCAAAGAGGAGGATTTGTTGCTCTGGAAAAGGACACTTGCAGAGAGATGGCGAACATTCCAATGGCAGATCAATTCATATACGCTGCAACATATTCAGCTTCAGCAGTGGACGATGATATACAGTTCTACTTCTTGTTGCTCCAAGATACAAGTCCTCCTCCAAGAAAGAATGCACCACTGGTTGTGCTCTTCCTGTCATCAATATTTCTTGCCTAGTCTACATCTGTATAAACCTTCAATTCAAAGTTTCCTACATATGGATACCATAATCCATAATCAATAGTACCTTTCAAATATTTGAATATTCTTTTAGTTGCAATCATGTGTGTCTCCTTTGGGTTTTTATGAAATCTTGCAACTAATCCAACTGCATGAGAAATATTTGGTCTATTGTGAACAACATAATGCAATTTCCCCATCATTTACCTATACTCCTTTTCATCAATGGATGTGGCATCATCCTCCTTAGACAGTTTACAACCTGTAACCATTGGTGTCCCAAGTGGTTTACAATCTCCCATTTCAAACGTCTTCAATACCTCTTTCACATATTCGGACTGTGTGATAAAGATACCACTCTTCATCTGTTGAATTTGCAAACGTGTGAAGAATTTTATTTCGCCTACCAGATACATCTCAAATTCAATTTTCACCTCATTTGCAAAGTCATCACTCATGTTATCATTGCCTCCAAAAATGATATCATCCACAAATACTTCACTAGCTAGTATCTTATCTCCTTCAGTCTTGAGATATATACTAATGTCTTCACTGGTTCTCTGAAAACCTATCTTCATCAGGTGTGAATGTAGTCTTTCATACCATGCTCTTAGTGCTTTCTTCAAACCATATAGTGCCTTGTGTAGTTTACACACCGTATCCTTTGCATCAGTCAAAGCATAACCATCTGGTTGTTCAATGTATACTTCCTCCTCTAGTATTCCATTTAGAAATGTTGACTTCACATCCATCTGATATACTTTGAATCCCCTATATGCTAAAAATGCAAGTAGAGTCCTCACACCTTCCAATCTAGAAATAGGTGCAAATGTCTCGCCATAGTCTTCTCCATCTTCTTGTATATAACCTTTGCATACTAATCTAGCTTTGTTTCTGACTACTACTCCATCTTCATTCAGTTTATTCCTGAATACCCATTTAGTACCTATCACATTTTTGTTCACCGGTCTGGGTACTAGGGTCCATGTATTTTTATTCTCAACCTGGTCAAGCTCCTCTTCCATAGCCTTGACCCAATGATCATCTCCAAAGGCTTCCTTAGCAGTTCTAGGCTCAATATTGGAGATCATGCAAGAATTCTCTCTAATTCTACTTCTGGTTAATGCTCCAGCATCTTTATCTCCAATAATCTGGTCAGGATTATGATTGAGTCTCACATACCTTGGAATAACATGATCATTATCTTCAGGTTCTTCTTCCTCACTATCTTCATCTTCTTTTGATTCTACTTGTTTCATTTCAGCTGGTACTACAGCATTCACTTCACCAACTTCTGTCTTCACCGGTTCTTGTTCCAAAATCAGAATGTAAGGTTCATCTTCCTTCTTCTCCTAACCGGTTTCTCCTGAAACTTTAGGACACTCATGCACTCGGACATCAACACTTTCAATGATTCTCTTTGTCCAGTTGTTGTAACATTTGTAGGCCTTACTCTTGGAGGAGTAACCAAGAAATATGCCTTCATCACTCTTAGCATCAAACTTACCAACATAGTCACCTCTCTTTATAAAACATTTACTACTAAAAATTTAAAAATAACTGACATTAGGTGATCTACCATACAAGTATTCATAAGGAGTTTTATCCTTACCTCTCTTTACCAATATCCAGTTCATAGTGTAGACAGTTGTGCTGACAGTTTCTCTCCAGAAATTTTTTTCTACACCTCCTTGTATTATCATCATTCTAGCAGCTTCAACAACTGATCGGTTGTTCCTCTCTGCAATACCATTCTGTTGTGGTGTCCTAGGTGCAGAAAGTTTGCTCTTAATTCCATTGTCTTCACAATATCCAGTGAATTCCTTTGAAGTAAATTCACCTCCTTGATCAGTTCTCAGAAACTTTATCTTCTTACCACTTTCCTTTTCAACTAAGGCCCTGAATGCCTTAAACTTACTAAAGGCTTCCATTTTGTCCTTCAATAATGTGACCCACTATTAGATACTTGATCAGTCCCAAAGACACTAAGAGGGGGGGTGAATCAGTGTCTAAGTGGTAAATGAAATATTTAAATTTGTTTGCAACTTTACAACCCAAATTAATGTACCGGTAAACAACCAATAAAGCAATAAAGAGAAATAACAATATAACCATCAATGCACACCATAGCACAAATATTTTTGGTGAGGAAACCCGGTAGGGGAAAAACCTCAGTGGGATTTGTGACCCATAATATTTACTCACTGGCCAATATGAATAAATGTTACTGATACAATAGGGGCCTACACATGCAGGAAGGCCAACAGCATAGAGCTCACTGCTCAATCACAAAGGAGTCACACTGACTACAAAATTGGATAATTAAATCTAATGATAATGTACTGCTCAAAATAGCATTTGCAATGCTGGATTCAGTACCGGTTTAAGCTCTATCAAATACCTCTTCCATAAACCTTTCTTCGCTCTGGCTCTGCTCTTATTCACTTATCAAAATTATTACAACAAAATGCATATACAGATATTCGCTCTTATTTACCACTTGCATTAATTACCTATACATATTTTGCATACCTTTTCACACCTTTTTCTACTACTAAATGATCTATAAGATCTCATACATATATGAGTCTTTAAAATACATCATGTCAGCTATACAATATAATTACAATACAAAACAATATAATTTCCATGTCGGCTTGGGTGTCGGTAAGATCTTCTGTCGGTGTAGATTGGGTGCCAGGGAGTATAATATGTAGTGTTTGTCGATGCCAGTAGATGATGTATATTACCAGTGTAAGTTGTGAACCATGTTACTAGTTGGTTTCCATCAATGACAACATTAATTATTCTCATCTGAGTGTATTATGCCAACAATCTGCCCCTTTGGAATTGATGGCAAAACTCATGAGAAAAATCCAAAAACTGATATCCAAAAATGAAGTCCAAAAATAAGATTGCTCCTTCTGAGCAAATGATCTCTTTTGTACATTTTTCTCCATACTACTACTCCCCTTTGACATCAATGATAAAGGATGTCAAAAAGAATCAAAGACTTTAAAATTCTACCTCATATCCTGTATCCGGTTATGTACAATTTAAAATATATCCGCCAAAATCAGATTAAGACTCTGCATGAATTTGGTGTTGTCAGAGATAATGGTTTTAGTCTGTTGGATCATATCGGTCAGATAATGCATTTGTTGCTCTGGTGATCTTTCTCCTTGAATTGTTTCCTTAGACATCTCAATCCGTTGAGTTATAAGGTTGTCCAATCTAGGTTCAAGTTTATTTTTCAGCTCTCATGCCTTCATTCTTATCCTTGCTTTTTTATTTTTCTAGTTTTTCAATCTTTTCCTCAAAACTACCATTTCTTGATAAAAAATTGAGGTAAGTTCTGAAGAACCTATCATGTTGTCTTCTATATCATCAATCTCTTTTTGTGTTTTCTTTATCTCTTCCTCAATGTCTTCTATCAGGTTGTGAGGCTTCCATGCTTCCTTATACAATTCTTTTATTCCAAAATAGTGGAATTAAGTACCAGTAATAAAGAATCAATGTGCTCTGTACAACCCTTGATAGATTTATCAAAGAATTCACTTTTCTCATTGTTCACCCTTTCCTTAATAGTCTCTTCATTTATTTTATCTATTGTTAGAATATTTGAAGCAATGGATTTGGACAATGTGTCCAATTTACCTAGAGATCCATTAATATGATCTATCTTACATGTCGGTGCAATCATTTTCAAAATAGGTAGAATATCATCAATGGCCTTAAATGCTAAGGCATTGCAATCAGTGATCCTCTTTATTGAATCCAAAAGTACATCAGTCACTTTTATAGGCCTTTAATCCATGGTGGAAGTGATAGGTGGAGTATGAAGTCTTGTAGTTAGTTTCTTCTCATCTCCAGATGTCTACACATTAACCACTTCAACTAACTTGCTTCCATCATTGACCTTTCCTTTGTCCATTGTTTCTTCCTTTAGCTCACTCTATGTTTCAACTTTGTTTTCAACCTTATTGTCATGCTTACTCTCTATCTTGTTGACTGACAGTTCAGCTATACTCTGTTGTTGTCCTTTTTTGGTTTTAGTTTGTGCTTCTATTTCTGTTTCTACCGGTTTCTCAGTGTTAAGCTTAGTAGCATCTGGGATGGTATCCGTTTCCTTAACTTCAGTTGGTATTTCAATGTTCTGATAGTCAACAGTGTTGACCGGTGACTCAGAGATTTCAATATTTGTAGCTTCAGTTTTCTTTACCTCTATGGTTTCCTTGTCCATGACAATGTTGAAGTCCTGAGTCTCCACATTCATGGTAAAAAGAATGTTTAACTCCGGATTAGTATCATCTTGTGTCATCTCTTCTGCCTTCTCTTTCGGTTGAGTGTCAATTTGTATCGGTGCCTCTGCACTTATTGGTGGGGTGTCCTATGTTGGTGGAGGAAGGTTATCCTTGACCGTTATATCAGGTACACTACCAATTTTACTTTTACCTTTATCCTTGTAATATACCTTTGCAAAAGACACATCCATTTTTTGTCTATCATTTTCTTCTTTCTTTTCTTTTTTCACAAAGAATATATCCCATTTGTTTGTCATTTCATCTGCAATTTCCTTTACTCGGCCTACCATAAGGCTAACTTGTCAGTGACCACTCACCAAAACTGTTATGTTTGCCTCTGAAATTAAGTCATCAATTTCTTGTTTGGAGTTAATAGGGTGTACAGCAAGAAGAGCCTCTACTTTCAATTTCTTATCTAATTCCATTACCGACATCCTTTAAGCTTCTAACCTCAAATACAAATCATTAGGCAGATCATCTACAACCTCAATGAGAACTTTCTTGTAGATATCAAGGTGCAAAATAATGCTTTCCTCTATAATGTTTTTATCTGAATTTTTGAAAGAATGATAAATTTTATTCATCGTGCTAAGGTTACCTTCTTGTGTGATTTCATTTATCAACTCTTTCGGTGTAAGAGTATCTGGAGTATCTGGTGCGTCAGGTTTTGATTTCTTCTTTGGAGTGACCTTCTTCTTTGGACCACTGGGCTCTCTTATAGACTGTTGCTTCTTTCTTTGTGTCCTTGACTTCTTTGGAGATGGAGCAGGTGTCGGTGAAGGTTTCCTTTTCTTTCTTTCAACTCTTTTAAATTCGGTTGCTTTATTACTTTCTATCTTAGAAGAAGTAACAACCGGGGAAACATGAGCTACCAGTGTCTACTCTAATTGACTTTCTTTCATACTAGCAGCAATAGTGCCAAGACTCATCAAACCTTTTCTAACTTCTTTTACCATTTTAGAAGCATCTTTCATGAATTTGTCTCTTTTCTTTCTCTCCTTCATCATGGCTACATCACTTTCAATTGTTTCAGCACTACCAAATATGTTCTCTGATGGTTTCGGCAGAGCATCTAGGAGTATTTTTGCATATGATTCCAAAATTTGAGAGTCCACCTCATATCCCATTTCAGTAATCCATACAGTTATGGGTCCAACTGCTTCCATCTAGATTTCATCTCTCTTTACTACAAAGCATATTTGTTTATCATATTTATCTACAATTATTTTGGAAGTCTTTTCTCTCTGTTTCATTTTAGTTTGAAAATTCTTAAAGTAATCTTTAACCAACTCATCACTATTAGCTCCCATAAAAGTGATTGTCTCTTTTATCTGTTTTCTAACAGAAATATCATAGGCAAAATCCTTATGACCCATACCGGGGATCTCCTTTGAAAATTAGAGCATTAAACATACTAACATATTTCCAAATTTGAATGTTCCTTTCTTTTCACCTTTTATCTTATCCAAATTTTCTTGAAATTCATCCTTTAACCATTCACATATGTCAATATTTGCATTGTTTACAATCATCTCATGTACATTATTAATGCATGAACTAGACACAAAATTCAACCTATTTGTGTGACCAACTTTATATCCAATTATCATGCTAGAAAATTTAGCATTTTTATCCTTTATGTCATTGACCCTTAGTGACTGGTTGTCATATGAAGCTCTGGTTAAGCTCATGAATTCCTTGTTAGGGATTTTCTTCTTCTCATCGGGTCTAGAACCAGTGGAGGGTAAACTAGTAACATCTTTAATAGCTTCCTTGGTAATCTTCAATACTGAGTCCAACCGCATAAATTCTCTGTGAACCCTGCTAAGGACATAGCAGATGACTTCATCTGAGAATTATGGCATATGGAGGATGTCTATGAAACCTAAATCCTCAACTACCTTATGTTATGTTTTCACTACCCCATCCTTGTCAATAATTACATTCATGTACATGTTCATCAAATCTTCAGATCCTAAACTTTCTATGTTGCAATGTATGTATGCCCTAGGGTCTTCAGTGAACATGACTCCCTTCAGGATTTTGGAAAATGCACCAATAGAATCATCATGTTTTTCTATCTTAGGAATGATCTTAAAAATGGGTTTAGGTCGTTTGATGTTTTTCACAATGGTAGAGTTTGCTACTAATTCGGGAACAAAAGATGAAGATGCCATTGTGAAAGATAAATACCTTTTAACTGTGAAATCCTTGAATGCTCTGAAAAGACCTTTGTTGCTTTTCCTTTAGAATGCCTTTTCTTAATTTCGCTCTCTTTGAATGCTTGGATGCTTGGTGAATTGAAATGAGAGGTTACAATGCCTTTATAACCAAAATTTGACTTACAACCACAATAAATGCTTCATCGGTGAAGTGAAAAACTCCACATATCTACCAGTAAAGAAGAAATATAAATTCTTACCATCAACTGAGGGTAAATGCATGGTTTTCAATTTGTTGCCATACCCCTAAGGATTATTCCTTAGTTGGATGAAGAATCTACTGCCGGTGCAGTGATAGATTCATCTCCTCTCTGATCTCTCTTTCTAATCCATTGTTTTGAAAATTCTTGCTTGATTTCAGTCACCTTCTCTTTGCCTTTGTTATTAGATCCTTTATTGTTCACCGATATAGTCTTGCTTCTACAAAATTTTGCAATATGCCCAATCTTGTTACATGCATAACAAGTTACATTGTTTCTTTGAATAGACTTTCCATAACCTTGACTAGTTTGAGTTCTACATTGATTAGATAAATGTCCAAATCTACCACAAACATAGAATTTCACATTCATTCTACAATTCTCTGAGTTATGACCATTTTTATTGCATTTGGAACATTGACCGGTGGGTAAGTTTGTATTTTGATTATTCCTAAATCTGCACTGATTTGCTCTATGACCAAATTTGTTACAATTAAAACATTTCCCATTAAATTTATAAGCATTAGGTTGCCTTACTAGTTTGTTGTAATCATGATTGTTCACAGTCCCAGAACTTTCTCCATGTTCAAATCCAAGTCCAAATGTTTCTCCATCAGGTTTCTGACTTTTCAGCATATCATCAAGATTATCTGAACTCTTCTTGAATTTGTCTTTGTATTCGTTTGCAGTGATCAACTCATTTTCCAAAGTGCTAACTTGTCTGAAAAGTTCCTTTTTGTCATGTTGCATGTGAATCAAATCTGTTTTAAGCATATCATTTTCATAACTAAGCCTTTGAGATTCAGTTGATCTTTCATTTAGTCTTCTGGCAAAATCTTCTTCATTCCTCTTTCTATCTTCAATATCCTTGCATAGTCTCATGGTTAAATCTTGCATCTCATTCTTCATGTTACTGTTCTCTTGTCTCAATTTGTCTGCAATATCCCTAAGATTTTCTTTTTCTTCATCATCTTGATTTTGCAATTGCACATGTAATTCTTTTCTCTTATTCTTTTCTATAACTAGGTTATCTCGAAGTGATTTGATAAATTCCCGAGCAGTTCTAAGTTCATCTTCCAGTTTGATATTCTTCAATTTTTCTACATCAAAATCTTCAATAGCTATTTCCAACTGTTGTCTCAAGTTTTCCATTGGTACCAGTTTCAGAATCTTCCTCAAGTTGTTAGGCTTCTGCAAATAGAGGACTACGCTCTGATACCAATTGTTAGATACTTGATCAATCCCAAAGACACTAAGAGGGGGGATGAATCAGTCTCTAATTGTTAAATGAAATATTTAAACTTGTTTGTAACTTTACAACCCAAATTAATGTACCAGTAAACAAGAAATAAAGCAATAAAAAGAAATAACAGTATAACCATCAATGCACACCATAACAAAAATATTTTTGGTGAGGAAACCCAGTAGGGGAAAAACCTTGGTGGGATTTGTGACCCATAATATTTACTCACTGGCCAATATGAATAAATATTACTAATACAATAGGGGCATGCACATGTAGGAAGGCCAATAGCCTAGACCTCATTGCTCAATCACAAAAGGAGTCACACTGACTACAAAATTGGATAATTAAATCCAATGACAATGTACTGCTCAAAATAGTATCTACAATGCTGGATTCAGTACCGGTTTAAGCTTTGTCAAATACCTCTGCCATAAACCCTTCTTTACTCTACTCTGCTCTTATTAGCTCATCAAAATTATCAAAATGCATATACACATATTCACTCTTATTTACCGCTTGCATTAATTACCTATACATATTTTGCATACCTTTTCACACCTTTTTCTACTACTAAATGACCTATAAGATCTCATACATATATGAGTCTTTACAATACATCATGTTGGCTATATAATATAATTACAATATAAAACAATATAATTTTCATGTCGGTTGGGGTGTTGGTAAGATCTTTTGTCGATGTAGATTGGGTGTTGGTGAGAATATTTTGTAGTGCCTGTCAGTGCCGATAGATGATGTCTATTGCTAGTATAAGTTGTTAACCATATTACCAGTTGGTTGCCATCAATGAAAAAATCAACTATTCTCATCTGAGTGTATAATGCCAACACCCACATCATTCTTGAGCAATCATCAGTGAAGATCATAAAATATCTATCACCTTGAATAATTTTAGTCCTTCAACCAAATCTAATAAATGTTCTACTGAGAAAGATTTTCTCTTAAAAGTTGAGGATGCCATTTTCCCTAACTGGCATTCCTTACACATGCATTCACCGGTTTGTCCAACTGAGGCAAACCTCTTACTGACTTTGACAATGCTATCAAAATTTATATGACAAAATCTCTGATGCCAAATCCAACTAGCATCTACTTTAGCAATTAAACAGTTGTTGACTTTAGGATTCAGGTGAAACAGGTTACCTTTTGTCTGCTTGCCAGCTGCAATTAGTACACCTTTGCTCCCATATATTTTGCACATTACATTCTTGAATTCCAATGGATAACCTCTGTCATTGAGTTGAGCTACAATCAAAAGATTGTGCTTTATTCCTTCAACCCAGTAGACATCATTTGCACTACTCTTTCCATTAAGAGAAATGGTTCCCTTTCCTTTTACCATGTAGGTTGAGTCATTTCTAATCTCACAACTCCTCCATCAAATTCCTTCAAAGTAAGAAATTTACTCTAGTCACCGATCATATAGTATGAACAGTTTACCACTATCTATGATCCAATCATTAGAACTATCCATGCAAGAAATTAATGCCTTCTGATCAGATGTCTCCTCTTTAATGGCATTAAAGACAATGTCTTCATTAGCATCTCCCTCAGATTCCTTATCAGTGATTTCACCATCAACTGCAATGAGGCAATCTCCTTTGCCTTTTCCTTTGTACTTCTTGTACTTCTCATGTTTATTCTCATTGTCACCATTAGGACAATTAGTTGAAATATGTCCAATCTTATTACATGAAAAACACTTCAAAGGTAATTTACCTTTATACTTACCGGTACCTCTGGGTAACCCCTTGGCCAACAATGCTTCAAGATCGATCAAACTGTCTTCATCATCAACTTCTCTATTGGATTTAGACTCATAAATGTGACTAACATCTCTGCTTTTCCTCACAGGTGGGTTAGAGACTGAAGCTCTAAATGCAGATTCAGATTTATGAGTAATACCTTCATAACCATTTAACTCAAATGCAGTAAGTTTACCAATGATGGAGTCAAGAGTTACCTTAGTTTTATCAATAGACTTTAGCTCCTGAATGGCTCTAACTCAGATAGCGTAGACTGGTAGAAGGGTTCTCAACACCTTACTAACCACTATGGAATCCTCCACTTTACCACCAACATTTTTTATCACACCGACTATATCCTTGATCCTCTATGTTGGGACCTATAAAATCTTGAGGGTTTAGGGAATTTTTCTTTTTCATGAAAACATTTAGAAAAAATTAAGCCTTTGTAGCACATTATTGTAATTCATATTGAACTTGAACCTTTTTGGTTTAAGGTTCAAGATTCAATCGTTTCTCTTGCATGAGTCGTGACTTTGTAATGTTTTTTAATAAGCAAGTGAAAATGTGTTATGTCTATTTTGAACCATTTGCAAATCGGTTCAAGGCTCCAGGTTCAAAATGTCCCTTTCTTTTGATTAAAGGTCTTTTCTAGTTGCCTTTTTCCACTTAAGTAGAAGGGTTTGTGCATCGTCGAGATGGGGCCCCTTCTAAGTCTAGGCCTAGGCAGGTTCTGATAAATTTTAATTTTTCTAGGTCCTATGTCTTTTGGTATGTTTCTAGTAGTTTTTTGAACTTTTGCCTTATCAGCAAGAGCTACCCTGATCGGCAGGACTCATCCCGATGAGATCGCAGGTGGTTTGAGTAGAGTTATCGAGTATTGGGTTGAGCAGTTTCTTGCTATCCTGACCACCTGATGACATGGTGCAAGTGAAGGAGGTAATACAGTGGTGGCATCAGCCATCAAAAATTAAGTTCTGAAGTTATCTCGATGACCCGATGGATAGTGCAAAGAAGTGCGGAGTGCGGAAAGATGGCATGGGCCATCAAGTTTGCATGTTTGGAGAGATCCCGATGACCCGATGGAAGGGCCCAGGTAGCCCATTTATCCCACATCGGTCGCAGGGAGGAGCATTTTAGTATTTATGTGCAAGGCCACATATATCCTAAGTTTCAAAGCTTATGGGATTTTGGCAAGTGGTAGCTCAGAAGCAGTGGGCCCCCTGCGTGCATCTCAAAGTGCCCAAAATTTTGTAGTAAAAGGGCAAGTTAAATAGCGAGAAGGTTGAATGCAGATCCACAGCCATCACTATACCACCATGCAAAGGTGATTGACTATTAATGGTCGTGACTTGGCAATTGATGAGGTGGCAGACAAGTGGCAGACACGTGGTGACACCATGGCATAGGATGTAGCCGCTCAGAGGGGATAAGGGTCGAGCAGATCAAGAAAGATCAACGGTGATCAAGATGGATCTAAGGGTTGTCACTATGTCGCGAAGTAAAAATGCTTGCTAGATATCGCTTGCGACTTGGCGACAAACCACTCACGGTGAACCATGGCCGGCATTTAATGCAAGCAGTTAAGGCAAGCGGTTCATTTCGGTGGTTAGTGGAGGTCGTGCTAAGGTGTCAGAGTGGAGAGCCTAGAATGAATACCCTCACAACAGGTGGAGCCCAGTTGTGAACTTCGGAGCCAATCAAAGGGTGCCACATGACAGATAGGTGGCATATCATCAACATGTATATCAAGAAGACCATGGCTTTGATGGATCATTGAAGGGACTCACTGAAGGCATCAATTTCATCGACATGAAAGGTGTCAATGAAACTAGGGTTTTGATAAAATATGAAAATGGCTAGCCGAAGAGGATGTTTTCCCAAAAGTGTGGTGGCTTCGGTAGTGTTGAAGTGGCGGATGGGGTCGTGCTCAGGCAGATCTCAGGAGCAAATCATGAGGTTCCATGTGGTGTCACGCAGCTGATAAGGTGGAAGGTCCAGTGGTGTGCAACATGGCAGAGCAGGTGGTATGTCATCAAGATGAATGTCGGGTAGGCTTTGGTTGTGATGATCCTCTAAATGGTCTCACCGAAAGCTCGGTTCCATCGACAAGGGCACATCGAAGAAATATCAACTGATCCCGTCGATAAAATAATGTTATCAATGAAACTATGGTTCTGATGAGATAAGAAAACGGCTAGCCGAAGAGGATGTTTGGTCGAAAGAGTGATACCTACTAGAGGAGAGAGTAGCCCAGGTGAATTAACCAGTGAGCATGTCAAGAGGGATCTGACGGTTGGATGAATGATCTGATGGTGGTTGCCATGTCGTGATGGAAAGATGCTTGATGGCTATGAGGAGTGACTTGGCGACTAAGCAGTGGGACCTGTAGGAACAACAGTTTGGAGGAAGTAAAGAATAAGCAAGTTTAAAGAAGATCTATGGTTGTTTCCATACCACAAGATGGAGATGCTCAAATGTTAATGGCCGTGACTTGGTGACTGATGATGGCAAGACAAGTGGAGTCCAGGAGGACTCACGAGCAAACCAGGAGGTGACATGTGGCCAAGATCTGTGAGGGTTAATTTTTGCCCATATATGGATTTTTCAAATATCTATGGATGGCTCTCGATCCGAGGAATCTAATTTTGCAGTCAATTACAACCCATGGCAAGTATTTTTGGGACAGTGACCTTGGGATCTCAGGGTTTATTCTTGAGTGAGAAAGATTGGATTTTCTTCAAGCCAAGTGCAGTAGCGGTTAAAGTTTTAACAGCCAGAGACCAAGTGGTGGGGCCTATTTCTAAGTGGATTACTCAGGGAAGTTAAAAGGCATGTTAGTTTCCCATGATCAAATGGTTGTCGCTATACCGCAATGGAAATACATCTGAGCTATAAAGGCCGTGACTTGGCAACTAAAGGAAAAGTGCTCAGAGAGAAGGCCTCCCAATCCGTTGGTGCCAAAGAATTTTAAATATTCAAAAGAAATATCGACAGAGCTATGCAAGTTGCATTTGACATTGCTTCAAGATGAAAATGGGTTGGTGAGAGGTATTCGAGAGATCTGCAAGGAGATATGCAAAGAACATAATAGTGTGATGTTGTGTGTTTTCTTAGATAAGAACTCATCAATGCTCTAGCACAAGATGTCCACCGGCATTACAAAGCTGACTGTGGTTGTATCCGATTTTGGGTAATAGGAATTTACCCTTTCAGCCATTTTCAAAGTGAATGCCCAGTGAATTAATGAAGCACGCATCCTAGAAGGAATGTTAGATTTCTCCCTCAACTGCAATGGCACAGAAATATAACTTTTGCAATAAATGACTGTTAGGGTAAGATTTTTCTTCTAGGAGGTATGAAGCTTGTTGCGTCCTAATTTCTATAAAAGGATACCAAGGAGCTACCTAGAAAAGGGACAAAAAAAATTGTAGCTAAACTCTGGCAAAATTAATACAGGCCTTTGTCTTAGCAATTTCTGATTCAAATATGATGTACTTTTAACCTTCCAACAGAGGAATGAAATATACATTCCAAAGAATTTAAATTCCGATTTGTATTGTCTCTATGTCATTGTACTGATGTTCATTTTGTTTAAGTAATCAAGGATTGCTTATTTGAATGATTTGCTAGGCATCTAATGAAGTTGTTTTGAGTCTTTTTCTTAAGGAGAAAAATACAAATATACTTTGAAAAAATTCATTGATATCAGTATTTCTCATGTGGATTCGATGATGAAATATGGTGCAGATTAGGACTCTGTGTATGTCAAGCATATTCAGACTTGATAGATTAGGAACTTGTTATTTGTGTACTAGTTTCTCTTGTCAGTTTGCAGTATGTTGTAGATGACTCTGTTCCTCGAATAAGGCACTAGTTTATCTATTGGTTTTTGTTGCATGTTGTGATCCTTTTGTTTTTTTAAAAGTCAAATCAATTTTCCATTTAGGTTCTGATTAATAGGAAAATGGGTTTTCAGGACCTGAAACCTTTAACATAGGAGATTAAGAAATATCATCATAGAGTATCCAAACCATAAAAATAGCTTACAAAATGACTGGCAATAAAGCCAGTTAACAGAAAGGATAGGAAAAGATAGAAACAGTGAAACAACATAAACTAGGAAAACACTGCACAGTTAAAGAGTCTTCAGGAGGTCCGCTGCCTTAATCACCAACTGGTCATAGGTGGCCGCAATATCTTTGAGTTCCTCCAGGTCCTTATTAGGCTTCTTCTCCTTCTTTTTACCTCTGGTTGTTGTTCTGGGTCCTTGAACATCTCATGTGCCTTCAATGTCAGGGTCAATTTCCAAGGTGTCCTTCTCCTTATCCAATTTGTTGATTAGAGTTTTGGTATTGCCAACAGAGACCTTCAGAATGTGTAAGATTTGCTTTGTGATACTTTTGAGACATTCCTCAGTTTTGCTGACTTTACTGACAGTTCTCGACATAGTTTGATCCATAGAACTAGCATTTGCTTTCCCCTCCAGTAGGTCTTTCTTGATTTGCTTGAATCTAGGGTTGAAGGAGTCTCTTATATTTTCAGCTTTAGCAATAGTATTTGTCAAATCCTCCATATAATCTGCCATAGTCTTCCCTTCACCAGTGTTGATAGTTTCCAGAATCTGGATTCTGTGGCTAAGCTTCTTGTTGTCATCCATAGCTTTCTTGTAACTGGTGATTAACCATTCCATGGTATCCATAAAACCTTTCATACCCTCAGGAGGAGGGTTTGAGGAGGGATCAATCTTACTAGACTTGTCTTGTTCCTTATTTGGGGTGTCACCAATAGTAGCTTTATCTTCAGCCCTATGAACTTCTCCAGTGGTCACCTCCTCCAAGTTTTGGTTAGCTTCCAAAATCTTTTTCTACTTATGTTCCTCCAGCTACTTCACATTCTCATGCTTTCTCTTTTGTTTGTTTCTGTTCTGAGTGTGGACTTTAGTTTTCTTTTTCAGAGAACCCTAGGGTTCTCCTTCTCTGAATCTTCAAAGACCTCCAAGGAGGAGGAGCATATCTAGAGAATTTTTCCTTTAGATTTCTTGCCCTTTGAGGAGGAAGGCTTGGTTTTAAAATGTTTCCTCTTCTTACCTACTTCAAATTCTGATTCATCTATACTCTCCTCAAACTTACTCGTTGGATCACTATCAGAACCCTCATCCAAAGAAAAAATAGAATCTAACCCATCCTTCTCAGACTCAGAAATAGAGGGTTGTGGGCGGGCTATTTGGTTAGTCTTGAGGTGGTCATATATAAGAACCATTAAGCCATTATGCATGGTAGTCACCTGTAGGGTTCTCTCTATAGGCCTTAATGGTGGCATTCATAGAACATAACAAAAAATATGGAATGTTAACCTTCTCATCATGCGTAAAATGATTCAACAAAACAAAATGGTAGCCATATACTTTAGTGAACCTAGCATCCAAAGTAACATAGTGCATTATAACAAAAAGGACCTCCCTCCATGGTTTAACAAAATCCCTAGGGGGATAGTAAGTTTTACTTAGCTTCACCAGGCGTTTTTTCTCCTTTTCAGTTTCAGGATATTTTTCAATGGCCTCCTTGCTCACTTTTCTATCTCTGTAGTTGTTGCTTCCTTCCTTTCGGTGACCCGTGACCTGGGCAATAAGGTCTTCATCTATGACAACAAACTGGTCTCCCATCTTCAAAGTGTCATTTCTCTAGTTTTTACAAAAAAAATTAGTGGTTGTGGCATACCATCCATGGAGCCTCTCCATAAATTTTGAAAACCCCTCCTTCTGCAGAATGTTCCAGACTGCCTCCTTTTGCTTCTATTCCTTGCAACTGCTAGGTTCGTAGCGGCGTCTATTTCCTCCCATATTTTTGCTATTTAGAGAAGAATGTCGAAACTTGCAAAGAGATTTAGATAGAGAGTTTCTCGGAGCTACCAAATTTATCTAGAAAGTGTGGGAAGTGATTGATTGAGTGTTATAATAAATGAAGCTGACAATATTATAATTGCTCAAAGCACTCTTTTTAATCCATTTTATTATTGTTTTGTACATTAATAATCTTTGGGGTTCTATTGTATCAGTCCTTAAAAATGATTAATCTGACATCCTCTAGGAGGCCTTGTTCTCCCTTCCAAGTAATCATTTCATCTTGATTGACCGCCGCATTGGCTGACCAGTCAGTGGAACCATTAGCTTCACGGTAGATATGAGATATGTAGCTTTTCTCAAAAGTGTTAATGAGGTCTCTAGTGGCCTTTATAATGTTATTGATAGACCATGAGGGCTTAGAGGTCCCCTTGAGGAATTTGATGATGTTGTTAGAGTCCCCTTCAATCCATATGTAGGGGCAATTCAATCTTTTTGTGAGGAGAATACCTTGGAGTGATCCCATTGCTTCTGCCTTGTGATTTGTTTGGCTTCCTATTGGAACGGCAATTATTTCCTTGCATATACCTTTGTCATCTCTAAGAATAGCTCCACATCCCGCAGGGCCCGAATTACCTTTTGCAGCACCATCAAAATTGACTTTGGATCAACCATGACGGGGAGTTTTCCATCTTGCTTCTAATCTTTTGTTTTGCTTGGGGTCAAAACTGCCAGCATTCTTAAAATTCCAAGAACTTAAAATTTTCCAATGGGTTGGTCAAAATGCAAGGACCCCCAATGATCCCAATGTTCTCCACAATCACCCATTGTATTTTTTGGAACACAATATCCTGAGTAAGAGAAGTGTCCCTAAAAATACGATTGTTTCTTTCTTTCCATAATCCCCATAGACTGTGAGGGAGTGATAGTTGGCACAGAGATCTCAAAAAGGAGTTAGACCAATGGTAATTCTAGGAGTAGAATAGCTCACTGATAGTGTTAGGAAATACCCAATCAATGCAAAAACTATTAAGAAATCTTTCCCAAATCAAAGCAGAATAGGAATAGTGGATAGCCAGATGGTCCACTGACTCTTCCTCCTTAAGACACAGAGCACATCTATTAGGAAAGGAAAATCCTCTACCCTTGAGGTTATCTAAGGTCAAGATTTTATTTTGAAGAATAGTCCAATAGAAAAAGTTGATTTTGGGGGTCAAACCCTTTATCCAAGCTTTAGACCAAAAAGGATTTTCAAAAGAGGCAAGGGAGAGAACACCATACATAGAAGAAATAGTAATATTACCTTTGGGTTCAAATTTCCAAATGAGGGAATCTTCCTCTTTATTCAACCAGACCAAAGACAGATGGTTTTTAAGCTTGATAAGTCTTGGGTGAATACTTTCAATGTTTTTCCATTTATTACCAATCCAATACCCTTCAACTAAAGGACCAAAAGATCTAATATGGAGGAGGCATAAGGGACCCATTATGGGAAATCAGTCAAAGGTTTATCAAAAATCCAAGGGTCTTCCCAAAAATTAACTTTCCTACCATTGCCTACTTTCCAAGTAACCCCTTTAGCAATGCTATCTCTACACTTAGAGGCATGATTCCAGATATGGGATCCATTAATGCTGATTTCAGAATTGATAAAAGAGGATAGAGAGGAGGATAGAAGAGCTTACTTACTTTGCTACATTTTACACCATTCACTATCTGAGTGGAACATTCTCCAAACCTCTTTAGATAGGAAAGATTCATTTAAGATCTGGATTCTTCTCAGGCCTACACCTCCTTTACTTTTCGGTCTGCATACCTGATCCCAGGCCACAAGAGACATTCTTTTCTTATCCTCAAACCCTAACCATAGAAATTTTCTTTGAATTTTCTCAATTGCATCAGCATACTTGACTAGAATTCTAAAAAGGCTTAGGGCATAGATAGGTATGCTTTGAAGAGAAGCTTTAAGAAGTTGAAGCTTTCCAACCTGACTTAAAAGTGCTCCTTTCCAACCAGCTAGCTTTTTATAAAATTTGTCCACTAGAGAGCTCCAAAAAGAATCAGGAGGAGCAATGCCCAAGGGGAGACCAAGATAAGTGGCAGGAAGATCAGCAATCCGACATTCTAGGATTTTGTTGATTCTATGTTGTCTTCTCTCTAGTGTGTTGATGAAAAAAACTTCGCTTTTGACCCAATTAATGAGCTGACTAGATGTAGAGGCAAACTTACAAAGAGTGTCCTTCAGGGTTCTAGCTTCTGAGATACTTGATTCCCCCATGACAATGGTATTCTCCACAAACTGTTGGTGAGAACAGATAAGATCAGCTAAAGAAATTTGAAGTCCCTTAAAATATCTTCACATCACCATGTTTTCCATAGACCTACCAAAACATTCAGCCACAAT
The DNA here is from genome assembly GCF_030272615.1 of Cryptomeria japonica. NCBI lineage: Eukaryota > Viridiplantae > Streptophyta > Pinopsida > Cupressales > Cupressaceae > Cryptomeria > Cryptomeria japonica. Next base: position 561,261,904 of record NC_081412.1, read on the forward strand.
AATGAAGAGGATAGGGGAAATGGGATCCCCTTGCCTCAGTCCTCTAGACGCTTGGAAAAAGGGGGATGGGGAACCATTGACAAGAATAGAAAAAGAGGCTGAGGTAATAAGTTGACTGAATAGGTCAACACATTTGGTGGAAAAACCATAAGCCACAAGAACCTTCACAAGAAAAGACCAGTCAATCCGGTCATAGGCCTTGGAGAGATCAAGCTTGAGGATGACACCCTGTTTCTTAGCCCTAACAAGAAAATGAATATTCTCAAATGGAGTCGAGAATTTGTCTTCCTAGGACAAAACCATTTTGTTGATGACTAATCAAAGAAGGAAGGACAGTCAAGATTCTGGTGGTAAGAACCTTGGAGATAATCTTATAAAAAGAATTGCATAAGTTGATTGGTCTGAACTTGTCCATGGAGTCAGCACCTTGGGTTTTGGGAATAAGTGCAATGAAAGTGCCATTAATTTCTTTCAAAAGTCTTATAGCTCCAAAAAAGTCCTTGACCCCATTGGAAACATCTTTCCCGACAATGTCCCAGAAATCTTGGAAAAAGAACATGGGGAAGCCATCTAGACCAGGGGCTTTGTTACCATCAAAAGAAAAAATAGCATTTTTGATTTCCAAAATCAAAGGAATTGAAGAAAGGGAGGTGTTCATCTACTCATCAATGAGACAAGGAATATTTTGAAGAAAAGAAGATTGAGCATCGCCATCCAACCTGTGATCCCTCCTCAGAAGTTCTGAAAAGTATCTTTTGGCCTCATTCCTTATCTCTTCCTCCTTGACTAGCTCCCCATTGTCCACTGCCAATTTTGTAATCCTATTTGCCACTTTATGTTTAATCATCGACATATGAAAGAATCTTGTATTCCTATCTCCTTTCTTTAGCCAAATGCATCTTGATCTCTGCTTCCAAAAAGTTTCCTCTTTAGCAATGATTTCATGGTATTTTTTAAGGGTCTCATTTTCTTTAGCAATAGACACAGTACTAAAACCATCCTTCTGAATTTGGACCTGTATTTTCTTAAGGTCATCCTGGACTTTACCTTTGGCCTCAAAAATGTTCCCAAAGCTGGATTTATTCTAGAGTCTTATATTGTCCTTAACACTTTTGAGTTTCTTTACAACTCTGTACATAGCAGTTCCCTCAACTTGGATACTCCACCATTTCTGAATATTACGAGTGATGTTAGGGTGATGAGTCCACATTTTTCAAATCTAAAAGGAAAATTTCTTCATCTATTAATTGGGTCAGCAATGAAGGTGATGGGAAAATGATCTGACCCAACCAAGATGTGGGCAAATAGGGAGCAGAAGTAATGTTTGTACCAGTCATCAAAAATAAGAGCCCTGTCAAGGCAAACTTGGATAAGATCATTACCAGTTCTCCTATTAGTCCATGTGTAATTGCATCCCTGTATCTCCACATTGTTCAGAGCCTGTGTATTTATAAATTCCATAAGGGCCAACCTACTTTCCAACTGAGAGGGGCTTCCACCAAATTTTTCCTCCTCTCTCAAAGGAGTATTAAAGTCTCCCATAACCAACAAGCTAAGATTCTTGAATCTGTCCCTAATTTCTATAAGTTTTTTCCAGAAGGAGTTTCTATCTTTCAAGGTGTTGGGTGCATAAATGTTGGTGAGGACCCATTATGCTCCATCTTTTAAATGCTCAAATCTAATGCAAGAGAAAAAAAATTCTTGAATAAGAACATGGCCTTTGACACTATTTAGATTCCAAATGGTAGCTATGCCTCCCGAAGCACCTTCCGAGTTGCCACCACTGATACTCCCATTTTTAAAAAACTTCAAAGATTCAATTTTTTCGCTACTCATTTTGGTCTCTTGAATTAGAAAAACATCAGGTTTACTATCCCTTATCAAATTCCTAATAATATTGTGTTTATGAGGATTATTAAGTCCCCTAATATTCCAAGAGATAATCTTCATAGTTACTTACCGATTCCTAACTCCTTAAGAGTCTTCTGAGTCCCATCTGCAATGTTCTTACTGGCCTCCTTGTCTCTGACTTTATGGTTAGAAGATCGACCTGGGGAAGAGGAGATATACCCTGTTACCTTGTCATTCATCATTCATAACAGGAGTAAGTCACCCTATAAAATTTTATTTGGAGTCCTTATCTTTCTAGAAATTCCTTGGTTCAATCCTTAATTCGTTTGTAAAATTGTCTTTTAATCTGAAATGCCAAGTTTTAATGGTTGGTTTGAACCCCATGAACTCATTGAACCTTTTGGAAGCAAGTTCATAACATTCATTTAGGTTTCGCAGGTTCTTAGGTGTCTAGGAGGTTTTCATACTAATATTCACTCAAAGTGTTTTGTAGCAGTTCTTTTTAATGGTCGTGTTCGGTGATGTGTTATATCATCTCTCTCCAGGTTGTGAACTCTTTGAACCTATTTCAAATGGTTTAGGGGTGTTCAACGTGGTTCAAAAGGTCAACAACACTTAACAAAGTTAATCTTTTCATAAGAGAATTTTCTTGGTGCGGTGTACGCCTTGAACTACTTGAACTATCATGAAGTCAATTTAGATTGTTCATGTGTGTTCAAATCAGGTGGGTCCCATGAGATAAAAGACATGATGGTGCACTTATTGCCAAGTATGATGAATATTGAACCATATCTCGGGTGATGTCAACTGTTTGAGTTTTCAAGGCAAGTAATCATTTTGGGAATTGGCGGTTACTCCAAAAATGCCACCATGCATTCAATGTGCGCGTGTGATGTCCAATCCAAATGCTCGGCACATTTGAACTGATGATTGGAATTAGTGCACTTAATAAGTTTGTATCACTGCTTTTGCTATAAGGTATGAAGTGATTAGTTCTCTGAAAACTTGTTCCTCATTGTTGCGAAGTTCCTTTTCTTGGATAGAAGGTTTGTTTGTTGGTAGTCGTCCGATTCCTCTCAACTATGAAGGTGAGTTTGTTTCCTGTCCTCTCCAGTGATTTTTACCTACTTTTCCTCTCTCATAATAATATTTTCTAAGAAAATAAGACTTGTTATTTATGAATTATGAAGTCCACATTACACCTTTTCGGGAACATTTTTAGTCTTGCATGTACAGAGCCCATAGTCAGTGATACAGACTTAAAAGGGGAAAATCTGGAAGTTTTAAAGGAAAGGGTGTTCAAGGGAATTGATGGTTCCTTTGGTTTAGAAATTCTAAGTAGTGGTCTCATAGAAGTGGCAGCCTTCCCCCCAGCTATCCCTTGCCCAGAACTGGTTAGAGAGTGTATTACTAGGTATGATCCAATTTTCGAGACCATCAAAAGAGATAATGGTGAAACCCTCCTTGCCATTAACCGCGAAGTTGTTTCCTCCATTTTCAAACTACCTGATTATCAGTTCTCAAACTTTTCTCCTGCCCAATCAATTACTGAGTTCAATGCAAATAGAACCGGACACCAGAATAATGTAGCAAAATATTGGTTGAAGGTTCCCCAAAGGGGTGGCTCTAGGTTGCCCAAGAATCCCAACAAGAACCATATGCTTCCCCACATTCATGATGTCATGTTACTGTTGCATCAAGTCAGAGGCTCAGCAAAGGCCTACAGTTTTGACAACTAGATTTATTGCTATGTACAACTGGTACTAGAAGGAAAGCAATATCTCAATTGGGTAGAGCTGATTGCCGATTCCATGAGGAAGTAGCTGAGTATGGCCAAATAGTTCAAGCAGAATTTATTCATGTCCTCATATCTGATATATTGTTTGGCATGTGTTAAGGAGATAGTGGGAATACCTAGGCAGCTCACTGAGAGAGAGGTCTCTATGTATGATTTTTACCCTATGTTACAAAAAGGATCATGCTTTGCAAAACTTTAGGAGGGTACATAATGCCTTCTTGGGAGATTTGTGTTACAAATTAAAGAACATGTAAACCAAGAGGATGTCTGAGGATGCACAGACCTTAGTGAAGAGATTTGGTAGTTTCTTTATTCAGTTCCCTCACTTTTGTTACATAAGAGTAGGCGGTTTTGAGGAAGATCCTTTCAAGCTTCCTTGTTTTTGTTCAGATTGTTTTGTTTTGGCAAAGATTTGTAGGAAGTTGGGTACCATGATTAAGATGGCTCAACCCAGGGATAAATGGGAGGATCATTTTCCTATTCAATTGGGTATTTTATCCTGCAGTTCAATGTCAGATGCTTTAAGCATTGGAGACAACTTGAAAAACTTCAATTTTCCACTATATCACGAAAGAAAAGGCTTTGACAATAAAGGTTTCTCATGAAGTCTCGGTCTGATGTCGTACCTCCACATTCCACACCTAGAGGACTTTTGGGAAGATTGCAGTGATGAGCTTGAGGTGTTCAAGAGGGCAAACATGAGAATGGTGTTGGAACAAGTAATTTCACTGCAGGTGAAGCTTGACATAAGTAGGCTTGAAGAAGATTATCTAGAGATTTTTGAACCCAGATACTTAGACCAAGCTAAAACCAAAGTGTCCTGCATCAACTGGGATGTGGAAGAAGAGGATGACATACAACTAAAAACAAAAAGGGTTTTGGAGAGAACTGCATAATGGATTGGCAAGAAGAGAGCAGTGAGATTAGGCACCAAGTCTAACTCCGCGAGAAATAGTGAGGTTACTTTGCGTTCACCAAAGCATTTTTTTAATCTCACTTCTATGTATGTTCATGCAAGTAAGGATAAAAAGCCATCTCACATTAGGCACAAGCCCAATCCGGCTCTAGACTTCTCTGCTCCTCGACATACAAGGTCATGAAGTGCTGCGCAGAAAAGAATGGACCAGACCAAAGATACAGAGGCAAAGGATAAAATTCTTGATGCTTAGATATTTAAAGTTGAAGATCTCGACAGTGACATTGTCAACACTATGGATTCACATGTGGTTACCATAGCCATGAGGCCACCCCCTAAAGTGATCAGAGGAACAACCAGTTCGAGTGCAACTCCTAAGTGGCTAACCACTTCAGTAAGCAAAAAATAGAGTTTCATTCCTATGACCATCCCAATTCAAGACATGGTAGTTAAGTACACAGACAAGGGCCCCAAGCAAAAAAAGTTCAAAACAATTGCTAGACTGGATAATGATGAAGGAACTGGAAAGTGGGTTGCCGAGATTGCTTCTTACAAGCCCAAAGACGAAGATAAGGAGGTCAATGCAAAGGACTTTGAGATCACCAAGGTGGAGCTCAGGAACATGAGTAGGGATTTGGATAATCACTTCTTCCAGGTATTGGCTAAGAAAATGCTCACCAGGTCAGAAAAATATGGGCAGGAGAAGAGAGAGCTAAAGCGAAATATAAAAATTCTTGCTCAATTCATTGATAGCATCGACTGCTTCGGAGCACTTCCCATATTCCATGCTACAGAGAGCTTTGACCCTACCTCACTAGAAAATAAAAAGCTAATGAATCAGGTTCAACGAGCTAAAATCATTGCGAGGGCTATGGAGAAATGGATTGAAGGAGTAATTAAAGATGGAGAATGTTAGGTCCCGGAGACAACTAAGAGGGGGGGGTGAATCAGTTGTCTAATAAAGTCAAACCAAAAACCAATTAACCAACTTAATGCTTAATACCAGTAAACTAGTTAAGTGTGTTGGTAGACAGTCTTAACAGTAAATTGCTATATCGATAAAGATTAATGCATGAAACATAAACATAGAGTCATCCACAACATATAACACCAATATTTTGTACGTGGAAACCCTGTAAGGGGAAAAACCATTATGGGAAACCTTACCCACAATCAGATGATACTACTGCAGATAGTAAGTGTACATAAATGGGGTCTCCACATGCAGAAAGGCCAACAACCTAGAGCTCACTGCTCAATCACAAAATGGGAGTCACACTGACTACAGTTGGATGGTTAAATCCAATAAGAATGTACTTCACAAAATAGCATCTTCATATGTTGGATTCAGTACCAGTGTAATGCTGATATGCTTCTACAAAAACCTAGCTTCACCTTCAAATGATGTCTTCGTGTATACCTCTACTTAATCTCGCATATATCTTCACACAATTTCTTTTCGCATTCCACATTTGATCTTACAAATAAGATTTTACATTTATACCATAACCTAAGACCAATTTTAGTAGGTCGGCACTACAAGATATTACAATAAAAAAAATTTACATACAATATAATATCTGATGCAATAACTGATAAAACATATCAGCTTTATGCATTTACATCAATAATAAATCATCTCCATAGCGTGGCATGCTAATCTAGAAAAGATAAACTTGCTGGTGTAACCCTAGATAACCTTGGACCTATTTGTCGGTAAAAGCAAATATGTAAATATGAATATACCAATGATTAATTCTTCAAAACAAAGTGTCCACACGATGTCTTCAACATTACCAAGTGTATTCCATATCATTCCAAGTGCCAGTGAACATTATATCCTGTCGGTGAACCATATACCAGTAATTGTGCAATAGTTGCTTGCTTGTCGGTGAATGTTGTTGGATCTCCAAAGTGCTAGTTTTCAGTAGGTGTTGACATCAATGACAAAACCATACCAAAATACCAAAAATCTCCCCCTTTGGCATTGATGGCAACACAAGATGGAAAAACCATCAAAGTACCAAAATAGAAATGCCAAATACCAAAAACCAACAATCTCCTAAACAACAATCTCTCCCCCTAGGAGCAACATGTGTTTATCCAAAGATTTATTTTCAATACCAATCTCTCCTCAAAAGATAATGTGTTTTTCCATAGATATATCTCCCCCTTTGAAATCAAATGCCAAAGTTACAAAAATCAAGTTCATACAAAATATCAACTACTCCCCCTAAGAAGTAGCTTCCTCATCAAAGACCGGAGTAAAAGATTTGTCTTTCAATTCTGTCGGTTGATGACAATCATCAACTGTCTAAGTCTCTACCAATGGTGGCATGACTCGAAGCTGATCTCTGAGATATTCAAAGGTCTCCTTAGGCAAAGTTTTAGTGAAAATATCTGCAAGTTGTTCTTTAGTATTCACATAAACCAGTTTTATCTCTTTTTCTTCAACTTTTTCCCTTAGAAAATTCAGTTTGATAGAAACATGTTTTGTTTTAGAATGTAATATCGGATTCTTAGATATATCAATTGCTGCAATGTTATCACAATATATAGTAATGGGTTCCTTGCATTTTACCTTTATGTCTTTCAACATTTGCTTAAGCCATAGTACCTGTGTACAGTTAGTTGCTACTGCAACATTATCTGATTCTGCTGTTGATAAAGATCTACAACTCTGTTTCTTACTCAACCAAGAAACTAATCTTTTTCCAAGAAAGAATGCTCCTCCACTGGTGCTTTTTCTATAATCCACATCTCCTGCCCAATTTGCATCTATGTATGCACATAGGTCAAAGTTTTCATCTCTAGGATACCATAATCCAAGATTTGTTATGCCTTGTAAGTACCAGAAAATCCTTTTTACTGTTGATTCATGATTTTCCTTAGGATTACTTTAAAATCTAGAAATAATACATACTGCACTCATAATATCAGGCCTGGTTTGTGTCAAATACAGTAAACCTCCTATCATAGATCTGTATCTAGTTGGATTAACAGGTGTAGATTCATCCCTTTGAGATAATTTGTCATTTGTAGTCATGGGTGTGCTTACCGGTTTAGAGTTCTCCATCCCAAATTTCTTTAGTAATTCTTTCAAGTACTTGGATTGACTCAAAAATATACCTTTATCAATCTGTGAAATCTACAATCCTAAAAAGAATTTTATTTCTCCAATCATAGACATTTCAAATACTTGTTGCATCTTAATAGAAAATTCTTTACATAATCCATCTTCTCCTCCAAAGATTATATCATCAACAAATACTTCAATAATCAAGATGTCATCATTAGTTATTTTGTAATATAAATTGCTATCTGCATTTCCTTTAGTAAAACCAATCTTTAAAAGATACTTATCCAACCTTGCATATCAAGCTCTTGGGGCTTGTTTTAATCTATACAGAGCTTTTCTTAACTTGCAAACCATATCATTGTCATTTGTCAAGGAAAATCCATCAGGTTGTTCAATATATACTTCCTCTTCAAGATCTCCATTCAAAAATGCACATTTAATATCCATTTGATAAACTTTGTAGTCTTTGTGAGCTGCAAAGGCCAAGAATAATCTGACTGCCTCAATTCTGGCTATCGGTGCAAAGGTTTCATTGTAATCAACTCCTTCTTTCTGAGAATATCCCTTACACACTAGTCTTGCTTTATTTATGACAACCTTACCATCTTCATTAAGTTTGTTTCTAAATACCCATTTGGTTCCAATTACATTTTTATCTTTAGGCCAGGGAACTAATGTCCAAGTATTATTTTTCTCATTTTGTCCTAATTCTTCTTCCATAGCTTTAATCCAAAATTTATCTTCACATGCCTCATTGATAGATGATGGTTCAATTTGAGAAATAAGACATACCTCTTCATTTTCCAATCTTCCTCTTGTCATAACTCCTTTAAATTTGTTTCCAATTATCTGATCTTCAAAATGATTCAATCTTACATATCGGGGTGTCTTAGTTTGATGTTGTTCTTCAAATACTGTGAAATTCTCTAATGATACCAGGGTAACTAGATCTTCATTTTGTATCGATGGATTTAGTGTAGGTTCATTTGTCACAATTTCTATTGTCGATTCTTAGTCTATATACCTTGAAGTTCCTCTGAATTGTTCATCAATCTTTACATTTGTACTCTCAACAATTTTCTGCAATCTCTTATTAAAACATCTATATGCCTTGCTCTTAGATGAATAACCAAGAAATATTCCTTCATCACTTCTAGGATCAAATTTGCCAATATACTCATCTCTTCTAATATAACATTTACTTCCAAAAATTCTGAAATACTTAAGAGTAGGAGTATTACCAAACCATAGTTCATGAGGGGTCTTACCGGTTTCACCTTTGATGTGAACTTTGTTGAATGTATAGACAGCAGTGCTAACTGCCTCTCTCCAATATGCATGTGGTAGATTTGCTTTTGATAACATACTTCTTGTTGCATCCAAGATAGTTCTATTTTTCCTTTCAACAACTCCATTCTGCTGGGTTTTCCGAGGTGCTGATAACTATCTTCTAATTCTATTTACTTCATAGAATGTATTAAAGTCCTTAGATGTGAATTTTCCTCCTTGATCTGATCTTAAACATTTGATTTTCTTACCGGTTTCATTCTCAACCACTGCTTTGAATAATTTGAACTTTCCAAGTGCTTATGATTTTTCTCTGAGAAAAGCAACCCAACACATTCTAGAATAATCATCAATAATTAGCATGAAATATCTATCACCTTGTAAGCTTTTAGTTCTAGCTGGACCACATAAATCGGTGTGAATTAAATCAAGAGCATTATTGGATTTTTTTGGAATACTTTTGAAACTAGCTCTAACTTATTTTCCAAATTGACATTCCTTACAAATTGTATTCTGAGGTTTCACAGTTTTAGGTAGATCTCTAACTGCCTTAGAAGTACTGATTTTTACCATGCAATCAAATTTTACATGACATAGTCTCTTATGCCATAACCAAATTTCATCTATATGTGCAATTAAGCATGCCTTTTCACTGTTATTCAAATGAAAGATATTACCTCTAGTCTGATTACCGATTGCAATTTCCAAACCAGTTCTATTCATGATTTTGCATTTTCCATTTTTAAATTGTAACTGAAATCCTTTCTCAACTAATTGACCAACACTTAAAAAATTATGCTTTAATCATTCAACATAGTAGACATTGTCAGTGTTATGCCTACCATCAAGAGATATTGAACCCTTACCTTTGATTGAACAGGCTTTGTCATCTCCAAATCTTACTAAACCTCCATTGTATTCTTGAAAGTTCAAGAATTTACCTTTGTCTCCTGTCATATGATATGAGCATCCTGAGTCAATTATCCATTCATCCTTTGCTTCAACTTTGGCTGCTAGGGCTTGTTCTACCAGTTGAGCAGTAGGTGTCGGTTGATCTTCTGTTATAGCAACAAAAACCCATCCATTGTCTGTTGGATCCTCATCGGGATCATCAGTCACACCTTCATCAACAATGTAACAGGATTTGTCTTTGTTCTTCTTAAATTTGTATCTCTGATATTCAGGATTAGGCTTGTATGTTCTTCTAGCTTCTTCTCTTAGTCTACCATGTCTATCAGGGCATCTCAAAGCCATATGACCAATCTTATTGCAGTTAAAACATTTAAAGGGTGCTTTACCTTCATACTTACTTCCAACTGGACCTTTTGGCATTTTTCTTGCAAATAGTGCTTCGAGTTCTTCAAGCTCTTCATTCTCCTTCTTGGTTTCTTCAAGTTCTCTTTCATAAAAGGCTTTCCAATCTGATTTGTCAAATGATGGAGCAGATGATGTTGATGCTTTCAAGGCAAAATCAATTTTTATAGTAGCAACAGGACCAAATTCCTCAATTTCAAAGGCTGAAAGTTTTCCAATCAATGTATCCCTAGTTACTAATATATTAGGCATTGTTCTCAACTCATTTATAGCAGTAACCTTCATTTTATATGTCGATGGCAATCCTCTTAAGATTTTTGAAACAATTTCATCCTCACTCAGGGTTCCTCCACAACATTTAATACCCAAAATAATTTCATTTACTCTTTCCATAAAAGCAGAAATCCTTTCATCTTCTTCCATTTTCAGATGTTCATACTTGACTCGGAAGCTTTCAAGTTTTGCAATCTTGACTGTGGAATCTCCTTCATTTAGTGTTTCCAAATGATCCCAAATAGCTTTAGCAGTAGACTTATCTAATAATCCCATGATTTGTTGATCTGATAATGTGCTCAAAAGTGCTTCTCTTGCTTTGCAATCATTCTCTTCATCTTTAGCTAAGGTAGTTGGAGCAGTCTGACCAGCTACAACAGCAGTATAACCATTCCTTGTAACTTCCTAGATGTCTTTACCGATGCAATTCAGATGTGTCTCCATCCTGATCTTCCATATCCCATAGTTGGTTCCATCAAGTTTAGGATTGTCCTTCCTAAAATAATTAGTAGACATTGGATCTCCTCAAGTTGGTAAACTTCTGCAAAAGAGGACTAGGTTCTGATACCAATTGTTAGGTCCCAGAGACAACTGAGGGGGGGGGGGGTGAATCAGTTGTCTAATAAATTCAAACCAAAAACCAATTAACCAACTTAATGCTTAATACCGATAAACCAGTTAAGTGTGCCGGTAGACAGTGTTAACAGTAAATTTCTATATCGATAAAGATTAATGCATGAAACATAAACATAGAGTCATCCACAACATATAACACCAATATTTTGTACGTGGCAACCCTATAAGGGGAAAAACCATGGTGGGAAACCTTACCCACAATTAGATGATACTACTGTAGATAGTAAGTGTACATAAATGGGGTCTGCACATGCAGAAAGGCCAACAACCTAGAGCTCACTGCTCAATCACAAAATGGGATTCACACTAACTACAGTTGGATGGTTAAATCCAATAAGAATGTACAGCACAAAATAGCATCTTCATATGCTGGATTCAGTACCGGTGTAATGCTGATATGCTTCTACAAAAACCTAGCTTCACCTTCAAATGATGTCTTCGTGTATACCTCTACTTAATCTCGCATATATCTTCACACAATTATTTTTCACATTCCACATTTGATCTTACAAATAAGATCTTACATTTATACCATAACCTAAGACCAATTTGAGTAGGTTGGCTTTACAAGATATTATAATAAAAACATTTTACATACAATATAATATCTGATGCAATAACTAATTAAACATGTCATCTTAATGCATTTACATCAATAATAAATCATCTGCATAGTGTGCCATGCTGATCTGGAAAAGATAAACTTGTCAGTGTAACCCTAGATAACCCTGGACCTATTTGTCGGTAAAAGAAAATATGTAAATATCAATATACCAATGATTAATTCTTCAAAACAAAGTGTCCACATGATGTCTTCGACATTACCAAGTGTCTTCCATATCATTCCAAGTGCCGGTGAATATTATATCCTGTTGGTGAACCACATACCAGTAATTGTGCAATAGTTGCTTGCTTGCTGCTGAATGTTGTTGGATCTCCAAAGTGCTAGTTTTCAGTAGGTGTTGACATCAATGACAAAACCATACCAAAATACCAATAGAGAAAAGTATATCACAAGCTCCAAGAAGTTATGCGATGAGATGCAGAGCCTCATTACAGAGATTCAAAATCAGATTTTGCCATGGGAAAAAGAGGAACATAAATGGGAAAATGTCTTGCCTATACTCACCAAAATAGAAGAGTACGAAGCCACTAGATTCCTAACAGAATATTCAATCAAGTTGGTAACTGATGAGTGCCAACTCTTCGTATTGAAAAAGACCATAATGTGGTGGGTACTCACATTCAAGTTTGTGATTTCTGACGCCAAGACTTCTATTTATGAACTTTAGGACCTCCAATGCAGCTTGGTTAATGACAACAAAGTGGTTAATCCAGACCACGATTGTCAGCTGGGGAATGTGGCGGGTACTCACATTCAAGTCTATGATTTCCAATGCCAAGACTTCTGTTTATGAACTTCAAGACCTCCAATGCGGCTTGGTTAATGACAACAAAGTGGTTAATCCAGACCACGATTGGCAGCTGGGGATTTGTGGACTAAACACGCAAGACGTGATAAAGGCTTTTAGGCTATACATGGAGAAAGTTAAACCTAAAGGAAATTTCACCCCTGAAGATATAACACAAGTCGCCTGGATTGAGTCCATGATGTTTATCGGTAAAGATCACTTACCGAAGCATGTTGAGAAAATGGTGAAACACAGATGGGACAAAGAAGCCGCAAAGGCAAAAATTGATGCTATGAATAATTCGAGCCAATCTATAATCCAGGAACTTGCAACTGCCCATGACGCCCAGGAAAGCGGAGGAGAAGATGATGATGGAAAACGAGCATAACATATCGATAATGCTCTATTTTTATTTTATGTATTTTTCATAATCTTGCAAATGACTTCAAGACATTTGTCCCAAATATACTCTGTTGGTTTTCATAACTGATTCGGAGGAGGTCGAGTTTTCAAGGAGACCTCCTCTGTTCTAAAGACTTTTATAAATTAGATTAAGGGGGATATAGAAGGGGTTAGAATGGTGGACTGAGTTTTTGGTTTTTAAGTAGTTCTGTTTTGTTGAAGGAAGTGATCAGACTTTGAAAATCTGAAATTGGAAAGGATTTATACATGTATTGTTGTGTCTTTGTTGCATAAAATACATATATATAAAAGATCATATGTGTTTGGGAGAAAGAAAACCTTTGAGTTTTGAATCTATTTATTAATATTTCTTTGCAAATATAAAGCTAATCAAATGACAGTGACATGGAAAATATCATTATTATTCTGAGATTCCTTTCTAAGTGACTTTAAAACATACGTGCTTGACAAGGGATTTTATTTCTCTTATCTGTTTTTCATGAGTTGTTGAACTGGTGTTCTGAACTTTGTTTCAATAGCTTTCATTTTTCATGATAAAACATTTTGAAGAATAATTTTTCTCTAAAATATGTGTGAATCATTAGCCTCTCATCTAAGAATGAAGTAGGTAGCCTTGCGTGCTTTTAGGTTAAAAGCATACCAGTTTAATTTAGTTAGATTATTCCCTAAATAACTAATGGAGGGAGTTGTACCTATCAAAAATTCAGCGGGAAGTGGTGTATGTCACACTTACCCAACTGTTTAGTTGAAGTTTTGTCTTTCAAAGAGGGTAACGGAGTTGTGAATCAGTCTAATTAAAAGAAAGACAAAATTCGTTCACTAACATACCCAACATCTACTTGAGCTATTCTGTTGGTTTTCCTTAGTTGAGAAGTCGAGGGAGTGGATCATTTCTTGTTCCTATTTTTTAGTATTTTCCAGTCAGCTTCTTTCTTGAGAACCGCTTCCAGATTGCTGAGGATTCTAGATATTTCATCTTCATTGCCCCAATTAGGGAATCTAGAATCATGTGAAGCACTCTTTACTATTTTTGAGTTTTGATATGAAACTGAAAGGTTCCTACCCAGTATTGCACATTTTTGGGCTTCTTGCATTTTAGAGCTTATCATGAGCAGGGAAGAGTCAGTCTTTTCTTCTTGGGAGCCAGAGATCTCCCCTTCCTCGGGTTTTTCCTCTTTCTTTTGTGTTTCCTTACGAGCATAAGTATCAGTGATTACCACTTCAGCTGTGTCTTTTGAAGAGTCAGTTTGTTCTTTCAATTCCTCTATTCGAATTTGCTCTGTCACAAGGTTGTTAACTTTGGTTGACTCATTTCTCAATACTTCCTGGGTTGGGGGATTGGAGACAGAATTTGAGGATACCACTTCCTTATTTTCTCCCAAGGGTTCAAAACAGTTGTTGTCAATAAAGTCATCTTCCTTATTTTCTGAGTTTTTTACTTGCCATACCTTTTTTTCTAGAACCTTTTAGTCTGCTTGAGCTCTCCTTTAGGCTTGATAGGATAGGATTTTTCCCAGTGACCTACTTTCTTGCAATGGAAGCAGGCAAAGGCGATAGATTCATATTCTATTTGTTGTTTCCATGTCCCCAACTTTGACACTATATCTATCTATTTCGGCATGTCTGCATCATGGGCTATCCCTACACAAAACCTAGCATGAGTGAGTCTCCTTTTTGAAGCTGCGACTGGGTCTATAGAGAGGAGTTTACCAAAGGAGCTTGCTATTCCTTAGAAGATGCTTTCTACCCAATATTCAAGCGGCAAACCTGGTAACTTTACCCAAACTAGAACTTGTGCCAAAAGAGAATCATTCATGTTCAGATTCGGATGCCATTTCTGAAGAACCAAGGCTGTCTTTCCTATCATCCAGGGACTACCACAAAGTATCCTTAACTTATCTTCTTCACATGAGAAAGTAAAAGATAGAAGGCCTTTAGGCAAAGCCAAGATTTCAATGTTACCCTTCAAAGTTCATTTCCGTTTGACATAAGCCCTTACAACTTTGATGTTTGGACGCAAACCCATAAATTTGCCTACCAGGGAGTTCGACATAATGTTTATATTATGATCTAGAACCAGCTCAGCGATAGAGATAGTGAACTTTCCACCAGATGGATCATAAATATTCTTGATAGGAGGTAAAGAGGATTTACCAGATGATTTTGTTCCAAAAAGGGATGACCATTTTCTATATTCTTTTCTATTCTCCAAGGTCTCTTCGCATGGGCTGGACCCCTCCCCCAAAAACCTAGAACCCACTTTCTTCTCTGGCAGAGTACCACCAGTCTGCGGAATGTCAATAGCCTTCGGAATGTCTGGAGGCTTGTCCTTCTCTCCCATAGGACCAACTCCTTCATTCTGGCCACTCCCACCATTGGAACCAGAGTTCCCGCCTTTCAGAGAATTTGAATTTTGAATTCTCCCATTGTCGCTTCCTACTCCTCCCAACTGCATCGTTAAGCTATAATGTAACAACTTGTTAAAATAGTCTATAATGTAACAATTTGTTAAAGTTTACAAGAATTTACACTGGTTTTCTGTAAACCATTTACTATTTTTATGAGAAAATAGTCTTTAAAAGGGTTCACCTACCCAAGCTTTTATAAGCTTAAAGTGTAGGAGGTTTTCTAATTCTAGAACCTCATATTGTTGTCTTTATTTCAAACTTTTGTTATTCTCTTCCATTGCAGCACGGAGGCAGTAATTTTCACTTTTAAAGAGAAGAAACAGAAGTTTCCAAAATGGAGAACAACACTCTGACCATACTGGTAAATATTCTCACCTTCAACCATCTACATGTCATCAAATTTACCTCTCAGACTATTTTCTTTGGTGATCTTCACATGCTCATCACCACTATAGATATCCTCAAGTTTCTTCCACACATCATAAGTTGTCTCCAAACCACGGACATCAACATACTCTGAATCAGACAAAGAACTGATAATGGCCTCCAATGCTTGATTATTCTCTTGTTGTTCTTTCTTTTGATCATCAAACAGAATCCCACTAGGTGCAGTATATTTTATAACAACATGTTCCCAGTATTGACTTCCTAGACTCTTGATATAGATTTTCATCTTATCACTCCATATTATGTAGTTTTCCCTATTAAACTTTGGACCTTCTTTCTTCATCGTGATCTTCTAGATCTTTACCTCAAGGTGTTAGGCTTAGACACTAGAGGACCTAAAATGCTCTGATACCAATTGATGATATGATGAATCAATAAGGGTCTTGATAACTACTGAGAGGGGTGGGGTGAATCAGTAGATAGAAAACTGACTTAACTTTCATTAAACTCAAAAATAATCTCACAAGTCAATTACTGAACTAACCGGTTCAAACATTGAGTAATAAACTGCAATAGCACTATCAAGAATACTGGCAAATGGCATATCAAAATAACAGTATAATAGCTCTGAAACTCCCAAACCATTTAACCAAAACATAAAAATACTTCACTAACAATAGTAAAAGAACATTTCAGATTACTGTCGATCATCTTAACATAACTAAGTGGATTTAACAGTTAAGCAAATTAACCGTATCAAAACATAACCACAAAAACCATTCACCACTTGACACAATGATTTTTGATGTGGAAACCCAAATGGGAAAAACCACGGTGGGGATGAATACCCACAAATATTCTAAACTCTTTTGAAGTTTTCCCTATTAGGAGCCAAGCATGTTAGAGCTTTACAAAATGTCCTGTTAAGAACAAATCCTGTTAGAGACCACCTGGTTAAGGGATTGACTATAATACCCTATTAGAAGAATACCATGTTCGGAGTAACCTCGATAGAGGATTTGAAATCCAAGCTAATGGATCACCTAGTTAGAGGATTTAGAAAGCACTAAGCCTGTTAAAGCTTACTCGGTTAAGGGATTTAACTGTTGTAATTGTTGGAGAACAATAGGGGTTTGTTGATCTGGTAAATAGAACTACTCTTCTTGATCAGATCCTTTTCATGCTCCTATCTACCTTCACACATACATTAGATACTCCTTCTATTTCGGCAACCAATCACACTGACACTTAACCAAAATTGTCAACACTGCAACAAAACAACTCATCGACCTTATAAGAAAAACAATAGGTCGGTAACATATCACAAACCTAAGATCTGATAGAGATTACAAACAAATCAGTTCAAGTATGGCCATTGGATTAAATAGCAATCATTGCACATTGTTCAACACTACCTCGATCACTCCTTGATCACCGGTTTATTGATTCCTATAACTCATCACGCGGTTTCCACTTCATGCAATGTACTTGCTCATTCCCAAGATAAAATTGTTATCTCTACGTGCAAAAAACCACTTAAAACTTATCACATATAACATGAATATGTGGAATAACCATTACTGATCAACATTTGATAATAAATTAATACAACCGATTCACCAAGCTCCATCGGTTAGGGTTTGGCACATCAACAGGTAGGGTTACCGGTTGATCTCGTTGCTTCTAAAGTAATATCGGTTTCCTTCACTTTCTCACCTACTGGTTGCAAAACAACATCATAACAACATCGTTACCAATTACAATTGACATCAATCACAACACAATAGTTCATCAATTGCGAGCTTCAATTAAATACCAATATAATGTAACGGGATCTACCAGATCCCTTCTGTAACTTGCAGAGCATTGAGCATTTATCCCAATGTTCCTTGGCATGTAGTCGACCTTCCCTTTTATCTACACTTCATCCTTTGGATTTTCTGGAGGAATTTCTTTTGTGGAGCTTGACATTGTTGTTTTTACACATTAGGTCTTGTTCTTCGGCATTTGAACCTTTTTTTTGGCCGACCCAATCCCTTTGGATCATATAAATCATTCTAATTGAGCATTAGAATGTAAGATAAGTATAGATAAGCTAAGAGATAGAACATAAAAGATAAATCTGAAGATATGAGGTCCCAGTTGTGACCTGTTTTGTAATTAAGCATGTTTTAGCAGGCCAGTGAGCTAGTTTCTGTAACCCGATTGTTACTGGTTGATTGTAAACAGTTTTCATGAAATAATTCATTCAGTTCTGCATTGCCTCCATCATATCCTTATTTTTCCATTGTGTTTACTCTTACTAACTGGCCCTGATAGATCTCTTCAAGGTCTCTCCCAACCGGTGACTGCACCAACTGGTATCAGAGTGATCCTTCCTTCTAGAGATTGCATTGTCCTAAAAAATTTGTTCTCGAGTATCAGACTATGGATCCAACCTGCATCTACAGAGGACTAGTGTGAAGATGGTGCGAAGAGGAAATAGGAATGGTGGAGCGTGTGGTAATGCAAACCCTATTGTGATCGAAATGCTGAGAGGAATTTCAGCCTGATTGGAAGTCATTGAAATAGCCCAGAGAAGAGGTCGAAATATTGAATATGTAAGTGAAGATGAAGGAGAACAAGCCCTAGAAGAAAAAGTAAACCCACTAGCAATTGATCTGGCTGAAGAAATTTTTTTGAGGATTTTGAGTAGGGCTAATACTAAACCTCATTTTACCCCACTAGAATAGAATGGAAAGTTGGATTCGAATGAATTGATGGATTGGATCTCAAAGATGGGGAAATATTTCTATTTTGAAAACACTGCAGAAGAAAGAAAGGTGAAATATGCCTATACCCAGTTGAAAGGTCATGCATCTCTTTGGTGGGAGCATTTGTAGGTTGATAGATAGAGAAGAGGTAAAGAGAAGGTCAAAACATGGGATCGGATGGTTGCTAAGTTGAAATCAAAATTTATGCGAGTTGATTATCAATTGAATTTGTTCCAGAAGTTGTAGAATTTGAGACTGAAGGAATCTAGTGTGAAGGAGTACACCGAAGCATTTTAAAAGTTGAATATCAGATCCAAACATGTTGATGATGAAGTTGAACAAGTTACAAGATATTTGAATGGATTGCAGGTGTCTTTACAAGATGAACTAAGTTTGATCAAATTGTAGAGTGTCAAAGAAGCTTACCAGTATGCCCTAAAAGCATAAAAGAAGATGAACAAAAGACATGAGTAGAGGCAGAGAGGCAGAGGTGGAAGGTTTTCCAGAGGAAGATTTCAAGGAGTAAGAGGATATACTAGAGGTAGAGGAACTTATATAGATCAGAACAAGGACAAGGAAGTGAGCAAAGAAGGTAATTCATGTCAGAAAGATGATAGAAATTTCTACTAGATAAGAGAACCGGATGGCTACCGGAATGAGAATTTTGGAAAAGATGATAGAATACAAGACAAGAGAGTGTTTAGAGTAACTTGCTATAAGTGTGGAGGAGAAGGACATCGTGCTTTTGAGTGTAAGAAGACAAAGAATACTAGAAGGACATAAGTAGTGGAAGAAAGCCCCACCGGATCAGATAATAAATCAGAAGATGGAGAACTATTGATGATGAGTAGATCTTTGCATCATACTGGAAGAGATGAAGAGCCCTTGCAGAGGAATAATTTGTTCAAGACTAGATGTAAGGTAATTGGTAAGTGTTGTAAAGTTATCATTGATAGGGGTAGTTCAGATAATCTTGTTTCAGAAGAGATGGTGAATAAGTTGAATTTGGAAAGATTGAAACACCCTAAGCATTATCAGATAGCATGGATTCAGGATGATCATAAGTTGTTAGTAAGTGAGAAATATTTGGTGAAATTGAAAATTAGGAATTATCATGATGAAGTCTTGTGTGATATTATGCCTTTGGATATTTGTCACCTTTTGTTGGGTAGACCTTGGCAGTTTGATAGACAAGCAATACATGATGGGAGGAAGAATACATACACTATTGTGGCTAATGGGATGAACAAAACCTTGTTGCCAATGGAGGAGCCTTTGAAGAGTGAAGTCTGTACGAATGCAAGAATTTTTTTGGTGGATGTAAGGAAATTCCTGGATGGATTGAGACATGAGAATGTGTGTTTTGAAGAGGAAAAACCAAAAGAGATAAAAGATTTGCTGACAAAATATGAAGATATCATTTCAGATAATGTGCCTAATGGATTGTCACCTATGAGAAGTATCAGTCATTGCATGGACCTGGTTCCTGGAGTTAGTTTTCCTAAAAATGTTGCACACCGGATGACACCAGCAGAGAATAAAGAAATGAATAGACAAGTGCAAGAGTTGTTGAAGAAAGGTTTGATCAGAGAAAGTTTGAGTCCTTTCACAGTACCAATAGTATTAGCACCTAAGAAGAATGGAGAATGGAGAATGTGTACCAATTCTAGAGCAATAAATAAGATCACAGTGAAATATCGGTTTCCTTTTCCTAGGTTGGATGACATAATGGATTGTTTCAGTGGAGCCAAATACTTTACAAAGATAAAATTGAAGAGTGGATATCATCAGATCAAGATCAAAGAAGGAGATGAGTGGAAAACAACATTCAAGACAAATGAAGGACTATATGAATGGTTGGTGATGCCTTTGGGTTAACTAATGCACCGAGTACTTTCATGAGGCTGATGAATGAGGTATTGAAGAAATTCCTTGGTAAGTTTGTTATTGTATATTTGGATAACATTCTAATTTTCAGTAAGACAAAAGAGGAGAATTTGTTACATTTTAGACAAGTTTTGCAAAAGTTGACAGAAGGAAAGTTGCTGATAAATCTTAAGAAGTGTACTTTCATGAAGGATGAGTTAGTCTGTTTGGGATTTGTGATATCTCAGGATGTTTGAAGATGGGTGCTGAGAAAGTAAAAGAAATTGTTGAACAGCCTACATCAGAAAGCATTGGAGAGGTAAGATCATTTTATGGATTGGCTAGTTTCTACCAGAAGTTCATTAGAAATTTCAGTTCAGTTTGTAACCCTATGACTAAGACAATGAGGGGAGATAGGAAGGAGTTCAATTGAACCACCGAAGCATACAAAAGTTTTGCATTATTGAAGCAGAAAGTGACTGAGCGACCTGTGTTAGCTTTACCGGATTTTAATAAAGTATTTCAAGTTGATTGTGATGAAAGTGGAATAGCAATAGGAGAAGTC
This sequence comes from Cryptomeria japonica, assembly GCF_030272615.1. Lineage (NCBI taxonomy): Eukaryota > Viridiplantae > Streptophyta > Pinopsida > Cupressales > Cupressaceae > Cryptomeria > Cryptomeria japonica. Next base: position 561,282,872 of record NC_081412.1, read on the forward strand.
TTAAGTCAGGAAGGGAGAGAAGTAGCTTATTTCATTGACAAATTGAATGATGCCTGGAGGAGATATTCAGTGTATGATCAAGAGTTTTATGCCATACTTCAAGCCTTGAAGACGTGGAGACATTACCTATTACCTAAGCAGTTTGTGTTGTACATGGATCATCAAGATTTGCAATATTTGAATAGCTAGAGCAAGTTGAAACAGAGGCATATGAGATGGGTAGAATTTTTCTGGAGTTACACCTTTATGTTGAAGCATAGAAGTGGGAAATATAACAAAGTTGTTGAAGCATTAAGTAGGAGGAGGAATTTGATGACAGAGATGAGAGTGATAGTATTAGGATTTGAGGAGTTGAAGACCTTGTATGATGATGACCCATATTTTGCAGAACCTTGGAGAGCATGTAGAGAATGGGTTACCGTAGCCAGAAGCTAGTGGTTGGATTACTTCATTCAAGATGGGGTGTTATTCAGAGGAGTTCAGTTGTGCATACCCAAGAGTTCTATGAGGGAGGATTTGATAAAGGAGAAACATAGCGAAGGATTATCCAGACACTTTGGTGTTGATAAAATAGTAGAAGTGGTGAGTGAGCATTAATTTTGGCCCCAGATTTATAAGGATGTTAGGAAATATGTGCAAATTTGTAGAGTTTGTCAAGTTTCAAAGGCTAGTAGTCATAATGTGAGATTGTATAAACCTTTTACAGTACCAGAAAGACCTTGGGAAGATATAAGAATGGATTTCATACTAGGATTGCTTAAAACACAGAGAGGGAATGATTCTATATTTGTATTAGCGGATAGATTCTCGAAGATGGCTCATTTCATACCTTGTAAGAAAACATCAAATGTAGTACATATAGCAGACCTATTTTTCAAGGAAGTGGTGAGATTGCATGGATTACCTAAGAGCATAGTTTCAAATAGAGACACTAAGTTTATTGGTTATTTTTGGAGAACACTTTGGAAGAAGATGAAGAAAATTTGAAGTTCAGTTCTAATTTTCACTCATAGACTGATGGATTGACAGAAGTAGTTAACCAAAGCTTTGGAAATTTGTTAAGATGTTTAATTGGAGACAAAACCGGAAGTTGGGATTTGATTCTTGCACAAGAAGAGTTTGCCTACAATAATTCAATAAAAGGGAGTACCAAAAGGACAACTTTTGAGATTGTTACCGAAGCGCACCCTAGAGGTATATTAGAACTCAGAGATATTAGCAATGAAGATTGGAGAAATGCAGAGGTGGAAGATTTTTTAGATCACATGAAGGACTTACATATTCAAGTTAAGCAACATTTGGAGGACATGAACAACAAGTATAAAGAGAAAGAAGATGAGAAGAAGAGACATAAGGAAGTTGAAGTTGGTGATGAAGTGATGGGGTATCTAAGAAAATAGAGATTCCCGGTTGGAACTTAAAACAAGTTACAAATGAGGAAATTTGGACCTTGCAAAATTTTGAGAAAGTTCAGTTCTGGAAATGCATATGAAGTGGAGTTATCGGATAGTCTAAGTATTTCACCTATATTTAACATTACAGACCTTCATCAGTATCATGAACCAAAATTTAGTGAGGACAGTGTGTCAGACTTGGAGAAACAGTTGCCCCGGAAGGAACCAAGTCATATTGAAGACATTTTGGATAGTAGAATTGGGTGTAGTACCCGGAGCAGTAAGTATAAGGAATATCTTGTGAAGTGGAAGGACAGACCAGTTGAAGATTCATCTTTGATTTCTCAAGAAGAGGTAGATGGCCTTGGTTTTCTTTTGATCCCGATAAAGTGAGAGACTCACTTTTTCAACAACCTCGAATGTCTGATGCAGGAGCATCCCCGGTTCATGGCAATCTTGCATCAACCAAAAATATTCCCTTTCTATTTTGCATTTCATTCTGCATTTTTTTGCATTAGCTCACTGGATCTCAAGGAGTTGGATTTTTCTTGAGGACTTCATCATCTACCTTATTCCCAAACCGTGGAGCATTTGGATCATTTTTCGGCAACATATCGCTACCGGTTTCTGGAGACATTTTTCTGGTACCGATTGCCTAGTTGTAATCTACTGGGATCTACTAGATCCCTTTTGTACCTTACGGAGCCCTAAGTGATGATCTTGATGTTTCTTGGCATGTGGCTGACCTTCCCTTTGATCTACACTTCATCCTTTGTATTTTCTAGAGGAATTTATTTGGCAAAGGCCGACCTTGTTGTTTTTACACGTTAGGTCTTGTTCTTCGGCATTTGAACCTTTTTTTAGGCCGACCAGATCCATTTGGATCATATAGATCATTGTGATTGAGCATTAGAATGTAAGATAAGTAGAGATAAGTTAAGAGATAGAACATAGAAGATAGATATGAAGATTTGAGGTCCCAGTTGTGACCTATTTTGTAATTAAGCATGTTTTAGTAGGCCAGTGAGCTGGTTTTTGTAATCTGGTTGTTACCAGATGATTGTAAACAGTTTTCATGAAATAATTCATTCATTTTTGCATTGCCTCCATCATATCCTTGTTTTTCTGTTGTGTTTACTCTTGTTGACCGGCCCAGATAGATCTCTTTGAGGTCTCTCCTAACTGGTGACTGCACCACCATACAACCCATACACCTACAAAATCATATGGTGTCACAAGGGGTCATAAGACACCACATCACCTCTTAGGACACCATATGACCCCTAACAACAACATATGGTGTCCTAAGGGGTCATGTGGTGTCCTAAGGGGTCATAGGACATCATATGACTTGTTAGGACACAATATAACCCCTAACGACACCTAAGCAGTCACATGGTGAGGGGTCATATGGTGTCATTATGGGTCATTTGGTGTCCTAAGGGATCATAGGACACCATATGAGCCCTTAGGACACCATACGACATCAAATGGTGCCCTAAGGGCTCATATGGTGTCATAAGGGGTCATAGGACACCATATGACCCCTTAGGACACCATACAATCCCTAACAACACTTAACCAGTCATATGACACCATATGTCCCGTTAGGACACAATATTTCCCCTAACAACACCCAAGGGGTCATATGGTGTCGTTAGGGGTCGTATGGTGTTCTAAGGGGTCACAGGACACTAACAACACCCAAGGGGTCATATGGTGTCGTTAGGGGTCATATAGTGTCATGAGGGGTCACAGGACACCATATGACCCCTTAGAACACCATACGACCCCTAATGACACCATGTGGTGTCCTAAGGAATAATATGGTTTCCTATGACCCCTTAGAACACCATATGACCCCTTAGGACACCATACGACTCCTAATGACACATAAGGGGTCATATAACACCATATTACTTGTTAGGACACAATATGACCCCTAACAACACCTAACGGGTCATATGGTATCGTTAGGGGTCATATGGTGTCTTAAGGGGTCACAAGAGACCATATGACTCCTTAGGACACCATACGACCCCTAATGACATGATATGGTGTCCTATGGGCTTATATGGTGTTGTAAGGGTTCATAGGACACCATATGACCCCTAACGACACCTAAGGGGTCATATGGTATAGTTAGGGTTCATATGGTTACCTAAGGGGTCATAGGACACCATATGACTCTTAGGACACCATGCAACCCCTAACAATAGCTAAGTGGTCATGTGGTGTCCTAAGGGGCCATAGGACACCACATGACCTCTTACAACACCATACGACCCCTAATGACAACATATGGTGTTCTAAGAGGTCATAGGACACCATATGACCTGTTAGGACACAATATGACTCCTAACGACACATAAGAGGTTATATGGTGTCGTTAGGGGTCATATGTTGTCCCAAGGGGTCATAAAACACCACATGACCTCTTAAGACACCATACAAGCCCTAACAACAACATGTGGTGTCCTAAGGGGTCATGTGGTATCTTAAGGGGTCATAGGACACCATATGACCTGTTAGGACACAATATGACCCCTAACGATACCTAAGGGGTCATTAGGTGTTTTTAGGGGTCATATGGTGTCTTGAGGAGTTATAGGGCACCATATGACCGCTTACGAAACCATACGACCCCTAAGGACACCATATAGTGTCCTAAGGGGTCATAGGACACCATATGACCCCTAACGACCATATGACCCCTAACGACACCTAAGGGGTCATCTGGTGTCCTAAGGGGCCATAGGACACCACATGACCTCTTAGGACACCATACAACCCCTAACGACAACATATGGTGTCTTAAGGGGTCATAGAACACCATATGACCTGTTAGGAAACAATATGACCCCTAATGACAACTAAGGGGTCATATGGTGTCGTTAGGGGTGATATGGTGTCCTAAGGGGTCATAGGACACCATATGACCCCTTAGGACACCATACGACACCTAACAACACCATATGGTGTATTAAGGGGCCATATGGTGTCCTAAGGCATCATATGACACAACATGACCTCTTAGGACACCATATGACCCCTAACGACAACATATGGTGTCTTATCTTTAGGTCTAGGTACAAGTTCCCATGTATTATTCTTTTCGATTTGATCTAATTCTTCTTCCATAGCTCTCATCCAATTTTCATCTTTGCAAGCTTCAACAAAATCTTTAGGTTCAACTTTAGAAATCAAACATACTTCTTTAGCTTAGGTTCTTCTTAACTGCCTCTACCAAATCATTCTGCTTAGGTTCTTTAGTCTGAACTAGGGCAAAAACAACATGTTGTCCATCATCATAACCACATGTTCTGATCTCTTTCCCAAGGATCTCATGTACCTTCACATTTTCCCTTTCCACTATCTTTCTCAGTCTCTTATTGTAGCACCGGTAGGATTTTCTCTTTGTAGAATATCTCAAGAACATTCCTTCATCACTTCTAGCATCAAGCTTTCCTATATCCTCATCTCTCTTGATATAACATTTGCTACCAAATACTCTGAAATATCTCACAATAGGAACATGACCAAACCAAAACTCATAAGGGGTCTTACTGATATCACCTTTAATATGAACTCTGTTGAAAGTGTAAACAGCAGTGCTAATAGCTTCTCTCCAGTAAATCTTTAGAACATTCCCTTCAATCAGCATAGTCCTTGCAGCATCCACGATAGTTTTGTTCTTCTTTTCAACAACTTCATTTTGCTGAGGGGTTCTAGGAGTAGATAATTATCTTCTAATCACATGCTTCTCATAGAATGAATTGAACTCACTAGAATATAATTATCCACCTCTATCAGATCTCAGATACTTCACCTTCAAACCAGGCTCAGTCTTCACCTTTGCTTTGAATATCTTGAATTTGTCCAATGCTTCTAAATTCTCCTTCAAAAATACAACCCACATCATCCTGGAATAATCATCAATTAGCAGCATAAAATATCTATCACCCTGCACACTTCTAATATTTGTAGGTCCACATAGGACAATATGCACAAGATCTAGTAATCCATCAATTATATACTTCTTGCTTTTAAAATAAATCCTTGTTTGCTTACCCATTTGGCATTCCTTACATACAGGATTTGCAGACTTGACAATCTTTAGGGAGTCTCTGATAGCTTGTGTAGAACAGATCTTAATCATTGAATCAAATTTAACATGACACATTCTCATATGCCACAACCAACTCTCATCAATCTGAGCAATCAAACAACTTTTCTCACCAGCATTCAAATGAAAAATGTTACCTTCAGTCTTAGTTCCAAATGCAATCTCTATACCAGAGGCATTTAGGATCTTGCATTTTCCATTCTTTAATTGTAACTCATAACCTTTATCAACCATTTGTCCAACACTCAAAATATTATGCTTCAAACCTTCAACATACAAGACACCATCAGTGTTATGTTTACCATCAAAATAAATAGAACCTCTCACACGGATCACACAGGCTTTGTCATCTTCAAATCTCACTATTCCACCATCATACCTTTCCATACTCACAAATTTTCTTTTCTCACTAGTCATATGATTTGAAAAACCACTGTTAATTACCCATTCATCTTTCTCTTCAACTTTAGCAGCTAAAGCTTTCTCCTCAATAGTGCAGTTTGTGGAAGCAACGGGTACAGTTCTATCTTATTTAATAGCAATAAACACAACTTCATCTCCTTCTGATTCTTCATCTGTAACACCTTCATCAGCAACATAATAAAAGTTCTTCTAATTTTTATACTTCTGGTTAGACTTATAGGGCTTATCATACTTCTCATGCTTCCCATATCTATTTTTCCTATCATGCTTGTCAAACTTATCATGTCTATCATACTTAGCCATTCTCTTCGGGCATCTAGAAGCAAAATGTCCTATCTTATTGCAAGAGAAACATTTCAAAGGCAATTTTCCATCATACTTATCAGCTCGTTTAGGCAATCTCCAGGCAATCAATGTTTCAAGCTCATCAAACTCTCTTTCTTTATCTTCCATCTATCTTCTCTCTCTTTCATATCTAGATATTCTACATTTATCAAAATCATATTTATACTTTTCAGATATAGATGTTGATGCTCTAGATGTTGTCTCAAACTTTCCATGTGATTCTCCAAATTTTCTTAGCTCAAATGCAGCAATCTTTCCAACCAGCATATCTCTTGTCACTGTGGTCACACTCTAGATCTCAACAGCAGCAACAACCTTATGTTTGTTAGCAGGAGGCAAGGATCTCAGCACATTCACAACAATTTCATCTTCCTCGATGGTTTCATCAGCACATTTGATACTTAGGACAAGGTCATTCACCTTAGCCATGAAGGATTGTATGTTCTCGCCATCTCACATCTTTAGCATCTCATACTTTCCTTTCTAACTCTGCAACTTAGCAACTTTCACTTTCTTATCACCTTCATACAACATCTCAGGCTTCTCCCAAATCTCATGTGTGGTCTAAAGTCCCATCACATTTTTCATCTCAGAATTAGTCAAGGAACTAAGTAATGCTTCCTTCACTCTAATATTATGTTCATCTTCCTTGATCTCATCTGGAGTAGTCAATTCATTCGAAGGAATAGTATAGGCAATCTTTGTAATTTTCCAATAATCCTCCCCAAGACATTTCAAGTGCACTTCCATCTGGTTCATCCATATAGAATAGTTACTTTCATCAAATCTCGGACTGTCCTTCTTAAAGATAACACCTTGAGTTGTCATCTTGGATCTCCTCAAGTGGTTAAGCTTCTACCGGAGGATCTATCTCTTATACCAATTGTTAGCAACAACCAAGAAGAAAGACTGAGAGGGGGGGGTTGAATCAGTCTTCACCGGAATAACAAAAATTAACTACAAAATAGATCTGATAAACTACAGTAATAAGACAGATAAGAAAATTGAAAGCACAACACACAACACCAAGATTTTGATGTGGAAAACTCGGTTAAGGGAAAACCCATGATGGGAACCTACCCACGGTAAGATGATACTCTATCGTAGTATGTGAAAATATTGCAATGGGGAACACACATGCATTCAGGCACACTTCCTAGAGCTCATTGCTCAAAAGATAATGGCCCAGAAGGCTACAACCCTCAAGGAAGTCTCACTGACTTACAATAAGATTTGAAATACAATCTGGAAGAAATGAACTGAAAGAATAGCATCTCCAAATGCCTGATCATAGTTCCGGTTAAGCACAAATGTCTACTCTACAACACCAATCTCTCCTCAATCACAGAACCGAAGGATAAATCTCTTGTTCACAAATAAACCTCTCTTTGATAATGTAGACACAACATCGACACCTAAATTACATGAATATATCACCTATATATACAATCCATCAACCTTGATAACAAGGTTGGCTAAACCCTCAACCCTCAATTACAAAATTACATCACACAATACAAATATCGACCACTAGACCAATATAATGATTTACATATCATAGCATGGTCCTAAATCAAATTCCCAAATGCACAACTCCAACGAAAATCACACCAAGATCAACTGCAACACGCTACACCACCAGGAAAACCGTACAACACAAAAAACATCACTAGTTCATAGAAAACACCAAAAACTCGCACAACGATCAATGCAAATAGACAAAACAAATAGGACACTAGGAGACACCAGCAAGAACATTAGAATCATCAGAAACAGCTACACCAACACCACTTATCAAATCTTCATCTGCCAACGTCTGAAAGCTCAAGAACATAACCAATCAGTGACTATCACGAAGATGGATAACTTGCAGAGCACCAAATCATGATCCATCTTAAATGAAGATACACAAGACCATCGCAAACAATATCCCAAAATTAGAGCACAAGATCTAATCACACTAGAATATACCAGAGGAAATACTGAACTATGCAAAACAGTGAACAACAAAATAACATTGCAAAATTGGATCATAACATCTTCTCAAACACACCGGAGCAATACACAGGAATATGTTAACATCGATAACAAAAACATATCCTAGCAGTAGAAATGACTAACAATCTCCAACACATGACCCTTAATGATACCTAAGGGGTCATATGGTGTTGTTAGGGGTCATATGGTGTCCTAAGGGGTCATAGGACACCATATGACCCCTTAGGACACCATATGACCCCTAATGACATCATATGTTGTCCTAAGGGCTCATATGGTGTCCTAAGGGGTCATAGGACACCGCTTGACCTCTTAGGACACCATATGACCCCTAAGGGGTCCTATGGTGTCCTAAGAGATCATGTGACATCCTAAGGGGTCATAGAACACCATATGATTTGTTAGGACACAATATGACCCCTAACGACACCTAAGGGGTCATATGGTGTCGTTATGGGTCATATGGTGCCCTAAGGGGTCATAAGACACCATATGACCCCTTAGGACACCATATGACCCCTAACAACACCATATGGTGTCCTAAGGGCTCATGTGGTCTCCTAAGGGGTCATGGGACACCATATGACCCCTTAGAACACCATACGACCCCTAACGATACTTAAGGGGTCATATGGTGTTGTTAGGGTCGTATGGTATCCTATGGAGTCATAGGACATCTTATGACCCCTTAGGACACCATATAACCCCTAACGACACCATATAGTTTCCTAAGGGCTCATATGGTGTCATAAGGGGTCATAGGACACCATATGACCCCTTAGGACACAATACGATCCCTAACAATACCATATGGTGTACCGAGGGCTCATATGGTGTCCTAAGGCTCATGGGACACCATATGACCCCTTAGGACATTAGATGACCCCTAACAACACCTAAGGGGTCATGTGGTGTCATATGGTGTCCTAAAGTGTCATAGGACACCATATGAACCCTTAGGACACCATATGACCCCTTAGGACACCATACAACCCCTAACGATAGCTAAGGGGTCATATTGTGTCCTAAGGGGTCATAGGACACCATATGACCCCTTAGGACACCATACAATCCCTAACAACAACATATGGTGTCTTAAGGGGTCATGTGGTGTCTTAAGGGGTCATAGGACACAATATGACCCGTTGGGACACAATATGACCCCTAACAACACCTAAGGGGTCATATGGTGTCATTACAGGTCATATGGTGTTCTAAAGGGTCAAAGGATACCATATGACCCCTTAGGACACCATACAACCCCTAACGAAACTATATGGTGTCTTAAGGGCTCATATGGTGTCCTAAGGGGTCATAGAACACCATATGACCCCTTAGAACATGATACGACACCATATGATGTCCTAGGGGCTCATATGGTATCTTAAGGGATCATAAGACTCCATATGACCCCTTAGGACACCATATGGTGACCCAAGGGCTCATATAGTGTCCTAAGGAGTCACGGGACACCATATGACCCCTTAGGATACAAGATGACCCCTAATAATACTCAAGGGGTCATATGGTGTCCTAGGAGGTCATAAGACACCATATGAGCCCTTAGGACACCATACAACCCCTAAAGACACCTAAGGGGTCCACCACATGACCTCTTAGGACACCATACGACCCCTAACGACAACATATGGTGTCTTAAGGAGTCATAGGACACCATATGACCCATTAGGACATAATATGACCCCTAACGATACCTAAGGGCTCATATGGTGTCGTTATGGGTCATATGGTGTCCTAATGGGTCAAAGGACACCATATGACCCCTTAGGACACCATACAAACCCTAATTACACCATATGGTGTCTTAAGGGCTAATATGGTATCCTAAGGGGTCATAAGACACCATATGACCCCTAATAACACCATATGGTGTCCTAAGGGGTCATAAGACACCATATGACCCCTTATGGCACCATACGACCCCTAACTACACCATATGGTGTTCCAAGGGATCATATGGTGTCTTAAGGGGTCACAGGACACTATATGACCCCTTAGGACATAAGCTAACCTCTAATGACACCTAAGGGGTCATATGGTGTCATTAGGGGTCATATGGTGTCCTAACGGGTCATAGGATAGCATATGCTCCCTTAGGACACCGTACGGCCCCTAACAACACTTAAGGGGTCATATGGTGTCATAAGGTGTCATAGGACACCATATGACCCCTTAGGACTCCATACAACCCCTAACAACACCATATGGTGTTCCAAGGGTTTGTATGGTGTTCTAAGGGGTCACGGGACACCATATGACCCCTTAGGACACCAGATGACCCCTAACGACACCTAAGGGGTCATAGGACACCACATGACTTCTTAGGACACCATATGACCCCTAACGACAACATATGGTGTTCTAAGGGGTCATGTGGTGTCCTAAGGGGTCATAGGCCACCATATGACCCGTTAGGACACAATATGACCCCTAATGACATCTAAGGGGTTATATGTTCTCGTTATGGGTCATATAGTGTCCTAAGGGGTCATAGGACACCATATGACCCCTTAGGACACCATATGGTGTTGTAAGGGCTCATATGGTATCCCAAGGGGTCATAAGACACTATATGACACGTTAGGACACAATAGAACCCCTAACGATACCTAAGGAGTCATATGGTGTCATTAGGGGTCATATGGTGTCCTAAGGGGTCATCGGACACCATATGACCCCTTAAGACACCATATGACCCCTAACAACACCATATGGTGTCCTAAGGGGTCACAGGACACCATACGACTCTTTAGGACACCATAAAACCCCTAACGATAGTTAAGGGGTCATATGGTGTCCAAAGGGGCCATATGACACCACATGACCTCTTAGGACTCCATAGGACCCCTAACTACAACATATGGTGTCCTAAGGGGTCATGTGGTATCCTAAGGGGTCATAGGACACCATATGACCTATTAGGAAACAATATGACCCCTAACAACACCTAAGGGGTTATATGGTGTTGTTAGGGGTCATATGGTGTCCTAAGGGGTCATAGGACACTATATGACCTCTTAGAACACCATATGACCCCTAACAACACCATATGGTGTCCTAAGGGCTCATATGGTGTCCTAAGGGCTCATATGGTGTCCTAAGGGGTCTTTGGACACCATATGACCCCTTAGGACACCATAAAATCCCTAACGACACCTAAGGGGTCATATGGTGTCGTTAGGGGTCATATGGTGTCCTAAGGGGTCATGTGGTGTCCTAAGGGTTCATATTGTGCCCTAAGATGGGAAGATGAACCATTATTACAATATAAAAAGCAGTTTCAAAACTGCTTACAAAAATAAGTTTAGATCACCCCCAGAGAGCAAGCATGAGGTTCAAGGATGAAAATAATAAACTAGTATATGTTCCCCTTCTCTCCCTCCCTTGTCCCTTTCCCATCCCCCTCCTTCTCTCTCTCTCTCTCCCTTTCTCTCCCCCTCCACATTCCTTTGTCCCTCGCTTACTCTCCCTCTTTCTCTCCCTCTCCCCTTCTCTGTCTTTCTCTCCCTCTCCCCTTCTCTATGTCTTTGTCTCGTTCTCCAAAACTCTCTCTCTCTCTCTCTCTCTCTCTCTCTCTCTCTCTCTCTCTCTCTCTCTCTCTCTCTCTCTCTCTCTCTCTCTCTCTCTCTCTCTCTCTCTCTCTCTCTCTCTCTCTCTCTCTCTCTCTCTCTCTCTCTCTCTCTCTCTCTCTCTCTCTCTCTCTCTCTCTCTCTCTCTCTCTCTCTCTCTCTCTCTCCCCTTTCCCCTTCCCCCCCCTCTATCTCCCCCCGCATCTCTCTCTCCCTCTCTCTCTCACTATTCCTCTCTCCATCTCCCTCAAGTGTCACTCTCATTTTTCTAGCTTGTAAAGAAATTAGATATCGGATATAATCCAATATCCAATTTGTTTGCATTAGGATGCCAACATTCAAAAAATGGGTGCCAACGGGAATTTTTTGTAGGGCTAGGGAAAAATATAAATAAAAATCAGATATATTATTTTTGTACCATACAAAAATAGGCTTGTGGGTCATTTTGTGCATTCCAACGGCCCACACATTCATGTTACATGCGATATTCACGGGTTTTCAGATAGATAGTGACAAAATTCAGCTTTTGAGAGATTCTTGTGGACAAATTTGACATTGTCAATCATTTAGGAGCATCTTTTTGCAGGTATAATGGGGAGCAGCAGTCATCAAAAGCATAAACATAAAAGAAAGCTTTCAAATGACCAAATAGAAGTATATAGACAAAGAGATAGAGAAGGTCCTAGAAGGAGAAGACAAGGTATGTCAAATATTGGTGAAGAATTTGCAAATGTTACTTCAAGTGAAGAAGAAATTGAATTTGAAAATGTTGAGCAAGTTATTAAACAATGTTGAACATGATATTCAAAGTGGGAATGACAATGTTGAAATAGATATTACAAATGCTCAACATGATATTGAATTTACGAATGAAAATGTGGGAATTGAAAGTGAAAATGTGGGAATTGACAATGAAGGTGAAAATGTGGGTGTTGACATTGAAGGTGAAAATTTGGGAATTGACATTGGAGGTGAAACTTTGGGAAATTTTGACATTGAAGGTGGAAGTTTTCAGCCAAGTAGGTCATCTGTAACATAAAATTACATTAGAAATGAAGACCCTCTAATGGATGAAAGACAAATTCCAAATTCAAGACCTTCAAGGAACTCAGAATGGTTACTTGAAATTGATGAGAACATTATTACCAATCTTGAAGGCAAGAGGTCAACAAGAACTGTTCGATTATGGGCTACACAACTTTTCAACCAATATTTTAGCAATAAGACATTGACCGAGAAATGCCAACTTTTTGTTCAATTTCTAAAGACGCAAAAGATGAGACCATTGCTAGCCAAATTGAAGATTTATATGAACAAGAAGATGGAGAAAAATTCTATTATTCTCAAAAATCTTTGTAATTCTCTCAATTCTATTGGAAAGAATAGCAAGGAAAAATATAAGACAGTCACTCGAAGAGTGATTACAACCTCCTTAGTAAGCCATCAATTGAGGAAGACATGTTTGATTAGACAAACTTGTGTTGATTTTAACATAAATCGTAAAACTTTGAATATAGAACTTGCAAGAAGACAAAGACTTGATGATCCCCTTCAACATGATACATGGGCTTTTGGTGGGAGGCTTCCACGTGTTGATAGAAAGTTGACCGACAATGTGAAGGAGGAAATTCAATAATTTTGGCACTCTAATTCTAGAGTATCACCCAATGTAAAGGATGTTTTGAAATTAAGAATTGGTAACCGAGACCGCACACCGCATCCCAAACATTTCTTGGAATCAAGCCAAACAATGTACAATTTTTTTTGTGAAGAACATCCAACTTTGCAAATATCGCAAAGGGCCTTTCAATCTTTGAAGCCATTTTATTGTGTACCTCTTAAGATTCATAATACTTGTTGTTGCAAATACCATGTGAATTTTTCAATGTACAATGAAATTTTATGTTATATTCATTCTACGATGTAGACTAATGATATGTTGTAGGAGTGTGGTGCAATGAAATTTCCAAGATCATCAAGAGACTTGCTAGATCTATTTTTGTGATTTTATTTCCAAACTGTCAACAAAATTCATTTTTAATGTAGAGATGATGGATGATTTTTCTATAGAAATGATTGTTTGAATGAGAAGTGCTCACAATGTGGTGGGTTGTCAAAGTTTGTTTCATGTTTTCATGAGGGCAGAGAGCATGAGTTTGGAAAGAATATTGTTGAGAAAAAAGATATGAGACAGTGAAATATACTTTGAAGAGTGGAGGTGAAGGTTCTAGATGTGAGTTGGTCTCTAAAGAAGTTAGTGTTGCTGATTTTATTTTGGATTTTAAGGAAAATCTTTTCTACAAGTATGCAAGGCACACCCATAGGTCTCAGTGGTTGGATCAATAGTTCGGGATGTGTAAGAACTCTTTCCCGATTGGCACTATTATATCGGTGGTTGATTTTGTAGAAAACTATACATTGCAACCACAAAATGAGGTACAGTCTCAGTATTACAATTCAATCCAGATTGCTATTTTTGTTCACATAACATGTTGACATGTCCCTGATAGTATAGAAGAGGACAAGAAGATAATCAGGGAGTATCATTTTTATATGAGTCATGATAGATCACACTCCTCCAAGTAACTACAATATTATTTCAAGAATTTTTTGAGTTATTGCATGAGAAAGGTATTGCAATTGATCGACATCTCATATGGTCAGATAACTGCACAGGTCAATTCAAGAATGCTCGTATATATTGGTTGACTATAATGAATGTAGAGAGGTGTATACCTCATATTTGGAGTTTTTTTTAAGCAAGGTATGGGAAGGGGGAACATGATGGAGCAGGTGCATGTTTGAAGAGATCTCTAGTTAAGGAGCAATTGAGGATTTCAGGTGCAAATTTCTCTGATGCACGTTCTATTGTTGATTGGTGTAGTTCAGCATTATCACAGGGAGGGACACTTGATTCAGCAGTGTGCAAATTCATTTGGTTGGTTAAGGAGGGCACAGTGAGAGACAGATTGGATTGTCAAATAATTAAATATTCTTCAAAGATGCATTCATTTTGTAGCTCAAATGCAAGTACATCGACCATTTGGACACGAGAGTTGGCTTGTTTTTGTTAGAGTTGTGTTCATTGTGATTGGGATCAGTGCGAGTCAAGTGAGTGGGTTGACATGTAGGTTCCATAATATCTAACTCCTTTATCTCAAACAATATCCATGTCAAATGATGATATGGAAAGTTAAATTGAGTATGACTGTCTTTCAGATCTTCTACAGCCAGGACATGTTTTTGCAATGGTTGCACTGCAGGAGAGTGAAGAGAGATCAAACTATTGGTTGGAATTGTGTGTACAGGGAAAGTAGAAGCTAACACAATCAGTGACAAATGATAATGGGTTCACATATCCTACAGGTTCAATTGTTGTTGCAGGAACTTGGTTGCGAACATACATGATTAGAAAGAATGGCATACCTGCATTTGAAGACTATGAGAGACACAAAACCATTCTCATGTATTTGCACCTTATCATAGCTACAATGTCAAGTTGTTGAAGCATCAAGAAAGACCTAAGACCAAAGAGCTATGGACAGTGAGTAGTATCGATCATGAAGCAATACTAGATACTCTTAAGAAAAGAGATGACCCTTCAAGCGCACTTGAGTAGTAGGTCTTTATTATCTCTTATTTTTATATCATGCATTTCATCTCAAATAATTATCATAAAACCTTAATTTTCAAGTTTGTTACGTGTATATTAAGAATGTGTTAAAAATGCAGGTCTACTTTGATGAACATTACTATTACATCACCATTTTTGCATGCACATAGTGGGTACACTAGATATCGTTTGTATAATCCTACCTCTTCGTTAATATGACGTCTTTGTTTATTATCATAAATTTCATTTCAAATAATGATCATAAAACCTTTATGCTAATGTGGATCTTTTTGAATCAATACAACACCATTGCATTATGATTTTTGCATTAACGTAGTGGGTACACTCGATATAATCCCATCTCTCCATTTATCACCATTTTTTTCATGTGTTGATTAACAACTCTTGAAAATGTAGGTCTTTTTTATGTTCACATTGCTTATTTTGGTCTTCATTTATATTCAGGCATTGCTCTACGTAAGCTTTGCTCTCATGACATGAGGATGTCTGATGCACATGAAGTGGGATGTTGTATTTGTATATGAGTACATTGATGTAACTTTGTTACGATGATATATGATGTATTTGTACATGACTACAAATATGTACAATGTATTTACATATGAGCATATTGGTGTAGTTGTATTGTTGATTTATAATGTATTTGTACATGAGTAAACTATTTTAGTTGTATTCATGATATACAATTTATTTGAACACGAGTACATTGTTGTAGTTGTATTATTTTGTTCACCTCTATTTTGAGGGATATCAATTATCAATTGAGAAAATAAATTCCTTGAATCTAAAAATTCTTTATTATATTCAGAGAATGGGATTGTTCTTCACCTCTCACTTAAACCCCAGTTCAACCCGCTATTTGCATTCCTCTTCTCTGTATATCCTCATCATGCTTAATTCAATGTGACAAATTGTGTTTCATCTACTTCTTAAAGAATATGGGGCTGAAGTTCCAACGTATGAACAATAGAAAAGAACCGACAAAGTAGCCACTTGGAACCCTTCATCTCTACCAAATCTTTCAAAATTAGGGTTTACATTATTGGATGAGATGCTTGTTGAGCCCAACAGGCCTTGGACAACATAGTAATTGGGTCCAAACCAGTGAAAATCCTCT
Organism: Cryptomeria japonica; assembly: GCF_030272615.1. NCBI lineage: Eukaryota > Viridiplantae > Streptophyta > Pinopsida > Cupressales > Cupressaceae > Cryptomeria > Cryptomeria japonica. Next base: position 561,299,499 of record NC_081412.1, read on the forward strand.
TCATTCATCTAGGTAGCCGAGCTCTTAGAAGTGTGTCTTCTTCATACAATCACCCACCTTGGCAATATCATATAGATAATTTGAAATGCATTAATAGAAAACAAGCATGCTAATAGGGAGGATCTCACAAAAGAGTTGCAATTTTAGTTTGTAGGTTAGAAAGAGGTGTCATAGTGGGCTACCATTCTTTTTTCCACCCTACTCTTCTCTTGAATCAACCCCAATAGCTAAACTATTTTGGGAAGCTCTCTATCAACTTGTTTGCTCCCATTACTCAAGATTATGGCTAGGATTCACTAGGGTAAATCCAACCATCAAGTTGTCAAAATATTTAGCATTCACTTGCAGGGGACTAAGAGGATTTTGAGATGGTGTATCAACTCCCATCATGTAGTTTTGTGTGGTTTCCCTCCATTTCTCCGTCACTTTCACTAGTTCCTATTTTCTAGGCCTAGTACCCCTAAGAGCCTCTTTTAGCCCTACCTTCACGGATTTTACTCAATTGCTCAAAAAAAATCCAAAATACCTCCTAATATATTTAATTATATGAATACCCTTTTGGACAATCTTTGAGATTCAGGAGGTTAGATTGTATGATACATCCGTACAGGTACAGACCCCAAAATGGCACTTTTTAAAGGGTTTAAGGTTTAGAGTGTTCTCCAATAGGGTTTACTATTCTACACACCATATCACACATCCATCCTTTCTCTGAGGCCCTACTAGTATTCCTTCTTCCATTCCAAACACTTGGCAAAAATGCACTTGATCATCCCTACAAGCAAAAGTGCACATGACAGTCAAGTTCCCTAGCCGGGCTATGGCAGAGCTTGCATAGGGCTTGATAGAAAATTATTTCAATGTAACCTCCAAGGCACCAAAATGAATATACACATTTTACATAGGCTCCATGACTTGAATCCCAAGGTCCATTGAGAAAACACGATGGGATTTCAAGTTGGAGCCATTACTAGGGTCTTAATCCCTTGCTCAAACTAAGAGCAGTGCAGTTCAAGAAAATTTGCAAATAAAGCACTAAATCTGCACTATGAAGGATTATAATCACTTCCAAATAACCACAACAAATAATTCTAAACCACCATGAAAGAACAGTACTGAGATTAATCCATCTAGTACGGACTGCTTAACCAAAATTATAAGTTTTATGCAAAAATCTAAAAATTGCCTTCAAGTATTATTCAAAATTTGTTCTTGGATCTTCCATCCCATTTAAAATTATTTAAAAACCATTATATATTCCTCCTTTCTCATAACCAACTACCCATCAGTTTCTTAACCACCAATTTGATCATTTTTGAAAAGTTGCTCCAAAAGTTGCAAAAAGTTGTCAAGCAATAATGACAACTTTTGCTCCACCATGTATTTTTGAAACTTAGACATATCCACACATTCTAAACCCCCTAAGATGGTTCCCTAACATCAAACCAACATGTCCAAAATCCTTATGAGGACTTACAAGGGGTTTTACCCAATTTTGCAAAATGATGCCATTTTTGGCTTACAAAGGCACATTGGCCAAAACTGAGCAAATAAGCTAAAACAAGAGACAACAAAACTACAAATAACATTAAAACACACCTTTGGACTTTTCAATTATCCTTTATTCACTCATTGACCCCAAACATGATCAATCACTCCAAAAATTTTAAAATACATCAATAAAACTAGGTGCTCCTACACCACTTGCACTTACCAAACTAGTATTGCATCTGCATTAGGGAATTTATATAGTTGTTTCAATTTATTTTGGAATCCCTAGATTAAAAAAAAAATCTAAATGAACTCACTGGGCAGGCGTAACTAACATCCTCCGAGATCAGACAAACATGACTACCGATAGGGTATGGCCCTGAGAGTTTGACCAAGTGGGGGGGTAAAATAGGAGCATGCCTAGGGTAAGAATACCTAACCAGACATGCTAGGACCAATGGTTTGCACCCAGAATGAGAAAAATGAGAAATTTTCTCTGTGGCAACATTTCATTGAATGAAACTAATGATTTTTTTGCCAATAGAAAAATCGCTACCCTAAAAAGACCACTCTAAATCGTGTAAATCTGGGATAGCATTTTTTAGGAATCCCTCACATGACCCTGTAGGTTTAAATGGATCATTCGCAGGTGCCATGATTTCTGAGATACGGACTGTCAAATTTTGATAATTTTTTGCACTTAGAGCGCTCAAGGGACGGCGTCATTAGGGTATGGCCCTGACCGTTCGACCGAGTGGGGGGGAGGGGGTAAAAAAGGAGCATGCTTAGCGTAATAATGCCTAACTGGATGTGTTGGGACCGACGGTTCGCACCCAAGATGAGCAGAATGAGAAATTCGCTCTGTGGCAACATTTCATTGAATGAAACTGATGATTTTTTTGCCAACTAAAAAATCGCCGCCCTAACAAGACCGTTCTGAATCTTGTAAATCTCAAATAGGCTTTTGTAGGCAGCCCTCACATCGCCCTATAGGTTCAAACAGATCATTTGTAGGTGCCATGATTTCCAAGATACGGCCTATCAAATTTTGACAATTTTTCGCACTTAGGGCGCTCAAGGGATGGTACTGGTAGGGTATGGCCCTAAGCATTCGACTGAGTGGGGGGGTAAAACAGGAGAATTCCTACCATAAGAATGCCTAACCAAATGTGTTGGGACTGCCGGTTCGCACCCACGATGAGCAGAACAAGAAATTTGCTCCGTGGCAACATTTCATTGAATGAAACTGACGATTTTTTCGCCAAATAAAAAATCACTGCCCTAAAAAAGACCGATTTGAATATTGTAAATCTGAGCCAGGATTTTGTAGGAATCCCTCACATAACCCTCTAGGTTCAAATGGATCATTCGCAGATGCCACGATTTCCGAGATACAGCCTGTCAAATTTTGATAATTTTTTGCACTTAGGGCACTCAAGGGACGACGTCGGTAGGCTATGGCCCTAAGCGATTGATCTAGTGGGGGGTAAAAAAGGAGAATTCCTAGGGTAAGAATTCCTAACCAGACATACTGCGATTGATTATTCATACCCACGACAATCAAAATGAGAAATTCGCTCCATGGCAACATTTCATTGAATGAAACTGACAATTTTTTTGTCAACTGAAAACTCGCTGCCCTAAATAGACCGCTCTGAATCTTGTAAATCTGGGATAGGCTTTTGTAGACAACCCTCACATGATCCTATAGGTTTAAATGGATCATTAATAGGTGTCATGGATTCCAAGATACAACCTGACAAATTTTGAATTTTTTGCTCTTAGAGCGCTAAAGGGACGGTGTCGGTAGGGTATGGCCCTGAGCGTTCAATTGAGTCAGGGGGGAAAATAGGAGAATCCCTAGGGTAATAATTCCTAATCAGATTAACTGGGACCAATGGTTGGCACCCATGATGAGCAGAACAAGAAATTCGCTCTGTGGCAACATTTCATTGAATAAAACTGACGATTTTTTCGCCAACTGAAAAATCATTGCCCTAAAATGACTACTTTGAATCTTATAAATCTGAGATAATATTTTGTAGGCAGCCCTCACGAGACCCTATGGGTTTAAATGGATCATTCGTAGGTGCCACGATTTCCGAGATACAACTTGTAAAATTTTAATAATTTTTCGCACTTAGGGCACTTAAGGGACGGTGCTAGTAGGGTATGGCCCTAAGCATTCGATCGAGTGGGGGGTAAAATAGGACCATGCCTAGGGTAATAACTCCTAACCGTATGTGTTGGGACCAACAATTCGCACCCACGACGAGCAAAACGAGAAATTCGCTCCATGGCAACTTTTCATCGAATGAAACTGATGATTTTTTTGCCAATTGAAAAAATGTTTCCCTAAAAAGACTAGTCTGAATCTTGTAAATCTGAGACAACCTTTTGTAGGAATCCCTCACATGACCCTGTAGGTTCAAATGGATCATTCACAGGTGCCATGGTTTCTGAGATACAACTTGTCAAAGTTTGACAATTTTTCGCACTTAGGGCGTTCAAGGGACGACATCGGTAGGGTATGGCCCTGAGCATTTGATTGAGTGGGGGGGGTAAAAAAGGAGCATGCCTAGGGTAAGAATGCCTGACTGAACATTTTGGGACCAACAGTTCACACCCATGATGAACACAACAAGAAATTCGCTCTGTGACAACTTTTCATTGAATGAAAGTGACGAATTTTTTGCCAACTAAAAAATCATTGCCCTAAACAGGTCTCACTCTGAATCTTATAAATCTAGGATAGGATTTTTTAGGTAGCCCTCATGGGACCCTGTAGGTTCAAATGGATCATCCGTAGGTGTCACGGATTCCAAGATACAACCTGACAAATTTTGACTTTTTTTGCACTTAGGGTGCTCAAGGGACAATGCTTGTAGGGTATGGCCCTGAGTGTTCGACTGAGTGGGGGGTTAAAATAGGAGCATTCCTAGTGTAATAATGCCTAACTGAACATGTTGGGACTGATAGTTGGCACCCACGATGAACAAAACAAGAAATTCGCTCCGTGGCAACTTTTCATTAAATGAAACTGACGATTTTTCTCCAACTAAAAAATCACTGCCCTAAAAAGACCTCTCTGAATCTTGTAAATCTGAGATAGGATTTTGTAGGAAGACCTCACACAACCCTGTAGGTTCAAATGGATCATTCATAGGTGCTAAGGTTTTTGAGATACGACCTATCAAATTTTGAAAAAAAATTCGCACTTAGGGCGCTCAAGGGATGACGCCGGTAGGGTATGGCCCTGAGCGTTCAACTGAGTGGGGGGGTAAGATCATAGCATTTATAGGGTAATATTGCCTAACCAGACATGTTGGAACCAATGGTTTTTCATCACGATGAGCAAAACAAGAAATTAGCAGCAGGTGTGGTCTTGGTCTCTCCTGAAGGAAAACTAGTCCCTCTTTCCTTTCATTTAGAATTTAATTGCATTAACAACATCACTCAGTATGAGGCCTTAATTGTTGGGTTACATGCCATGATTGTTGTGGATGTGAAACACATTTGCATCCATAGAGACTCTGAACTTTTTGTAAATCAAGTTACAATTGCATATCGCATTAAGCAACTGAAGTTATCTCAACGTAAGGATTTAGTCATAACCATACTAAAATATTTCACTACTTATACAATCGACAGTATTTCCCAGAGAGAAAATCATCATGTGGATGCAATAGCGAGCGTTGCTTCCCTTGTAGTCCTGAATTTTGGTCAGGATGAATATCATTTTGTGGTACAAGTCCTCCTCTCTCCAGCTATAGCCAATCAAATCCAATTTCATAATTTTATGTGCACTCATATCTATTCGAGAGAATGGTTCACGCACATTTGTAATTAACTCAAAATCAGAAGTTTTCCTGAAGATGCTAGCAAGAGCTCACATGTGTGCATTCGGAAACTTGCCGCTCATTATATCCTCTTATCCAATGTCTTTTATCGATGATCATATAATGGCCTTCTTCTACATTATTTGACAAAAGTTGAGCTACCCCTTGCCTTCCAGGAAGCCCATTCAGGCTCTAGAGGTGGGCATTTTGGGGGAAAAACTTTGATCCACAAGATGATTCACATGGGGTATTACTGGCAAATAATGGAACAAGATTCCTTTGCCTTTATCAAGAAATGCCCCCAATGTCAACAACATAGTAACTTGATTCGAGCCCCCACACAGGAGCTTCGAACTCGAGCTTCTTTGTGGCCTTTTTCAGACATGGGGGTTGGATATCATTCGCAAGATATCTCCCCCTTCCTCTAAGGGCCATACCTTCATCATCATGAATAAAAATTATTTTGCAAAGTGGGTCGAATGTATACCATTAAGATCCACCGCTGCTGATATGGTTTGTGGATTCATCATGGATAACATCATTTCTCATTTTGGTTTTCCTTCTACCCTTGTGTAGACACCTATATTTGACTAATTAATTTAATTAAATTTAAACCCCATTCCTCTAATTAATTAATTTAATTAATAAATTTCCCTATTTAGTTCTTCCATTTAATTAATTAATCCCCAAACCTATCCTTCTAATTAATTAATTAATTAACCCTCTTTCCTCCAATTAATTAATCCCCCAATCCTATTCCTTTAATTAATTGATCTAAATAATTAAGATCGCTCTGCATCTTGTAAATTCGGGATAGGATTTTGTAGGCATCCCTCACACGACCCTGTAGGTTCAAACAGATCATTCGCAGGTGTCACAGATTCCGAGATACAACCTATCAATTTTGATAATTTTTTGCACTTAGGGCGCTCAAGGGACGGTGTCGATAGGGTATGGCCCTGACTGTCTGACCGAGTGGGTGGGTAAAACAGGAGAATTCCTAGGGTAAGAATGCCTAACCAGATGTCCTGGGATTGACGGTTGGCACCCACGACGAGCAGAACGAGAAATTCGCTCTGTGGTAACATTTCATTGAATGAAACTGACAATTTTTTTGCCAACTAAAAAATCGCTGCCCTAAAATGACCACTTCAAATCTTGTAAATATGAGGTGGGATTTTGTAGGAAGCCCTCACGTGACCCTATAGGTTCAAACGGATCATTCACAGGTGACACGGTTTCCGAGATACGACCTATCAAATTTTGACAATTTTTCACACTTAAGGCACTCAAGGGACGGTGTTGGTACGGTATGGCATTATATTATCTATAATATATATAATGTATAATTATATATAATATATTATATATGTAATATATAATATATATTATATATAATTGTAGACACTCAAAATTGTCATGTCTAATTAAATAAATATTTTATTTATTTAATTATCTAAGCCTAATTCTTCTATTAATTAAATAAATTTTTATTTATTTAATTAATTCATTTATCCTCTTCTAGCCTTATTTCTCATTTAAATAAATACATTTATTTATTTAAATTATCCCTTTCCTAAATTAAATAAATATTTTATTTATTTGATTATCCTACTTCTTCTATTAATTAAATAAATCTTTATTTATTTAATTAATTCATTATCCTTTTCCACACATGACACATGTCATTCATCTCTTAATTCCTACACTACCTACCTCTTTCATTATTTAATTATTTCCTCTACCTACCCTCTAATCCTAGCCGACCTCTCTTTTTACACCTCTCAATCTTAACCCTCCATTTCTTATTGTGTCTTCTATTTAAGGAGATGCTTTCTTCATTGTCAAACCCTAATGACATATCCTAATGACATATCCTAATGACATACCCTAATGACACATGCTAATGACTAATTTTGGAGTACTTGGCTACACTATAATTCCACTTACAACCACATTCCGTTCTTTGTTGAGCTCTTGTGCATACAAAAATCTGAGAGCAAGTATATCAAGCAAGATCAATGGAGATAAGAAGAATGGAGATCAAAACCCTATTGGACATGTGATGGTATAATCTTTGTGATTTTGAGTTATTTTGCATTGTCTTAGGTTATCTTCATATGTTATGGTGGATCTTTGTTCATTGTTAGGCTAGGGTTTAGTGGTTGGATTCATTTAGCCTTTCAATTTTGTTATTATTGTTATCCATTTTCACCATAAACATTTTGGCATGCCCGGTGGGACATGGATTTTTCTTAGATCTATGTTTTTTGCAGATTTTTCTAACCCTATATTGCTATTTTGTAAAACAATTTGGAGAATAACCTTGTGCAGCTAGGGTTTTGGACACAAAATCAAGATCTTGGAGAGATTCGATCATATCTCATAAACGGCTTGGAAATTTTGCACCAAATTTTTTTTCACAGGTTGAAGAAAGTATCAGGAGCTCTCAATCCAAAATTCAGAATTTTTGGAGCAAATTTTCAATTTTTAGGAATTTTTTATGATTTTTCATAAAAAATTTATTTTGAGAGCAAATGAGAGAATTTTTTGGATTTTCTTACATTTTTGGAAATCTCTCATAATTATACACAAGATTTGTTCTTTGTGAATTCAATTTTGACGCAAAATATTTCCCTAAAAATCAGATCTTTAAAAATTAGGGTTTTTATTTATTTTGATCAGATCTCACAAACGGCTTCGAATTTTTTCATAAAAAAATTTTTTTAGGTTGGGAACAGTATCAGAAAGATTCAATAAAAATTTCAGATTTTTTGGATCGATTTTTCATTTTATATGAATTTTTTATGATTTTTCATAAAAAATTAATTTTGAGAGAAAATTAGCGAATTTTTTGGATTTTCTTATATTTTTGGAAATATCTTAGAATTATACATAGGATCTGTTCTTTGTGATTTTAAATTTGATGCAAAATAATTCTTCAAAAATCAGATCTTTGAAAATTAGGGTTTTGCATTATTTTACTCATATCTCACAAACTGCTTGGATTTGTTGCAGGAAATTTTTTGTGCAGGTTTGGAAGACCATCAAAAATCTCCAGTAAAAATTTCATATTTTTTTGATTGATTTTGCATTTTATATGAATTTTTTATGATTTTTCATAAAAAATTAATTTTTGGAGCAAATTAACAAATTTTTTTGATTTTCTTACATTTCTGGAAATATCTTGAAATTTTATAGGTGGTCTTTTTTTATGATGAATCAGGTCTTTGAATTGGTCAACAAAACGCATTGTTGAAGGCCCCTATTTCACAAAGTCTTTTGGATCTAAAAATTACCTAACTTGTGTGCTTGCAGGAAGGGGTGATCATTTGAAACAATCCAAACTACTAATAAATATTTGCTGCAGGTCCTTGGCAAGGTTTTTTGGATTTTTATTGTGTGCCTTGTTTTCATAGACTAGCAAACACTTCAATTGGTGCACTAAAATTGAATCATTGTCTTTTGTGTCTTGAGCAATAGGCTCTTTTTGTTTAATCTTTAGAGGGCCTGTCTTCCCGTGTGGTCATTAGGACTACTAGTGAGAAGAGAACGACCCAAGTGGTAGCGAGGAAAACCCACCTCATCCAAACCACTATAATCAAATGTATTCATGGTGAAAACTATGAATAACGTGTGCTGATTAGTTCATACCGACACTATGTCTCCCCATAAACCCGTTTGATCAAATTTATTTGATCATTTGTAGGGCGTAACCCCTACCGGCTGGGAGCCTTCTGTATTTACAGAGCTGAAAGTGCCGCATGTATGGCCACACGAGCGGATGCCCTTACTAGCACCTTTTTGTTTTAGAAGCCCAAATCCTTCTAGTTGTTGGGGCAGGAGGTCGGACCTCTGGTAGCGGCCCACACACATACGGTTCTTAGTAGAGATACAAAGTTCACCATGGGGAGTTTTCATGGGGACTGATGCTTGGCTGACCTGAGAAGTGAGTGCCGAGGGTGGAGCCAGTGAGGTCAAGCATCTAAGTATCCGCTCTGAATAGCGTAGCCTCGGGGGTAAAACCCCATGTGGGATCAACAACTATTGTCTTGGCCAGCCATAAGAATTGTGCTTGACTTATGTTAAACATTCAAACAATCAAGACCAAACAGCAAAACATTGTGTCTTTTGTGTCTTCAAGTGTATGCAAAACAATTTTACATCAAACAACACACTTTTCTTGGAGTCATTGTCAGTCTAAACACTTGCAAACATTGAGTCCTCATCAACATTGTGTCCTCTTGTCACGAAAAATAGTCAAACATTCAGATTTGGTCACAACCAAAAACTTCACAAATTGGAAAAATTTCACAGTCCAACAAACAAAAGAAATCAGTTTCGGCATACTTGAGCTTCCTAGGTTGTCTCTTCAGATTTCATCTAGCATTCAACCTGTCCTTGGGTCTCACATAGTCCATCATTGCTTCACATCTCATTTTACATTCATACTTGTCTAAACTTGAGTCAAAAGGTCACTTGCTTGTCCTCATCATACTTTGTCAACACACTACATACTACTACACTTTGCTAAGTGGTCCCTCATCAAGGTTTCTTACCTTTGGGTCTCATTTGGTCTTACTTAGAGTCAAGGTCAGCTTACCTCATCAAGAGAAACTATCCTCTCTTTGGAAGTCACACCTACTCTACTACTTACATACTTGGTCTTACACTTTGGACATTGCAAGTACACCTCGAGATTCATTTACACTCCATACAACTCTTGGTCTTCCATACTCTTTTCATTCTTCGTCTAGTCTCTCACATATTGCTAAACACCTAGTTCATGGTTGAAACCCGCCTTCAAAAATCTAGGAGAATAGCTAAAGAAGCTCAAGAATCCGCAAACATGAGTTCTTATGAGTATGACAATAATCTATTCTACAATCCTGAGCACACTACATTACCAGACATGAATGTTTATAGAAACAATCCAAATGTGGAAAGCGCAAACACTATAAACAACAATACTACACACAATGACAATGTTGACAACTCTTCAATACTATCAGCAGACATACAAGAATCCATAATGGATCCTCAATTCAATAGATTGGTTGAAGAGATAATGAAGAGAGATCGTCAATACTTTTTAAACATGATGGCACAAAGTGGAGCTAAAATACCGCATGATTTTGACTTATCTCAACTTATGGAAAGTTGACCCTCACAACAAGCTCAACCCAACATGGATCAAAGGAGACCAAATAGTGGAGGAAATAGAGGACCGAATATGATGCCTGAGTCACCATCAGTTCTGCTTCAAAAACCGGCAATACCACATACACAAGCTCAAACATATGATACTTACATTCAAAGACCATCATGGAGGCCCTATGCTCAAACACATGCTCAAGATATGGGTCAATCAAGACAAGTGGATACTCAAGGACATCCTCAAAATTTTGACACAAGGAGATCTCATGTCAAAATTGGGGGCAACACAACGGAAAATGAAAGACCTGTTGAATATGGTTTATACACACAAAACAGATATGGAGTTCCTCAACAAGAAGTTATGCCAAGTGCTCCATATATGTCGCAACAATATAGACCTCCATATGGACATGTTTACGATCAGTATCATCCATACATGCAACAAGCTCCTCCTCAAATGGGTGTTTCAAACATGGGGTATGCTACAAGAAATCAGTCTCCTCCCAAGAATAATTTGGAACAACAAATTAGAGATCTACAAAAGAAAGTGGAGGACATGAGTACATACAAACCTACATACACTATGAGAGATATATGCCCTTATCCCTTTGATAAGAGCATTCCAATGCCTCCGTTTCCTCCACACTTTGTAACACCAAAATTTGACAAATATAGAGGGAGAGGAGACCCCAAGGCACATATAAGACAATTCTTCACAGCCTGCATTGAGGTAGCGGCAGATGAAACATACTTGATGAGGTTGTTCCCACAGAGCTTAGGTGACCAAGCTATGGAATGGTTTTCTCAATTACCTCCTGGTATTAAGTCATGGGGCGACTTGGCAGAGGCATTCATTCAGCATTTCTCTTACAACATTGAAACAAATGTCTTAGTTACTACCTTGTGCAATACTAAACAAAAAGAAGGAGAATCTTTCGCAACATTTTTACAAAGATGGAGAAACCTATCTAGCAGATGCTCTTGTGAGATCCCGCAAAAACAAATGGTGGAGATGTTCACACAAAACGTTAACAAGGCTATTGGCTATGATCTCAGAAAAGCTTGTTTGTCTACATTCAAGGATGTCATTGAAAAGGGCCTAGCAACAGAAAGAGTCTTAATTGAACAAGGAGTTATCAAACTATTCAAAGAAAACAAAGAGGACTTCAAAGGAAAGGACAAACCAAAATTTTGGAACAAGAACAAGAACACAGTTAATGATGGTGTTGTTGATGCCAACACAGTGAGACCCAAGGTCATCTTTTCTGGATCAAGTTCTACCAACAATCAAGTGAACAATCAAACAACTTCTAAACCACGAAGGAAGTACACTCCACTGGGAGAACCACTTGAATCAGTATTCAAAAAGCTTGTAGCAAACAAAGTGATCACGGTCCCAGATTTTCCTCCATATGAACCAAAGGTAAAACCGAATTGGTGGAATGATGATGAGTTTTGTGAGTTTCATAAGAGCAAGGGTCACAAGACAAGTAATTGCCATCGATTGAAAAACATTGTGCAAGATCTCATTGATAGAGGTGATATTGAGATTGAGGGACATTCATCTAACCAAGAGCATGAGGTGTTTAAGGAACCATTCCCAAAACATGACAAAGGAAAAGGCAAAGTCACAGATGATCAAGCCAATTACACCAGAGCACCTTACAATTATGATTCTACCATCAATCACATCTCAATGGACAATCATATCTCTACTATTACTATCAAGAACAAAAATCCTGAGAATCCTTCTCAGAGACCCAAGATTGTCCTAAAAGGTGTGGGATCTTCTTCTGAGCATACCTCTAAATGTCATGTTACAACCCGTCGAGGTAAGATCACATTGCCAGGATGCTCCACTAAGAATACCAATCCTTTATCTACCAAGCCTGAGTACGATCTTGTAGAACAACTAGGGAAGACACCTGCACTCATCTCTATTCTTGAGCTCTTACGTATATCTCCTGCACATAAAGCTATCCTTGACAAAATCTTGAGAGACACTGTCGTCCCTACTGATCTGAACGTGGACCAGTTTCAAGCCATGGTGGGATACCTATCCATTCCACACTCCCTCACATTTACAGAAGTCGATGACGCCTCCATAAGTCAGCCACATAATGCACCTTTACATGTTGAAGCCTTCATACATAAACACCGAATAAAGCGAGTCCTGATAGATGGAGGAGCAGGTCTTAATATTTGTACATTAAGCACCATCAGACAATTGGGATATTCTGACAAAGCTATGAATTCTACAAACCAAATCACCATTAAGGCCTATGATGATGAAGAGCGTTCGTCCAAGGGCACGGTCACCTTACCATTAAGAATAGGGCCAGTCACAAAGGATGTGGTTTGTCAAGTCATTGATCTTGATCTCACATACAACATATTACTAGGACGTCCTTGGATTCATGAAATGAGAGCAATACCATCTACATATCATCGATGTATCAAGTTCCCACACAATGGAGCTGAAGTGACTATCAAAGCGGATCCAAATCCATTCATACATTGCAACAATCTGCGACCTAGATCAGAAATAACAATTCCAGCTAATCGAGAAGCTATTCCATCTTCAACATATGTGGATCCAGAATCCTTAAAAGCTTCTACATCAAAACAGGCAGAGCTAAAAGAAGACAAGTTCAAGATTAAAGACATGGGAGGTGGTGAGTACATCTTTCATGTTGATCAACTCCCACAGTCTCCTAAGCCATTCAGTAAACAGGAACAATCTATAAACAATTTGCAAGGAATTGGGTATGAACCACCTAGTGTTGTGGCTACTAAGTCTGAATGCAAATATCCTCTAGTGGTGCAAGCAACTCTTGATATCAATAGTCCTAAGAGTGGTTCCAATAAAGAATCTATTGAGCGTATTGCCATCCCTCTTGATAACTCACATAGCCTTACTATTTCATCCACTCATTCCATTTCCACTTCACTCCCAAACTTGGATCAACAAGAATTACAAAAGCCCTTACTCATTGGGGATCACAAATCAAGCTTTGAAAAGAAAAATCTAAAAGTAAAAACTAAAGAAAAGTTCTTTAGTCCAAATCAAAATCAAAAGCTATTGGACTCTGCAAAAATCAAATTCAAGGATAAAAATCCTATGAAAGAAAAAGAGCAAGAGTTGATATCCCCTAATATCAAAATAACTGGGGGCAAAAATTCTACAATTGCTAGTCAAAAAGCATACTTGTTGATCCTAAGTCTCCATCATGCTATCCTACTTTCACTTCTTTTCGCAATCATAAGCCTTCATAACTCATCCACTTGTTCCACACATCCATCCCCTTCCAGTGATACATCATGGACCTTTAATGGAGCTTCCTCAAGGGACTTTGTTATCAGGGATGCCCAAACTTCTTCAGGTGACACGCATACAGGCCTATGTAGTCCACACGCTAGTAATTCTATCTCAATTCCTTCATCGAGGAAGACATTCACTCAAGCTGCACATCATTCAGTCAAGGAACAATGCAGTTACAATCACAAAGTCAAGTCTCGCACATTTGAGGTAGGTGACTTAGTCCTCAGAGAGAACCCCAAGAATCAGCAAGACAGAGATAAGAAGGGCAAGTTCGAACCAAACTGGCTTGGTCCTTACATCATCACAGCGGTATATGGATCTGGGGCATATCAGCTCTCAACTACAGAAGGTGAACCCTTGGAGGATCCTATCAACAGCATGCACCTTTGCAGGTTCTACACATAAGCTCTTCGGAACATCCTAATTCAAAAATACAAAAAAAAAAAAATCAAAAAATTTCAAAAATACAAAAAAATTATAAAAACAAAAAATCGTTACTTGGTGAAAACCTGGCAAACAGGTGCCTTGTGACACAAAAAAATTGAAAAATCAAAAAAAGTAAAGAGAAATAATTTCGTCCAACGATGAAAACCACTTCGGTGGCGCCCTGGGCAAGTACCATGGTGAAAACTGGGTCACCAGCGCCATGCGTAGAGACATTGCTCGTCTCTCCTTCAGGATTCTCTTTCATCTTTCACTTCGCACACACTCACAACCTATTCACTCATAATAAACTTACCCATTCTCATCATGACTTGTTATTGATCTACCTAAGATTGGTTAGCCATCCATAACCCTCCCTTTTCACCCCCTTTTCATCCATAATAAATCGGATCCTATCTGTGACTATGGCCAAGTCCTAAGTCTAGTAATGGGTGTGGAACTAAGAACGTCACGTGTTCAAGGAGTACAGTTTCTTCCAGCTTTCTTCAGTCTGTCCGCGCACAATCCGCAATAAAGCAGCATTTGCATCGCCAGTCCACAATAAAGTTCCATCTTCTCCGCAATAAAGTATCAGTTTCATGGATTCAGTCAGTTTCAGATAAGACACAGCAGCAACAATGAGCTTCAACAAAATCAAATCTTTCAACAGACTCGGACAACATTATGGTTCAGTGCTATCTATCCCTTTTGTGAAAGTGAACATTGTGACCACAATCAAAATTCGACTTATACAAGTGACAAGAGACACTAAACTTGAGGACTACAGTGGATGTTGGTGTCGAGTCTTGGTTTTCTTTTGATTTTATCTTTTTGGTGACATGTCTTTTAGCTTTTCCAGGATGTCTTTGACTAGAGATTCTATCTCCAGGATGTCTTTGACTAGAAAGGCGAGGATGGGGTATCGTCACCTATTTGCATTTGTTGTCTATGGATTGTCTCTTAGTAATGCTATGACTTGTCCAAGGATATGAGGACACTGTGAGTCTAGTATGAACTGGGGCATTCCTTGTTTGTGACTGTCTTATCTCCATGCAAACAGTTACAATGACTTTCTGGGCCGAACAAATGCCTCGATTGTCATAACCTATTCTGCCATAATAAAGCTCAATAATGATAACACACAAGAAGCTCTTTCACGTTCATATCTTCTGTCTTCCATCCCCCTTTCTTGATTGACTTCCATTGTCCTTCTCGAGTCCGCGTAGCCCGCTATCACATGACTGAGTATAATGACACACCAAAAACATTTGCATTTCATATAGCTACACCTACATCACCACATATAAGCATTTCACACATACATATAGATATCACAATTGCATCACATCCTGCATACAACACATGTTAGCACATCTCACATTTTCATTATGTAAATAATCATTTGCACTATCATATTCATTTGCATTACATACATTCACATTTGCATCATGCATCACCTATACAACATAAAAGAACAAAAATATATTGCATTGCATCATATAAGCATCCATATCATAAAACATGTATCACATAAGAACATTTCATCACATAGGTATGCATGCATATAGCTGCCGCAAAAATGGATCATCTCTCATATATAATCAAAAGTGTCATGATACAATGATGTTAAAAGAATCATATGGCTACAAAATCACCCGCAGGTGTCTACAATACAAAAATGGTACAACACTGATACATAGGGAGCCCTCTACGGCTATGATGAATTCCCTTCCTCGGAGCCGCCTGGCCTCGACGGAGTTTGAGCCCTAGAAGGACCCACCCCAAGATCAACTCTCCTGGCCCCTGTGTCCCCTGCAGCCACCCCTCGTGTCGTCCTATCCAGACAGAGGAACCCACTGATAACTCCTGCCAACACTGTTGGTAGTGCTAATCTTGTCCATGTCATGGTATCCCATGCCACATGTCCCACCCTCATCTCTAGTCCTGGATCCTAGAACACTCGTCTCAGTGCATCCCTATCTCCGTCTCGATCATAGGGTACTAACTCCCCATCGATCGATATCTGCAGTATCCTGTACACATCCTCCAAGGTGACTGTCATCTCACCCATCGGCAGATGAAACGTGCACATCTCAGAGTGCCATCTCTCAGCCAGCACATGTCTCAAACCCATCTCCTCAATGGCAGCTCTGTCCTCGAGTGACAACTCAGGTCGTAACCTTTGCGTTGACGGGAATCTCTCTCATGACTCTAGCATCGGCAAATACTCCTGTAGTCAAACAACTCAATCATGTCAGTTATAGTGGCATTCATTGTTTATCACAAAATGCTACTCGCTATCTAAATGCATATGGCTATCTACCCTAGTGACACTCACTGTTCATCACAAAGTGTTGCTGATTATCCTAGTAGTACTCCCTGTTCATCACAAAGTACTACGTGTGTGACACTCACTGTTCATCACAAAGTGTTACTCACATTTGCACTCCCTGTTCATCACAAAGTGCTGCTCATATTTTAGTACTCCCTGTTCATCACAAAGTACTCTATCTTGGTACTCACTGTTCATCACAAAGTGCCTTGATCTATCTTAGTCTTCCCTAGAGGACCTTCTTGAGTGTATCCTCTCAGCAGCTTATCCAATCGACAGCGTATGTTCATCACAGAACTGCTGATTTGACCTGGAAGACATAAATTCACATTTTTGGACACAAACACATTTTCTTGACATAAATGCGCATTTATTACATTACCTAGTATGCATTAATGACAACAATAAATGCATCAAAGTACGAGGAGGTTTTGTGGTACTCACTGGCTCTCCTGCCTCTGTTGGCCTCTAGAATCGGCGAACACGATCGAAACTATGAACAAAAGCCATCGCTGCTGACTGTTGCTGCTTTATTTTCGCTCTGCAATGTGCTCTCGTGGATGTGTAGATGACAATGAGGATGTATTTTCCCCCATGGTCTATCTTATAGATTGCCCTAGCTCTCATTTCCCGAGTCAGTCTTCCTTATCCCATGACTTTGTCACTTTATCCAATCAGTCCATTCTATCCCGTCTTTCTTATCGAGAGATTGTCTGCAATCTTTTCAGACATTTTCATCCAATCTCTCGAGGGGGCATATAATTCCCATCTTGGGGCAACTCTGTATCAGTTCATCTTATCTTCTTTGAAACAACGCGACAAGCCGCATTGTCTCAAAGAGGGGCAAAATGTAGACACTCAAAATTGTCATGTCTAATTAAATAAATATTTTATTTATTTAATTATCTAAGCCTAATTCTTCTATTAATTAAATAAATTTTTATTTATTTAATTAATTCATTTATCCTCTTCTAGCCTTATTTCTCATTTAAATAAATACATTTATTTATTTAAATTATCCCTTTCCTAAATTAAATAAATATTTTATTTATTTAATTATCCTACTTCTTCTATTAATTAAATAAATCTTTATTTATTTAATTAATTCATTATCCTTTTCCACACATGACACATGTCATTCATCTCTTAATTCCTACACTACCTACCTCTTTCATTATTTTATTATTTCCTCTACCTACCCTCTAATCCTAGTCGACCTCTCTTTTTACACCTCTCAATCTTAACCCTCCATTTCTTATTGTGTCTTCTATTTAAGGAGATGCTTTCTTCATTGTCAAACCCTAATGACATATCCTAATGACATATCCTAATGACATACCCTAATGACACATGCTAATGACTGATTTTGGAGTACTTGGCTACACTACAATTCCACTTACAACCACATTCCGTTCTTTGTTGAGCTCTTGTGCATACAAAAATCTGAGAGCAAGTATATCAAGCAAGATCAATGGAGATAGGAAGAATGGAGATCAAAACCCTATTGGACATGTGATGGTATAATCTTTATGATTTTGAGTTATTTTGCATTGTCTTAGGTTATCTTCATATGTTATGGTGGATCTTTGTTCATTGTTAGGCTAGGGTTTAGTGGTTGGATTCATTTAGCCTTTCAATTTTGTTATTATTGTTATCCATTTTCACCATACACAATAATTATATATTATTTCATATATAATATAATATATATATATATTTTAATATAATATCCCATTAATATCGGATATCCGATTTTCTTGGGTTTTTGCCATGGCAAGATGTACTAACATCCAAGACAACCAAAAAGTCAACACAGACTTTTCGCGTTATTAGATGAGTGGAGAAAGCTATTTTTTTCATGTCCCCACTTTTTGGACCCCCATGATCCTACACATACCCATATACAGAAAGGTTTGTCAAATTGCCTTCTTTTACTATTGTGTCTATAATCTTTTGTAACGGAGGCACAATAGTGTAAGGACCTTCAAGCTTACTCGACTTGAAAGCTTCATCTATCTCTGATTCCTTCTTGCCTTCTCTCATTTTACCAGATGGATCACCTTGTGTTTTATCTTTCTTGGTAGGAGGAGCTTCACCAGATAAGGGCTTCCGGACTACCCAAGCATATGTGGCAGTCTTCTTCACTTCTCTAACCTCTTCATCTATTTCAGTTTCTTCTTCCATAGCAACATACTTCCTCATAGGCTTCTCCTTCTTCTTCTTTTCAATTCCATCGATAGAAGATGATTGTCGCTTATGTGGAGGGACTACCTTCTACTCATCGGAGATAGGTGCAGACTTACTCTTCTTAGCTTTAGCTTGCCTAGGAGGAGGGGGAACCAGCTTAGCCTGTTGCTTCACCATGTCTTCCTCCTTCAATATATTTTTCTCTCTAGCCCTTTGCACGACTTCTCTAGTTATGCCCATTTCCTCTGCGAGTTGTTTTACTTCCTTTCTGATTTTCCTTTTCTTTTCGAGCCTAGTAAATTGCTTGTGTAGACTCAAGTCTTTTTCGTTGAAAGTACCAAATATTTCCTCTTTTTCATCCACCGATTTACTAAGGAGTTGTTGAGAATAGGTGTCAAGTGTGAGTTCATCCACCTCATAATACATCGACAGAATCCAAACTGTTCTAGCCTCAACTACTTCCATGTGACACCGGTCTTTATCTACCATGAAGTAGATTGTGTTTTCATAATTTTCAATTATGGCCTTTGGAATCCTTTCTCCGTTCTTCATCAGCGCCTGAATAGTTTTAAAGTAACCCCATAAGGCAGATTTTTGTGCAACTGCATCACCAACACCCTGCAAATCTTCTTTGATTTGAGTTGCCACCAGTTTATCATATGCCCATTGAACTTTACCAGTTTTGGGGATCTCATTTAAGAAATACAAAGCCAAGCAAATGATCAAGGAACCGAATTTAAATACATGCTTCTTGTGCTACTTAATCTTGTTAATATTGCTCATCGGTTCATTAAGAAACACTTCACACAAATCATACCTCTTATCTTCTTTCAACATCTGATAAGTTGCATAGATAGTGTAGACACCTAAAATTATCCAGCCTAATTAAATAAATATTTTATTTATTTAATTATTTTATCCTAAGTCTTCTATTAATTAAATAAATTTTTATTTATTTAATTAATTCATTTATCCTTTTTCTAAGCTTTTCCCTATTTAAATAAATATTTTTATTTATTTAAATTATCTTTTCCCTAAATTAAATAAATATTTTATTTATTTAATTGGTCCCACTTCCACTATTAATTAAATAAATCTTTATTTATTTAATTAATTCATTATCTTTTTTCCTTAAATGACACATGTCATTTATCTCTTAATTTTCCTCTACCTACCCCTTCATTATTTTATTATTTTTCCTAACTACCCTCTTCTTATTTTATCATTTTCTATACCCACCCTTCAATCGTAACCTACCATTTATTCTTTCACCTCTTACTCATATCTCAGAATTTTCCAAGGCATTCTCTATATAAGAGGATTATTTCATCTTTATCAAGCCTAATGAGCAATCTAGAGTTGGAGCATACTTTTTGCATTCTTGCATTCATCATATTTCAAATCTTCATTCACCATAGCTTCTTATGTGTGCTTCTGAGAGCCATATTATTTACATAAGATCTTGATTTAAGGAGTGCAATAGAGTCATTTTTAGCATTTATGTGTGTTTTAATTTATATTCTAGTTTGCATTGTGCGTGTTTTGTAGGTACTCTATTGAGGATGTTGAAATAAATCTGGATCGTGTCCCATAATATCTCAGAGATATGTTTTTCTCATCTATAGATAGTAGTACCGAATACTGAGTTCTGGCTACTTGACTAATATACATGTTACTACTTTTTAGATTGCCATTAGTTTTATGTCAAAGTTATACTATATACTCTAGTCGGTTATCTATTACCGAAATATTCAGTCAATATGTACAGTCTAGTCAGTTACAGAAGAAAGTAGTCACAAAACGCAGTATACACCAAGCTGTCTACCGAGTTTCTTTACATGTCTACCGAGCAGCAAAAATGACACACCGAGTTGATTTACACCAAGTAAAATGTGTTACCAGATTCATTGAACCTGGACATGCATATGAAAACATGTTACAAGATTGAGGCACATCTAATCATTATCACATTGGAAATTGCACTCAAAGATTGTGTATGATTTTGAGGTTATCTAACCAATGAAATATTTTGCATGGTTATTCATTCAATAAATCATGTTTGTAAGATCGAAGTAATGAATTGGATCACCGTCATAAGAGATCTATTTATATAGCATGAGTTAAGAGTTAAAGGTGTGTGCATGAGTGTAAGAAGACTGTTACAGAGACACAGAGGTCACCGAGAAGGTTTTCAGAGAACAGTCGAAGAACAGAGTAAACAAAAGGGTTTACTGAGTTACTATATGGGTTACCGAGGTATGCTATAAGCAAGGTAATCTATTCTGAGCACATAGAATCTGCTATAACATTCCAGATGTAAAGTTGCAAATATTTGTAATGATTTTATTGTAATATTGTCAAGTTGTAAGAGAAACCTTTAACAGGGTAAAAGACTCTAATCAAGTCTATAAATTGTAAATCCTCTAACCAGGTGCAGCATTTAGATGAAGTGTTGTAAAATCCCTTAGCAAGGTAGATCTAATAGATCTTGTTACTCCTAACAGGGTAAGCTATCAGAAATAGCTAAACATGTAGCTCTAACCAAGCACTCTTTATTATTGCAGTAGTGAAGTTGTGGGTGCCATCCCCACCGCAGTTTTTCTCTCTAACAAAGAGTTTCTGTGTAATCAAAATATATGTGTTATGGAGTGAATCATGTATGATTGTTATCTATTTGTTTTATTTTTATATTATGTTACTGCACTATTCTGTTTATGCATAACAGTAAAGATATTGTTGAAGAAATGTTTTGAAGTATTTATTCACCCCTCCCCTCTCAGTACATTAGCTTTCCATATTGGGCCTAACAATTGGTATCGGAGCCTGAATCTTGGAAAAGGGTTTAACTACCTAAAGAGAAAGATCTTATCAATGGAAGGCTATAAACAATCTCTGAGGATTGTGTATCTACAAGAAGAGTTGGATCATGCTAATCAAGTGATTGCAGACATGCAAAGGCAAATGCAAAAATCTCTAAAAGTGAGAAGAAGATTATCTGATGATTTGCAAGACTCTCAAGAGTTAGTGGAACAAATTGAGACATCATCTAAGAATAGTATATCTAAAGAGACTGAAGAAATGATTAGAGTATTGAAATAAAAGAACAAAGCATTGGCTGATCAACTAAAAGCAATGAAAAGAGAACATGAACATTTCAGCACACAGATGATTGAAAATCTAGATGCATTGAGAATAGCTGAGGATAAAGTAAGAGATCTATAAAGAGAGAAACAACAACTTGAAGTCTTAGTATCTGATAAGAATGATGAAATCACAAGGTTAACTGGAATTCAACAAAACCTATCAGATCAACTAGGTTATGCACATCATGAAGCAATTCTGAAGAATGATGAGAATCAAGCATTGAAACTTGAAGTACCAAGGTTGACCGATGAACTTGAAACAAAGAAGAAATCCAAAGAAACACTGAAGAAGAACTATGAAGCATCAAAGATGTTGGATGAGCAACTGAACACAAGACGACCCAACAAAGATGCAGGACTCGGTTACAAAGGAAAAGACTCTACCGAGAAAGGAATTCATATTACCGAGAGAGGAGAATCATCAAAGCAAGCTGGAAACAACAATAACATCAAAAGAAAGAAGCCTATTTGCAACTACTGTGGAAATCAAGGTCACATTGCTAACATATGCCAAATCAAAAAAGGTAAGCAACCGAATGCCACTAAGTCCAATGGTTATTGTTACAATTGCAATAAATATGGTCACACATCTAATCAATGTAGGACAGAGTCTATTAACAATTATCAGAAGGCAAAATTCAAAGGGTTTTGTAAAAACTGCAATAGATATGGACATAGTACCGAGAAGTGTTGGTTTAAGAAAAAGAACTATATGTGGTATGCACACCGAGCAAATGCTACAGGTTACCGAACTCACGCAGATCCTTACCAACAGTATTTTGAAGTACCATGGGATTACAATGCAAGGATATGGTGTGAATGTTGTGGAAGATATGGACATATAAGTGCCAACTATTTTATAAGGTTTGGGATTTACAACCGAAGATCATGGAGAAATCCTGGTATGGCATGTTTTCATTGTCACAAAGCTGGACAGTTAGCTAGAGATTGCAGAGATCAACCTAGAAAAGACACTGAAGAAATAAAAGAAAAATTAAAGATGATTTGGAAAAAGAAGGAAATTGTGTCAAATGAAGAAAGAACCTTACCTACCGAGTTAGGTGCACCTATTCCAAATTAATCGGTAAAGGTATGAAGGGACTGCATTCTTTGAAGGTTAAAATCTTAATAGTTCCTATTCTATTATGTACTTAATTCAAAACCTGCATAGTTAAGATGTAATAGTAAGTTTGAAATTCTATCAAAGTCTTTTGAAGCACTTTACAGGAAACCTGTCAAATCGGTGAATACAAGAAGCCTATCAAGTCAGTAAATGAAGGAAGTTTAGTTACTCGGTTAAAACAAAAAAGGAGAGTAAATCGGTTAAAGAGGAACCGAGTGCATTTAATGTTTTTGACCTAACCCGCACGGAGCCCGATAAGGTATTTTGTGTACTTAAAAGCATTTTCATGGTCATTTACACTTACCAAGTTTTTGAGAAAGCAAAACAAGTGATTCAAAGGCGATCAAACCTCCTACAAAGCAAATTCAAAGTATTTACATCAAATCTCAACACATTGTTAAGCTGGTTTACCGATCTTATCTAGTTGGCATTATCTGCTAAGTATAAAGTGTCTGTCGTTTGAAATCCTGAAACCCTAAGGACTCTTTGCTAGTTTTTATCTGAAATCTTCAATGGTTCCCAAGATCCAAGATCCCATAGTTGTCAAGAATGTAGAGAAGCCCTCACTAAAATACTCTTTGACCCCCAAAGTCACTTCTGAACCAGATGACAAAACTGCCTTTTCACTCATTCTCAGACAGAGTGTTGTTAGTTGAAGATGTGAGATTCTTCACCAAATTTTGTGTTGAATAACTCGGTCATGTTAAAATCAGAGACACCTATGATGAGCTATGCACCGATGGTATATTGAACAGCAAGTATGAGCACATCAAAGTCAAGGGATTAATTGAAGCCCTAACCTATCCTCATGTGTTCAAACCCCAGTGGGTCAAGTTTGTTCTGAGTAGAGTTCACGATGATTTCATGTGGCTAGAAGAGCAACCATTTAAGATTACCAAGGAAATCATTCATCTGATTACTAGTTACCCTATCTATGATCATGCCCGAGCCCAGAAGATGATATCTTAGAAGGAATTGATCAGTTTAACCGGAGTGGAATCTGATTGCAGAGGATTGAAACTGAATAATGTCACAGATGAAGAACTAAAATTTTCCATTAGAGTAATGGGCTATTGTTTCTTCCAGACGGCAAGGGAAAACAGTGTTCCCTGTGTAGCAGTAGACTTGGCTTACAAAGTTGTGAAAAGGGAATGAAAATTGACCTATGTGAGGTGTTGTTGAAGAACCTATTTGAAAATATGAACACCATCAGGAAGCCGAAGAAGAACAACTTGGCTAATACTCTAAAGTTTGGATCACTACTGGTATGCATGTTTTCTACTTTGAAAAATTCTTTCCATCAGTTGGTAAAGTTGTTTGGGAGCTACACCGACCTATCACCCATCAGATTAATGACTTCATTAAGAAGTTAGGTGATAATTTCAATGATATCATGGATGATTACTTCAGTAAATTTCAAAAGAAAATGCATAACGGATATAGGATTCCACCCCAGCTAGTAGAGAAATACAAAAATGATATATGTTTTGAAGTTGACACCGATTACTGTTATGTGAATGTTGTGGAACCGAGGACTC
Organism: Cryptomeria japonica; assembly: GCF_030272615.1. Taxonomy (NCBI): domain Eukaryota; kingdom Viridiplantae; phylum Streptophyta; class Pinopsida; order Cupressales; family Cupressaceae; genus Cryptomeria; species Cryptomeria japonica. Next base: position 561,324,054 of record NC_081412.1, read on the forward strand.
AATCTTTGTCACCAATGGGTTACGATATTGATTTTGATATCACAAAATAGCAAATTGATGCATTTATTACATTGCCCAGACATGCTACCGAGCTGAGGTATGGTACCTATGAGGAAGTAAAGGAAAAGGTAAAGATGAATATTGTAGTACCTAAAGCTACAAGAAAGGCAACAAAAATGATAAAAGCATTGTCTGAGAAATTCGGAGAAGACTCTTCCTCTACACCTGTCAAAGGCACCATTGCAATTACCGAAGAGGAATCTAAAGCCCAAGAGGCAGCTATAACACTAAGCACTGAATTGCCTAAGGGTAAAATGTTAAAGAGAAAGAAACAGGACACATCAAAAGTCTCACCGACTCCACCTCCAATAAAATGACCTAACACTAGAGCATCTGTAGCTTCACCGAGTAAGAAGACAAAGAGTGTTACTGTTCCAAGGTAACAAAGACATACAAGAAATCTACTCGGAGACTCATTTTGGCAAAAGAGTCTAGTGATACCGAATCAGAAGATGCAAGCAAATTTCAGATTGTCAAGAGCAAGAAGGTAAATATACATAGTGTTGAAAACTTATGTGCTAATCTAAAAGAATATGGTGGAATTGGAGGATTTAGATATGTCAAGTATGAAACCAGGAACAATGATGAAAAGAGACAAATTGAAGAAGTTGTCATCTGCACACTTCTAAAGTTCTGGTTAGCTCCATTGGAACTAGCTAAGTCACTTCCAAATGAACTGTATCTACATATTGATAATAGGTGGAAGTATGCAATGGACTCAGAGAAATAAATCAGAGAAAGAAGTCTAGTCCATCTCTTTCTTGATATGTCAGTAGCTGAAATAAAGGAACATCTGACAACCTACAATTCAAAGTTTCTTGTCAAACAGAGAGCCTTAAAACTGATGAATGGGCTATATATTGAAGTAGAAAATGAGACAAAAGCAAAGTCGCAAGAAATATTTAAAATCAAGGATGCCAGTGAGCAAGCTACAGTTGAAATCATTGATGTCATCGAGCATGATCCTGATGTCACCAAGCAAGGTCCTAATGCTACCGAACAAGACCCTGCTGACACCATTCAAATAGATGAAGATGTCACGGATACAGAGGCACCAGAATAGGAAATGATAGAAGGCACTGCATATGCAAAACTTGTATCTAGTGAATTAGTCTTGGAACAAGTTTAGCCTTATCCACCGGTCAAGCAACCTATCTCAACCAAAACTCCTCAGGATACAGATCAAGGCACCGAAGGTCACAAGTCTAGAACAGGAGAAGGTACTACTCAAGAATAGACATCTCAAGCACCTTTTGGCACTAAGAATGTTGCGACTGAGACACCAAGTACCGAGACACTGAAGGACTCTACAGAGGCTAAAGGAATCGATCAAAGTGTTGCCTCTATCGAGCAACCTACCAAGGGTAATCAAGCCTCACAAGCAATTGTCTTAGTTCCATCGGTGAAAGGTAAAGAAAAGAAAGTGAGGAAGCATAGTTTTAAATTTGATTTGTCAAAACCCATAATATTGCCCAATGTAGACATAGCAAAATTAAAGGGGCAAGAACTCATTGATTTCAGTGAACTGTGCAAAGCAAAGGCCGAACAAGAGAAGCAAATGGCCATTCAAAAGAAAAATAAAGTACTTCAAAAGGTAAAAGCACTTTTAATAGATATGCTACCTAAAGCTATAGTATCAACTGATGCAGCCATCCACATTCAACTGGATGAACTCCTAACAAAGATAGAGACATCTGAGTAGATGCATCGGAGTATTTGAGCAAGCTAAAAGACAAAGAGCTCACTGCCAAAATGATAGAAGAGGTACAAAAAGCTATAGCTATTGGCAAAGTTAAACTTGTCAAATTTATTGCTGAGTTGACTCCTCAACTCAAGCACATTCATTATTTATTTTAGAAACTCTGCACATTTTCTTTATTCATTAAAGACATTAAGAATAAAATAGAGGCAATTGAGAAAGAGATCACCAATCTCTCAAATAAGTTGACCACCGAGCCAAATTCAGTTCAGAATTTTTATACAAAGTTACAACAGCTCGTGGCTCAACAATTGGACTTATGAAATGAAGAACACAAGATCAGGATGGATATAATGACACTTCAGACATTATTCCTTCCTCATCTTTCATCATTCCAAGAACAGATCAACCGAGCCACATACTTATCTACTACTCAAGAGGGAAGCACTCTAGATGGCTTAATATCACTATTGGTTGATATTCAAGCACAAAATTCTTTAATGGACAGTGTAAAGGATGCACTCTTTGTCGCTCTCACCGACGCCCAGACCAAGTACAAATCCATTTTTGACCAGTTACTGCCCCCGAATGGAAATTAAGTTTTTGATGTTTGTCAAAAAGGGGGATTGATACTATATTTGGGGAGTAATATGTTACAATAATAGGGGAGTGATACTATATTTAGGGAGTGATTCAGTATTGAGAGAATGATATAGTTTTCAAAGTATAGTATACAAGGGGAGTATACCGAGAAGAATAAGCAGAGTATCCAAGAGCAGTAAACCGCACAGTGTACAGGACAGTAAGCACAGAACAAGAACAGATCACCAAGCATGCAAAACTCAAAATTTTATATAGTATATTGATAAGGAGAGTATATCTGATATATTATTATTGACTATTGTATATACTGTCAGCATAGTCAAATTTTGCAAGTATATAGATTATTGAGTTATAACTTTGAAAGTAGTTTTTGTCAAACATCTCAACTAATGTCAAAAGGGGAGATTGTTACTACTTATCAGATTGCCATTAGTTTTATGTCAAAGTTATACTATATACTCTAGTCGGTTATCTATTACCAAAATATTCAGTTGGTATGTACAGTCTAGTCAGTTACAGAAGAAAGCAGTCACAGAACGCAGTATACACCGAGCTGTCTACCGAGTATCTTTACATGTCTACCGAGCAGCAAAGATGACACAACGAGTTGATTTACACCGAGTGAAACGTGTTACCAGATTCATTGAACCTGGACATGCATATGAAAACATGTTACAAGATCGAGGCACATCTAACCGTTATCACATTGGAAATTGCACTCAAAGATTGTGTATGATTTTGAGGTTATCTAACCAATGAAATATTTTGCATGGTTATTCATTCAATAAATCGTGTTTGTAAGATCGAAGCAATGAATTGGATCACCTTCATAAGAGATCTATTTATATAGCATGAGTTAAGAGTTAAAGGTGTGTGCATGAGTGTAAGAAGACTGTTACAAAGACACAAAGGTCATCGAGAAGGTTTTCAGAGAACAGTCGAAGAACAGAGTAAACAGAAGGGTTTACCGAGTTACTATATGGGTTACCGAGGTATGCTATAAGCAAGGTAATCTATTCTGAGCACATAGAATCTGCTATAACATTCCAGATGTAAAGTTACAGATATTTGTAATGATTTTATTGTAATATTGTGAAGTTGTAAGAGAAACCTTTAACAGGGTAAAAGACTCTAATCAAATCTATAAATTGTAAATCCTATAACTAGGTGCAGCATTTAGATGAAGTGTTGTAAAATCCTTTAGCAAGGTAGATCTAACAGATCTTGTTACTCCTAATAGGGTAAGCTATCAGAAATAGCTAAACATGTAGCTCTAACCGAGCACTCTTTATTATTGCAGTAGTAAAGTTGTGGGTGCCATCCCCACCACAATTTTTCTCTCTAACCAAGAATTTCTGCGTAATCAAAATATATGTGTTATGGAGTGAATCATGTATGATTGTTATCTATTTGTTTTAGTTTTATATTATGTTACTGCACTATTCGGTTTATGCGTAATAGTAAAGATATTGTTGAAGAAATGTTTTGAAGTACTGATTCACCCCTCCCCTCTCAGTACATTAGCTTTCCATATTGGGCCTAACAATACATTGTAACCAATAACCATCAAGGCAAATTTAACATCATGCTCAACAATATCACTTATTTTCATCGATCAGTTGTCATGCTTCGAACCAGTTACCTCCATCACAGTGGTATTATTCACATGTCGAAGTCCTAGAACTACCCTGATTGCACTTAAACATGTAACTACTCAAATAGCCTACTTTGTGATCTTGTAAGGTTTGTCCAACCATAAGGATTTATCATGAATTCAGATTAGTACATATCTTACCCATTCGGGCTCATCAAATACCAAGCAATGAAAGAATTGAATGAAACCCTTTTCCTCCAAATTCTTAAAATCTGATTTTAGATTGCCAAAATCATCAACCATGTGTTGAGCATATAGGGATAGCATGTCTGAATTCCCCAATTCTTCAATATTACAGTGTATGTAAGCCCTAATATCTTCATTATGTAAAACTCCATATGGCATAGAAGAAAATGCACCATTTGGATCATCTTCTATAGAATTAAATGGATGCTTCTTAAACACAAGCCTTGATCTTTCAGTAATTTCTGAAACAAGAGCAGTAGATACACCAGATGATGATGCCATTTTGAAATTCTTAGAATATAAACTAGTAGCTCGTGAATGGATAAATACCTTTTTTATCACAGCCGGATGCAAGGAGTCTCTATCAGATCACTGAAAACTCGGATTTTTCTATTAAAACTCTTTTGCTTCACTGCTCTTCTCTTATTCTTGTTCGCAATGTGAGAAATGAAAGACAAAAATGCCCTTTTTATCATTTCAAAACCTAATTTTTAGCTGCAATAAATGCTTAACCCTAAAAATATTTTGGATGCTACATTTTGCTTCAGTTCGCTCACCGGAATCTCAAATCATCATGAATTCTTCTAGACAACATCTAGACATCTAATCTAGATCTTTTGCAACCTCCCAGAACTAGTTACAGATCTTCGCAAGGGGTTTCTTTGGATCTGCATGATAATGTGCCCTCTAAGGCAAAAATACCCTAGTTACCAGTTGAGGTTCCCTCACCGGATTCAAGTGTGGAGTCATTTTGCACATTTGAATCTTCCTTTTTCACCCACATCTTCTTATGTTGATCTCTGATCTCTTCCACTTTATCTTTTCCTTTTTCATTTGATTTGTTCTTGTTCACTGGAGCATTCTTTCTTCTACAATATCTCATAATATGACCAGGTTTGTTGCATGCATGACAAACAACATTCCTCATGGGCTTGAAGTTCATCTAATTTGGTCTCATCCTGCATTGGTTAGATATATGTCCAAACATCCCACAAGCATAGCATCTCTTGTTCGGAAAATTATTTATTACTGTTCTACACATGTTTGACTTATGACTAAAATTATTGCATATGAAACATTGACTGGTAAAGGTAGAGCCATTGTTCATCACTTTATTCATCATTCTATTATTCATCCTACTTCTGCATTGAATTTCCATATGACTTACTTTACCACAAACAAAACATTTACCATTGAATTTGTAAGCATTAGGTTGTCTTATCAGAGGTTTCATGTTCTTTTGTTGATGATTGCTTTGACCAGAACCGAAGGATTCTCCTTTCTCAAATCCAAGTCCTTACATATCTTTCTCATGTCTCTGACTTTCCAACATCTCATCCAATCAGGATGAAATAGCTTTGAATTTTTCCTTGTACTCATTAGAAGTAGTCAGCTCATCACTTAGAATTATGATCTATCTTTCAAGTTCTTGTCCATCATTCTTTGTTTGCACCAATTCAAGCTTCAATTGATCATTCTCATATGTCAATTTGCAACATTCATCAGATCTATCTTTCAGTGACGGATTCAAGGTTTCTTCATTATTCTTTTGGTCTTCAATCTCCTTTGTCAGCTTCATTACAATGGATTGCATTTCATTCTTCAAGACTTCATTCTCATTGGCCAACTTCTCACATTCATCTGTCTTGTCTAGTAGGGCTTGATTATCAATGCTTTGTTCTTCTTTCTCCTTCATCTTTTCCATTAATTCCTTTCTCTTTTCTCTTAATGTGCTTACTTGATCTTTCAATGTCTCAATGAAGTCGTCAGTTGCATTCAAGTTTCTTTTTAGAGAACTTACTTCCTTTCTTGATGCATCAAGATCTTCAAGTGCCACACTAAGTTGTCTCTGCAAACAAGAGTTGATTTATTCAATCTTCTAGATCTTCCTCAAGTTGTTAAGATTCTTCTAAGGCATAAATCTCTGATACCAATTGTTGGAATTAATGAACACTGAGAGGGGGGATGAATTAGTGTTATGCTATTTATAATATTATTAAATCGATTCTTAAACCACCAAATGCATGAGAAAGTAATCAAAGTGAAAAAAAATAAAGTAAACAACCACACAACCATAACACCAAGATTTTTACAAGGAAACCCAGAAAGGGAAAAACTACAGTGGGATTTGAACCCACAATATTATTATACTATGTCCAGTATTAGAACAATATTACAAAAGGGGAATGCACTTGCATTCAGGCACACTGCCTAGAGCTCACTGCTTAAATACAAAATAGGGTTGTGAATCCAGAGGACTCACTATCCTACAAATGAGATATAACAAAAAATACAATGACTGAACTGGAATATAGCATCTACAAATACCATCAATCAGTTCTGGTTAAGCTTAAAATGATCTGATGCCATTGCTCTGAAAAACTACTATGTTATGCTCTGCTGCCAAATACCGGATCATCAAAACTCAAGATGCGCACATGAAAATGTGCTCAATCACTCCCAAAAAAAATTTTGCATCTCCATCATCAACTAAAATTATCATCCACGTCGATCTTATATATTTGCACTGCCAAAATAGATCTCCAACAAGTCAACTTAACAAAACTGCAAAATATAAAACATATAGTCTCATGTCAGCTCAATCCACCACAAATCCATATACCGGACCTAAAAAAATATGATCACAAGCTTCACACGCAATGGCACAAACTCCTTGAACACAACACCAATCACCAAAATCATCCCTACAATTTCACATCACACATTACTCAACTTATTCACAAAATAGCTAATCTCTTCCAGAATCACTGAATATCAAACCAAGAATCATGCACTGGAATCAACACTGCAGGCTACAATTACAAGATGATCTATCTTAATCACCCAATCGACTATCCCAATCACCACAATCAAAACTACATCACCGAAAATGAGTTGTGCTCACTGAATCTGTACACTATGTTTACACTCTATCAGACTTACGCCTAAAGTCGATATGACTTCCGATAGATCAAATCTACAGGTACCAGATAGGATTACTAGGCTAAGTTGCCATCAATGACAACCCCTAAGTAATCTCCATGCATCTGACATCACCAGAACAGTGTCTCTTGCCAACAATGACAATGTTAGAATAATGAAGAATTTTCTTATGTGTCTCAAAGTCCTTGAACAACCACAAATTAGACTTCTTCACTAGGTACCTTCTAAGCCATGTACCAGTAACAACCACTGATCCTATAGGGTATTCAATTTTTTCTCCATATACCACAAGGCCATCCAATTTCTTTTTTGCCTTCACACAATGACATAGATAATACTCCATTCCTTCTCTATTGTCTGCAGCTGCAATAACCACATAAACATGCCCTATAATGATATGTGCATTAAATGACATGAATTTAGTGAATATTCAATTAAGATCAAATATTGAATTTGATTAAATATGTATGTGGATAATTTACCTAGTTGGACTATGTTGGATATTTTTGAAGAAGTTTGTTAGAATAATGTGTTGTCATTGATATCAACATATTCCTTTGTTTTCCAATGTTGCAGTCAGATTAAATCAGTTGGTTTGACTAGTGTGTTGCAGATGAGTTGTTGCGGATTAAATTCTTTCAAGATAAGTATATCTAGTTGATTCAGCTATAGTTTCAGAGGTCTGCATGGTGATTTGATCGAGTTATGAGATCTGGTATTGTTATTGGTTTCTTAGTTGTTCAGTGTTGATTAGTGTTCTGGATTTTGATCTGCATTGCTCCGCATTGCAATATCTTGGTTTGCAGATTTGGAAGAGTGTTTGGGACATTCATATGTGTCCTTAATTTAGATGGTTCATGATTTGGAGGTCTACAAGTGAATCTTTCAGTTTGACAGTCAGTTCAGTTGGTGGAGGTTCGGTATAATGATGATGAAGAGTCTAGTAAGTGGTGATGTTGCAGTCGTTGTTGTGGTAATTCATGATGCTTGTGGATTTTTTCGCTATCATGTTCTATTTGTGTTGGTGGTTCACATTGATCGTTGTGCTTGGAATTGATGATTTCCTTGGTATGTTCATGTTATGCGGCATTCATAGTCAATCGGATGATTTTAGTGTGTTGCGTATGTTCGAGGCATAATTATTGAAGTTGTTTCTTGTTTGAAGTGTAAATTTAGGTCCATACTATGTCTTAGCTAACATTGTTTTGGTCTACATATAATGTTGTAGTGTGTATGGTTATAGCTTTGTAATTTGTGATGTGTGTTCAGCCAACCTTGAAATATAGGTTGATGATATGTATAAATATATGTAATACTCATGTGAGAGAGGTATATGTGTGTTGAAATAATGATTTGATCTTTCAGAAGAAAAGAAGAAGTACAAAGAAGTGTGAAGAGATGTGAAGGAGTAGTATATTTGTGATATGTGCTTAACTGGAACTATAACTAGGCATGAGGAGATGTTATTCTATCAGTTCGTGATCTTCTGGATGTAATCTGAATTTGTTTGTAAGGTAGTGAGCCTTCCCAGGGTTGTAGCCCTTGTTATTTTTGAGCAGTGAGCTCTAGGAAGTGTACTTGGATGCATGTGCATTCCCCATTATAATATTTATATACTTCTAACAGGGTATATTTCTATTGTGGGTCTCAATGCCACTATGGGTTTTCCCTTAACCAGGTTTTCCACGTCAAAAATATTGGTGTTATGTGTGTTATTTATGTGGTGTTGATTTATGATTTCACTATTAGTTATTAGATCCAAAATTATTGTTGAATTCAGTAAAAGTTTTTAAGCAAACTGATTCACCCCCCCCCCCCCTCTCAATTTGTTGTATTCTTGCCAACAATTGGTATCAGAGCTAGATCTTTTGAAAGAAGCTTGACTGCTTGAGGTGATATTAGATGGAAACCTATGCTTACAAGAAGGATAGTCTGATATTTGATAGAAAAAATTATAGTCTTTGGAAAAACCAAATGGAGTGTCACTTGAGATGCATTGGTGAAGATTACTGGAAGATTACTAATAATGTGTGTAATGTTCCTCCGAATGGTCCTACAACTCCAGATGAGATAAAGGAAGTTGAATTAAATATTAGAGATAAGGAGGCATTGTTGAGTGCCTTGATTGATTCTGAATGACTAATTTGATGGATTTGCAAACTGCTCATGAGATCTGGAAGAAGTTGGAGACTTTGTATGAAGGTGGCATTCATGTGAAGATTGCCAAGTTGCAGAGCTTGAAGGGAAAGTATGAGTTGTTGAAGATTAGAAAAGATGAGAATATTACCTCCTTTATGTAGAAAGTGAATGAGCTTGTGTTGAATATCATATGTGTCGGTGGAGTCTTGGAAGAATTAGAGATTGTAGCTAAAGTGTTGAGATCCTTTCCTCCTGCTTACAAGCACAAATTTGGTGCTATTGAGGAGATCTAGACTGTGACAAATGTGACTAGAGACATGCTAATTGGAAAGCTTGTTGCCTTTGAGTTGAGAGATTTTGGTGAATCTCTTCCTAATTCAGAATCTGCATTCAAAGCTATTGTTTCCAGGAAGCATAAATATGATCCAGGAGAAAGTTCTACAAGGGTGTCCAGATATAAGAAGGAGATGAGACAACTTGAAGAAGAAGAATGAGAAAGAGAGCTTGAGGAGCTTGAAGCCCTTATTTCCAAGAGATTGCTTTAAGGATTTGGTAAGTATGAAGGAAAAATGCCTTTTAAATATTTTTCATGTAATAAAATAAAACATTTTGCTTCAAGGTGTCCAAAAAGAGTTCCTAAACCATACAAGCCTAAATATCAAAGGAATTGCTATTATGGTGATGATGAAGGTGTGACAAATGATGAATCTAAGAAGGGAAATTCGGGAGATGAATGGGTGTTTATTGCTATCAAGGAAGATGATCTGATGCCTACTGATTCTACTAGTTGCATTAATGAGGAGACAACTTTGGTTGCTAAAGTGAAGAGAAGGGTGAATGGGTTATTAACAGTGGATGTTCTCATCATATGATAGGTGATAAGAGTAAGTTTGTGAGTATGGAAAAGTATGATGGTGGTGTAGCAAGATTTGGTGATGACAAAGCCGGTATAATCTATGGCAGAGGTTCTATTTCTCTTTATGGTAAGCATAATACTAATGATGTCTTGTATGTAGAAGGTCTAAAGAATAATCTTTTGAGTAATGGACAAATGGTTAACAAAGGTTATGATTTGCAATTCAAGAATGGAAAGTGTAAGATCTTGAGTAGTTCTGGAATTGAGATTGCATCAGGAACAAAGACTAAAGGTAATATCTTTCACTTGAATGTTGGTGGTAAAAGTTGCTTGATTTCTCAAATTGATGAAAGTTGGTTATGGCATAGAAGGATGTGTCATGTAAATTTTGATTGCATGGTTAAGATAAGTTATACTCAAGAAGTAAGAGATCTTCCTAAGTTGGTGAAGCCTACTAATCTAGTATGTAAGGAATGTCAGTTAGGAAAGCAAACAAGAGTTACTTTTAAGAGAAAACGGTATAGTTCTAATGGATTATTGGATCTTGTGCATACTAATATGTGTGGTCCTTCTAGAATAAGAAGCTTGCAGGGAGACAGGTATTTCATGTTGCTAATTGATGACTATTCAAGAATGATGTGGGTTACTTTCTTAAGGGAGAAGTCTGAAGCATTGCAGAAGTTCAAGATTTTCAAAGCCATGGTTGAGACTAAGACTGGACTGAAGCTAAAGTGTCTGAGATTTGACAAAGGTGGCGAATTCACTTCTGATGAGTTCAGTACTTTTTTTGTGAAAAGCATGGAGTGAAGAGACAGTTATCTGCTCTGCAGTCCCCTCAGGAGAATGGCATTGTGGAGAGGAAGAATAGAACAATTCAAGAAGCTACTAGAACCATAATGATTGAAGGAAATGTTTTGCATATCTATTGGAGAGAAGTTGTGAGTACTGTGGTATATACTCTTAACCAGGTGCATATCAAAGGTGATACCAATAAGACTCCTTATGAGTTATAGTTTGGTCAAGTTCCTACAGTTAGATATTTCAAAAAAATTGGAAGAAAATGCTATATCAAAAGAGATGAATATCTAGGTAAGTTTGATGCTAGATGTGGTGAAGGAATCTTTCTTGGTTATTCTACTAAGAGCAAGGCCTATCGATGTTATAATAAGAGATTAAGAAAGATAGTTGAGAGTGCTAATGTGAAAGTTGATGAAGGGGATGCGAGACAGATCAGATCTTGTGGATATGACTCAAATGATCAAGATGTCAATTCAGATAAAGGAAAACAAGTGCAAACCCATAAACAAATTCAGGTTATTCTAGAAAATCTTGAGAATGAAGGAGAAGGTACAAGTACTAGTGCAGAAGAAAGAGCTCAAGAGTCTAAAAATAAAGAAAATCCTAAGACTCTTGGGTAAGATTGAATCATTCAAAAAATTAGATCATAGTTGATAAGAATAAAGGTGTGATGACTAGAAGAAGAATTTCTGAAGAATATTGCTTGATTTCTAAAATTGAAAGGTAAGGATGTTAATGAAGCATGCAAAGATGAAAATTGTGTTAAAGCAATGGAAGAAGAATTGAACCAGATTGAAAAGAATAATACATGGATTCTTGTTCCAAGACCTAAGGATAAAAATGTAATTGGAACAAATGGGTATTCTGAAACAAATTGGATGAAAAAGGTGAAGTTGTTAGGAATAAAGCAAGACTTGTTTGTAAGGGATATTCTCAGATGGAAGGAATTGATTTTGAGGAGACTTTTGCTCTGATGGCAAGAATTGAAGTTGTTATATTATTTCTTGCTTACGCTGCTCACAAAGACTTTAAAGTTTATCAGATGGATGTCAAATCGGCCTTTCTCAATGGAGAGTTGGAAGAGGAAGTTTATATTGAGCAACCAGATGGATTTCAATTGACAGATTATGGAGATATGGTTTGCAGATTGAAGAAAGTACTGTATGGACTCAAGCAAGCCCCAAGAACTTGGTATGCCAGATTGAATAAGTATTTGATGAAGCTAGAATTCAATAAAGGTATTGCTAATAGTAACTATATTTCAAAATTGATCATGATAACATCTTGATTATTGAGGTATTTGTTGATAACATTATTTTTGGAGGGAATGATGGTTTGTGCAAGAAGTTTGTTGATGATATGTAGAATGAGTTTGAGATGTCTATGATTGTTGAGATGAAATTATTTTTGGGATTGCAAATTACTCAATTAGATAAAGTCATTTTTATATCCCTATCCAAGTATGTGAAGGAATTGTTGAAGAAATTTGGTTTAGATGATTCAAAGCCAATTGGTACCCCTATGGTAATCGGATGTAAGTTGACAAAGGATGATGATTCTCTAAAAGCAAATCAGACTAGATACAGATCTATGATTGGTGGATTGTTGTATTTGACTTAGACTATACCGGATATTATGAATGTTATTTTTCTTGTTCCTAGATTTCAAGTTGATCCTAAGGAATCTCATGTTATAGCTATGAAAAAGAATATTTAGATACTTGAAAGTGTTGGCAATATTACATTATAACAAACAATGAGAGATTGTTGACATTTCAATAAGGATATTGAGAAGGTTGTTGATGATTATGGACATAACTAATTAAAGATGTTTTACTATCTTGATATTATTATTTTGTCATTGATGTCAAGAAAATGATTTTCTAATTCAGTATGATGTTGCCATATCTTGAGAAGTATGATATGAAGATTATAAAGAATTCGGTAAAGACACAGGAAAGAATATGATGAATAAGGGGATAAGATATTCAATGGGCAACTACTACCGAGTTAGACAATGATGAGATCTTGATGTTTTAGATTGTTTTAACATCATACATATGTTGTAAAATGTAAAGGTTAATACTATACTATGTTATTAAGCAAAGAACCTAGTTGGTAAACCCTAAGGAACCTAGTCGGTAAACCCTAAGGTTATCGCAGTTGGTTAATGAAGACAGAATGTCTACCGAGTGAAGTTTAGTATTCATCGAGTTGTAACCGAGCTATAACAGAATGCATTAAATGTTTACATGTGATATTTAATGAAAGAAGCTGATGAGCTGGAGCGGATCAATGATTGGCAAGCCGTGGAAGAATTTTGTTAAGTGAATCTAAGGCAATGGAAAGTCGGCAGGAAGATCTACAGCTCAGATTGAACCGCATTACCCTAGCACAAGTTCCAAGGTGAATGTGCAAGTTCCAAGGTGGGGTAAAACGTTTTCAGATTGAAAGATACAATGAACCTAAACAAGATTAAAGATTTGATGGCTATGATTGATCATGGGAAATGTGATCAAGGAGATTAAGCGGTTAGAAGATTGTTTATAAATAGGAAACTGTTGATAAACAATGTTTGCGGGCAAGTATATGCATAGGGATGCTACATAGTGATTACCGAGCACAGAAGCTTGAAGACCTATTAGAATAACAGAGTATTGATGCCCAGCAGATAGACAAGATTAGTTCTAGGTCTAGATTGTATTGAACAAATAGGAATCTGCTTTAGCATTTTAGATGTGAAGTTGCAGACAGATTGTATTACTGTTATTTTGTGAAAGTGATAGGAAATCTCTTAACCGAGTGGACTTAACAGTCTTATATGTAAATCCTCTAACAAGGTGACATTCTGATTGAGTGTTTGAAATCCTTTGACAAGGTCACTTCTAACAAAGTGAAGATCCTAACAGATCTGAGGGAAATCCCTTAACTGGGTCACATCTACCAATGTGTTTGTAATCTTTAACAAGATTTTCTTTTAACTAAGCATACTCTAGAAGAGTATATTTCTTAGTGGGTCCGAAATCCCACAGTGGTTTTTCCCTATTTGGGTTTCCACGTTAAATCTAGTGTTATGAGGTTTATATTGTTCATATGCTTTTGAGTTTGCATATTTGACAGTTTTTGGTTATATGACTGATATATATGTTACCGAGGTTGAATCTGATGTTTTTATGGATGATTAAGTTTGTATGATTCACCCCCTCCCCCCTCATCTTGTTGGCTATTGGATCTATACTTATATTAAGTATCAGAACTATAAATTGATATCAGAGCTTGGACTCCAAAAGAAAAGTTTAAAGGCACTTGAGTTAAAGATCCAAAGATGTATAAGAGGGATGCACCTAAGCTGAATGAGTCAAGTTTCTCTACTTGGCAGAAAAGGATGAAGCTACATCTGTCAGGAGTTGGAGAATATGCTATATACTATCTGGAGAATGATTTCGTTGCATCGAGCACCTATCCATTGAGTATGGAAGAGATAAAGGTGAAGCAAGAACATATTCAAGCAATGATTGAAATAACATCTGCATTGACCGATTCTAAGTTTAATGATCTACAAGGCTGCAATGATGCAAAGGCAATGTGGACTAAGCTCATATTTGTATATGGAGGAGATGAACATGTTCAAAGAGAAAAAGTTGATAGTCTAAGAGGACAACTTGAATCTATGAGGATGAATGAAGGTGAGAACATAACCCAGTACAGTACAAGACTAAAAGAGATTGTAAATCAAATCAAAGGAGCAGGAGGAACTATTGAAGAAAAGGATGTAACAAGTAAGTTGTTAAGAACCCTTCTACCTGCCTATGCAATCCGAGTCTCTGCAATCAATGAATTGAGGTCTGTACCTAATATGCCAGTTTCCTTGGATGCTACTATTGGTAAGCTACATGCATTTGAGTTAAGTAATTTTGATAACAGTGGGTCATCGGTAAATAAAGTTGAATCTGCATTTAGTTCTTTTCATCTGAATGAATCTAATGATTACAATGAAAGAAAGTATAAGTACTCTGAAGGAGATCATAGTGGAGCAAGTGAAAGATTTCGGAAGAACATGGAGGAGGTACACAAACTGTATGAAGAAATCAGAAAGCAAGAAGAGTTTGAAGCACTATTGGCAAAAGGTTACCAAGAGGCAAAGGTAAGTATAAAGGAAAACTACCTTTGAAATGTTTCAATTGTGATAAGATTGGACATATGGCTTCTAACTGTCCTGACAAAGATTTCATTGAAAAGAGAGATTATCGAGATGACAGACAAAAAGATAACCATTACAGAGGACACCGAGACTTCAAAAGAAGAGATAGAAAGACATGCTTAATTGTTGATGAGGAATCTGACGATGATAAATCAGATGAGACTGATACAGAGGAAGTTGTTTATGTGGCTATCAAGGATGGATCAGATGAAGAAAGGTATGAAGAAAAAGCCCTAATATCTCACATAAACACTAATGATTCTTGGATTATAGATAGTGGATGCTCACATCATATGACAGGAGATAAACACAAGTTTGTTATGTTAGAAGATTATGATGGAGGCTATGTTAGATTTGGTAATGATGCACCATGTCCGGTAAGAGGTAAAGGATCCATAACACTTCTTGATAATGCAAGATGCAATGATGTTTATTGGGTTGAAGGTTTGAAATATAATTTGTTGAGTGTAGCACAGCTAAACAACACAGGTTACCAAATAGAATTTCAGAAAGGAATTGTCAAAGTTCATGACAAGAATGGAAAGTTAGCTGCTACCGAGACACAAACAAAAGGTAATACATTTCACCTTGACTCAACTCACAATAAGCGTTTGCATGCAAAGATTGATAATACCTGGTTATGGCATAAAAGGTTTTGTCATGTTAATTTTGATAATCTAATCAAAATAAGTAAGAAGCACCGAGTAAGAGGTCTACCGAGTCTTGAAAAACCTGAGAATGCTATGTGTCGAGGATGCTAGATGGGTAAGATGACAAGATCTAGCTTTACAAGTAAGTCCTACACTTCTAAGGGAATTTTAGATCTTGTGCACACTGATCTTTGTGGTCCTATGAAAGTTCAAAGTTATTATGGTGATAAGTATTTCATATTATTTGTGGATGATTATTCAAGGATGATGTCAGTAATGTTTTTAAAAGAAAAATCAGAAGCTTTTCAAATGTTTAAATGGTACAAGGCAAGAGTTGAAAATGAAATAGGAAGACAACTGAAATGTCTTAGATCAGATAGAGGAGGAGAGTTTTCATCTGATGAGTTTAACCTATTTTGCAATGATCGTGGTATAAAAAGACAAGTCTCTGCACTGAGAACTCCACAGTAGAATGGAATAGCTGAAAGAAGAAACAAATCTATTATGGATTATGCTAGAACACTGATGATTGAGAAGAAGGTTCCACAAACATTTTGGAGAGAAGCAATAAGCACAGCTGTTTACACCTTGAACCGAGTTCAATTGAAGAAAGGTACTTTGAAGACACCTTATGAAATCTGGTATGGCAAGAAACCTAATATAAGTTATTTTAAGATCTTTGGAAGTAAATGCTATGTTCATAAAGATGATAGAAATGGCAAGTTTGATCAAAAAAGTGAAGAAGGAACATTTCTAGGATATTCTTCTAGAAGCAAACCATTTAAATGTCTAATCAAATCATCTAACAAAATAGTAGAAAGTGCAAATGTGAAAATTGATGAATTTGCAGAAAGAAAAGATGAAGGAAATTCCAAAGAACCAGAAGACTATGATGAAATTGTCTATGTGCAACCGAGAAGTCCTACCGAGATAATTGTTGAAGAAAATGAAGAAGATATCTAGTTACCAAGTGATGAAGAAGATCATACAGAGCCTACCGAGCCTGTAATTAGCCAAGTATGTCAGAAGGCACCATGCACCAAGTCAGATTATAGGAGATAAGGATGATCCAGTGATGACAAGGAACAAACTGAGACAGAACACATGTTTGATATCTGAATTTGAACCAAGAATAGTGAAAGAGGCATTTGACAGTGAAGATTGGACAAATGCTATGACAGAAGAGATTGATCAAATCAAGAAGAATGACACATGGACACTGGTCCCAAGACTGAAGGACAAAAATGTAATCGGCACAAAGTGGATCTTTAGAAACAAGCTAAATGAAAAGGGTGAGGTCATTCGGAACAAAGCAAGATTAGTTTGCAAAGGTTATGCCCAAGAAGAAGGAATTGATTATGGTGAGACTTTTGCACCTGTTGCTAGACTTGAAGGAGTAAGAACATTGTTGGCATATGTTGCTTTCAAGAACTTCAAGGTATATCAAATGGATGTCAAATCTGCATTTCTGAATGGAATATTAGAAGAAGAAGTTTTCATTGAACAACCTGAAGGATTTGTTGAAGACAATAATAAAGATCAGGTATGTAAATTGAACAAAGCTTTATATGGTCTGAAATAAGCACCTAGAGCATGGTATGAAAGATTGCACTCTTATTTTATTAAGATTGGTTTTATAAGGACAAGTGAGAATAGCAACATGTACATGAAGAATGATGAAAATGGAATACTAATCTCAGCCATATTTGTTGATGATATTATATTTTGTGGAAATGACTCTTTATACAAGAACTTTGGAAATGAAATGAGCAAAGAATTTGAGATGTCATTAATCAGTGAGATAAATTATTTTATAGGCTTACAGATACTGCAAATGAAAAATGAAATTTTCATTACTCAATCCAAGTACATAAAGGAAATCTTGAAGAAATTTGGAATGGAGGATTCAAAACCAGTAAGTACTCCTATGACTACCAACTGTAAACTATCAAAGAATGATGAATCTGCATCTATTGATGAGACACTCTACCGATCCATGATTGGAAAACTACAATATGTTGTTCACAGCAAGCTAGATATAGCACATGCAGTAGGTATTGTTGCAAGATTCTCTGCAGATCCTAAGGAAATACACATGACGGCAATCAAAAGAATTTTCAGATACTTAAAAGGCACTGAAGATTATGGCTTAGTATATCAGAAAGGAAATGATTTTGATTTAAAATTTTATACTGATGCTAATTGGGCAGGCAACATTGATGACAGAAAAAGCACAAGTGGAGGAGCTTTCTTCTTAGGAGAAAGACTAATGAGTTGGCTTAGCAAGAAACAAGGATGTGTTTCTCAATCAGCAGTCGAAGCTGAATATGTTGCAGTAGCACTGAATTGTACCAACATTGCATGGATCAAACAACTGTTGGAAGGTATAAATGAGAAAGTTACTGAGTTAGTAAATATATTCTGTGACAATACTAGTGCCATTAATATTTCAAAGAACCCTGTTATGCACTCTAAGACAAAGCACATATCTATCAAATATCGTTATCTTAGAGAAGAAGCTCAAGAGAAGAAAGTGGTGTTGGAATATGTTAACACAAAGGAGCAAATAGCTGATATCTTCACCAAGCCACTACCAAAGGACACTTTTGAATATCTTAGAAGTAAGTTAGGGGTCCTACCCCTATCTTTTACTCACTGACTGAGTTCAGTGAAAGCATCACTTCAATGACTCTATTGAATATCTTTGGGGGAGTTGATGCTGGAGTGATACACTTTAGAATGTTTTTCTAAAAGTGTGCTGGAATTAATACTAGAATAATACAGAGAATGATACAGGGAACAGGAATTGAAGACAAATTCTCTGACCGAGACTCAGTTGATACACAATAGCAGGCAATAACTTCTTACAGAAAGAAATTATGTTTTAGTTCTTTTTCTTTTTGGCATTGTTGTCAAAGGAGGAGAAGACCTACCCAGGGGGAGAAGACCTACCTAAGGGAGAGAAGACCTAAGGAGGAGAAGACTGAGAATATATGGGAGAAAACTGAGAGAAGACTAGAAACTACAGATTGAAATAAAGACCGAAAACAGAAAAGAAGTCTAATGTATGGGGGAGAGCATTTCAAGCATTTCAGAATCACAGCAATCTGAATCTTTTAAAGGTCAAATCAATTGGTTTTTCCATCAATGCCAAAGGGGGAGATTGTTGGCAATATTACATTATAATAGACAATGAGAGATTGTTGACATTTCAATAAGGATATTGAGAAGGTTGTTGATGATTATGGACATAACTGATTAAAGATGTTTTACTATCTTGATATTATTATTTTGTCATTGATGTCAAGAAATTGATTTTCTAATTCAATATGATGTTGCCATATCTTGAGAAGTATGATATGAAGATTATAAAGAATTTGGTAAAGACACAGGAAAGAATATGATGAATAAGGGGATAAGATATTCAATGGGCAACTACTACCGAGTTAGACAATGATGAGATCTTGATGTTTTAGATTGTTTTAACATCATACATATGTTGTAAAATGTAAAGGTTAATACTATACTATGTTATCAAGCAAAGAACCTAGTCGGTAAACCCTAAGGAACCTAGTCGGTAAACCCTAAGGTTATCGCAGTCGGTTAATGAAGACAGAATGTCTACCGAGTGAAGTTTAGTATTCATCGAGTTGTAACCGAGCTATAACAGAATGCATTAAATGTTTACATGTGATATTTAATGAAAGAAGCTGATGAGCTAGAGCGGATCAATGATTGGCAAGCCGTGGAAGAATTTTGTTAAGTGAATCTAAGGCAATGGAAAGTCGGCAGGAAGATCTACAGCTCAGATTGAACCGCATTACCCTAACACAAGTTCCAAGGTGAATGTGCAAGTTCCAAGGTGGGGTAAAACATTTTCAGATCGAAAGATACAATGAACCTAGACAAGATTAAAGATCTGATGGCTATGATTGATCATGGGAAATGTGATCAAGGAGATTAAGCGGTTAGAAGATTGTTTATAAATAGGAAACTATTGATAAACAATGTATGCGGGCAAGTATATGCATAGGGATGCTACATAGTGATTACCGAGCACAGAAGCTTGAAGACCTGTTAGAATAACAGAGTATTGATGCCCAGCAGATAGACAAGATTAGTTCTAGGTCTAGATTGTATTGAACAAATAGGAATCTGCTTTAGCATTTTAGATGTGAAGTTGCAGACAGATTGTATTACTGTTATTTTGTGAAAGTGACAGGAAATCTCTTAACCGAGTGGACTTAACAATCTTATATGTAAATCCTCTAACAAGGTGACATTCTGATTGAGTGTTTGAAATCCTTTGACAAGGTCACTTCTAACAAAGTGAAGATCCTAATAGATCTGAGGGAAATCCCTTAACCGGGTCACATCTACCAATGTGTTTGTAATCTTTAACAAGATTTTCTTTTAACTGAGCATACTCTAGAAGAGTATATTTCTTAGTGGGTCTGAAATCCCATAGTGGTTTTTCCCTATTTGGGTTTCCACATTAAATCTAGTGTTATGAGGTTTAGATTGTTCATATGCTTTTGAGTTTGCATGTTTGACAGTTTTTGGTTATATGACTGATATATATGTTACCGAGGTTGAATCTGATGTTTTTATGGATGATTAAGTTTGTATGATTCACCCCCCCCCCCCTCTCATCTTGTTGGCTATTGGATCTGTACTTATATTAAGTATCAGAACTATCAGAAAGAGATAGTTGATTTTGGCTTGTGGTATCCTAAAGATGATGACTTTACTTTGAGTGATTTTACTGATGCTGATTGGGCAGGTGATGTGGATGACTAAGAAAAAGTACTAGTGGTGGTGCATTTTTCTTGGGAAAGAGATTGGTTTCTTGGATGAGTAAGAAGGAGAATGCAATTTCTTTATCTACTTCAAAAGTTGAATATATTGTTGTTGCTAGCAATAATACTCAAGTGGTACGGATGAAGCAATTTTGAAGGCTATCATAGTTGTATATGATGATCCTACTGCTATATACTATGATAATTCAAGTGTTATCATCATTTCTAAGAATTTGGTGCTGCATTCAAAGATGAAGTATATATCAATCAAGTTTCATTTATTGAGAGAAAAGGTCAATGAGAAGGAAGTCAGATTGGGGTATGTATCTACAAAGGAACAAATTACAGATATCTTTATGAAGCCTTTTCCTAAAGATATCTTTGATTATCTCAGAGAGAAGCTAGGGGTGATTTGCCCTCCTAATGAAAACTAAGATGCATGGATTTACATCAATCCGGTAGATTTCAGAGAAATATCTCATGATCCAGATTGATGAGTGAGGCTGCTACTTAGGGAGAGTAGTTAGTATTGTGGTTCAAGATGTTCAGATTTGTGAGTTAGTTCTAAAGGGGGAGAGAGAGCTATGTGAAAAAACTATGTTGAGTTGTGTGCATGTTCCAAAGGGGGAGAGAATCATGATTTGTGCAATATGTGCCTTTTGCATTAATGTCAAAGGGGGAGAGAATCATGTGAAAAATGGTCATATCATGTGCTAGATCTCAGAGGGAGTTATGGGGAGATTGTTGGTAGTTTAATTCTTTTTATGCATTGATTGTTTTTTACATTTCTATGTTGTCATCAATGCCAAAGGGGCAAATTGTTGGATATTGTTGAAGAAGTTTGTTGGAATAATGTGTTGTCATTGATGTCAACATATTCCTCTATGTTCCAGTGTTGCAGTCAAATTAAATGAGTTGGTTTGACCAGTGTGTTACAAATGAGTTGTTGCGGATTAAAGGTTTTTGAGAAAAGTATCTCTAGTTGATTCAGCTATAGTTTCAGAGGTTTGCATGGTGATTTGATCGAGTTATGAGATCCAGTATTGCGGTTGGCTTCTCAGTTGTTTAGTGTTGATCAGTGTTCTGGATTTTTCTCTGCATTGCTCCGTGTTGCAATATCTTGGTTTGCGGATTTGGCAGAGTGTTTGGGACGTTCATGTGTATCCTTAATTTAGATGGTTCGTGATTTGGAGGTCCTCAAGTGAATCTTTCAGTTTGACAATCAATTCAGTTGGTGTTCTTGAGGTTTGGTATAATGATGATGTAGATTCTATTAAGTGGTGACGTTACGGTTGTTGTTGTGGTAATTCATGATCTACTTGTGGATGTTTCTAGATCATGTTCTATTTGTGTTGGTGGTTCGCATTGATCATTGTGCTCAGAATTGGTGATTTCCTCGGTATGTTCATGTTATGTGGCATTCTTAGTCAATCGGATGATTGTAGCGTGTTGCAAATGTTTGAGGCATAATTCTTGAAGGTGTGTTCGAAATGTTGATTTAGGTCCATAGTATGTCTTTGTCAACATTGTTTTGGTTGGCATATAATGGTGTAGCATGTATGGTTATAGCTTTGTAATTTGTGATGTGTGCTCAGTCGACCTTGAAATATAGGTTGATGATATGTATAAATATATGTAATACTCATGTGAGAGAGGTATCTGTGTGTGCAAATAATGCTTTGATCTTTCGGAAGCAAAGAAGAAGTGTGAAGAGATGTGAAGGAGTAGTATATTTTTGATATGTTCCTAACTGGAATTGTAGCCAGGCATGAGGAGATACTATTTTATCTGTTCATGATCTTCCAGATGTAATCTGAGTCTGTTTGTAAGGCAATGAGCCTTCCCAGGGTTGTAGCCCTTGTTTTTTAGCAGTGATTTCTAGGAAGTGTGCCTAAATGCATCTGCATTCCCCATTGTAATATTTATATACTTCTAATAGGGTATTTTTATATTGTGGGTCTCAATCCCACTGTGGTTTTTTCCTTAACCAGGTTTTCCATGTCAAAAATCTTGGTGTTATGTGTGTTATTGATGTGGTGTTGATTTATGCTTTCATTGTTAATTATCATATCTGAAATTGTTGTTAAGTTAAGTAGAAGTTTTTAAGAAAACTAATTCACCCTCCCCGCCTTCTTAGTTTGTTGCATTGTTGCCAACAGACTAGATCTAACACATGGTCAAAGTTAGTTGATGCTTCCAACTATGAGAGTTGCAATGTTGTCGGGAGTCGATATACCTCAAATGGGCTCAAAGTTCTTGTGCACCATTTGTCAACCCATTCTTTTGACTCACACTAATCTCAAGCTTCATATATACATGACGAACATGTTGGAATCAATGAACACTGGGAGGGGGGTGAATCAATGTTCTGCATTTAACTTTCTTAAACTGATTATTAAACCACCAGATGCAAATGAATAAAAGTAAAGTGCGGGGACTTAATTCAAACAAGCACAAAACCATAATACCAGAATTTTTATGTGGAAACCCAAAAAGGGAAAAACCACAGTGGGATTGAGACCCACAATATTATAATACTATGATCAGGAGTATAATAATATTACAAGAGAGGAATGTGCATGCATTCAGGCACACTGCCTAGAGTTCACTACTCAATTACAAAAGAGGGCTACAACCCCGGAGGACTCACTATCCTAAAAATGATTACAAATGATAAAAAGAATGTTTGAACTGATGATTAGCATCTACAAATGCCAAAATGTAGTTTTGGTTAGGTGCAAATTGATTGTCTTCCACTGCTCTATTCTACTGCTCTATCAAATACCAGAGCACCAATCCAAGGATAGCGCACATGAAACTGCTCACCAAATGTACTGTCCCTCCTTGGCTTGACTTGACTTTTATTTCATGCATGATAGACTTATCTAGACTCTTTATGGTGTTTTGGATTATGACTATACATGTGTTTAAGCTACTCACTATGATGCTAGACATTATTTGGACATATTTTATTTTGATGATTTATATGGATCTAATGACGCTATCATTATTGATCATGTGATTTGATGGATATATGTGTTTGATGGATCATATATGCTTGATGGATTCTATATGCATTACTATTTTGATGGATTATTGATAGTTTATATTGATCATGGATTTGATGCTATTATGATTACAATAAACCCTAGTGGATTATTGATAGTTTATATTGATCATGGATTTGATGCTATTATGATTACAATAAACCCTAGTTCATGATTACATATGATGAATTGACTATGCGACGTGTTTGATCATTGTATGATTGTCTTCGTGAGAGGGACAATGTCACATCACTCTTTATGAGCGGGATGTGTCGTTGTGATTCCATATCACTTGCCTGTTATGACATATATATATATATATATATATATATATATATATATATATATATATATATATATATATATATATATGTGTATATGTATGTATGTATGTATGTATGTATATGTTGTATCATTGCTTTGTGGTTGCAAGATTTGCAATTACCAGACATCGTGTCCACATTGCTCCACAGGTCTGAGCATGTCTTTAAATCCCAATGGCATGTGGTTCAAAGATGGCATGAGTTCCCTCCACATACTCTAGGTCTAAGTTGTTCACCTTGAGTCTCCAACATCTTGTCGTAATTCACCATGTCAGTCAATGAGTTGTGGTTTTGTGAGTATGCTATGTTTATTGATTTATTTGATTAACTAATGCGCAATTATATAGTTATTAATATCTAACTATTGGATTATTGGTATTTTGATTATTTAATTATTTGAGGAATGTTTTATTTATTTATTTGTGATTTAATGTCTAATCATTTATTGTTGATTCATTGTTTATTTAATATTTAATGTTTATTTATTTATTGTTGGTTTATGGTTTATTTAATATTTATTATTTAATTAACATTGGTGGTTTAATTAATTATTTATTATTTTTATACCTTAATGTTGAATAATATTTATTGTGGTTATTTATTTATTAATCCCCATTTGAATTATTTAATTTATAGCCTATGGATTATTAATATAGTTTGTCTATTATTTTGTATGGGGTGGATAAATACCTTAGAATAAAGTAATCTCATATCCCACTTATATATTTGTAAATATGTTTTATATTTGATCCCACCTACCATTTATTCTCATTGGTTGAATTTGAAATGAGGAATAAAAATATATTCTAAAGTGGGTCGGTAAAATACATTCCCAAAAGGAATATTTTGGTTGGTTTACTTGGAAGTTAGGGTTTTGGCTTTTGATATGCTTTATATTGGGTGCATGTGTATGTTGTCGGGCTACCTTCTTAGTTCTTCTTCTGCAATCTTTGTCTTTGAGTTGGATTTTGGATTTGGGCACTTCTTGGAATTTTTGTGGGCGCTTCATCAACCTTCTTCCATCACTTCTAATCCAGGTTGGAGGCCTATCTTTGGATTTTTTTATTTTTTAGACTTGTGTTTTCATCGTGTCTGCAAAATGTATGTGTGTGGGTTTATTTTGGAGAAATAATATTTTGTATAGTTGGACTATAGTCTGAAGGGAAATATTTGGGTGCATGGATTTTATTATAAAGTTAAACTATAGAGTATGGAAAATATATTTTTGGGTATTTGGTTTTTTTGCCATGAACATGCGGCTCTGCACATTTTCTTTGTGATTGAAATATTGCTTCTCCCTTGTATTTGGAATGATTTTTGAATTTTGTGAGTGCCTTATTGTGCTTAGAGAATTCTGGAAATGTTGGGGTTGCCCTGTGAGTTTTCTTGATTTGGCTTCGCCATAAGAGAAAACTTCACGAGAGCTTCACCATTGCATTGTATATGTATATTTATTTTTATGAATAATCTTTTCCTTGGGATTGTATTTGTGTTTGTAGCCCTTTTATTGTGTTATTTAGTTGTAAAAGGCATTCTGTGTGATTCAATCTATGAACTTTGTGTGTAAAGATGTGAATCTTTGAATGAGGAATTCTTTCTTTATACTCTATGTTATTTTGTCTTGTTTATGCCTTCTTATTGGCATTTTCTAGGCATCTCTATTGTACTTGGTTTCTGGACTTAGAAGTATTTGTGTAATTTTTATTTTGGATTCGTAACTTAGTCATTTTCCATGATTTTTGGCTTTGTCTCATATGCACAACAGAATTGATCATATGCACAACTACAGTGATCATACGCACAACAGGATTGATCATATGTGCAATAGAATTGATCATATGCACAACAGGACTGATCATATGCGCAAGAGGATTGATTATATGTGCAACATAACTGATCATATGTGCAACAGGATTGATCATATGCACCTCAAAATTGGTCATATGCGTCAGTCTGTGTTATGTCAGTGTTTTTCTTAGTTGGGTTAGTTTGTGTTGTACTTTTCTAAGTCTAATCTTGTACCAGAGGCAATTATGAAAGTTTGTTGATGTTTTCCAATTCTGTATTTTGTCAGATTTGATGATCTTTTTATGGTTTTGCTTCTATATGTAGTTGTGTTTCGCTTTTATGGATTTATGTTCTCTTCATGTTGAGAAGCCATGATAGAGAGGGTTGATTTATTGAACGAGCAAGTTGATATTCACTTCGTTTGTTGAATATATCTTGATTGCCTTATTATGGCTTCACACATTTTATGCTAAGAGGCTCTTGTTGTTTATTTGGCATTATGATTATTGGATGTCCATGTATGCGTATGGTTGCATGATGTTGATTATGGTTTTCAGATTTACATGTTGATTATGAGCCTTTTGTTATGTTTATATTTTGGGAACATGTTAGGGGGAGTGGGCTTTCGTGTGATGACCGGGGTCATGAGAGATAGGCTTGCATGAGGTTCCTAGTAAGGAAGCATGAAGTCTAGACCGCCAAGGCACATTGGAAGTTTACCATGATTGTAAATATGTGATAACATTAATAATAAATTAATGGAATGGGTAATTAGATACACTAATCAAGATAATTAATAGTTGTGAGCCCCATGAATTGATCCTAGGGAGGATGTTTTAGGATAAGCTTGGGAAGGCCATTGTGATGGCAATTCAATCTCCCTTGATCTCTCATAGGTTGAGATGGCTCCACATGTCCATCAGGCTTGTGCCTTGTATTATAGTATTTGTATGTTAGAGGATGGCATGTGATGACACTCCACTCCTATATGTGCCCACTTGTTGCTTTGCATTCTTGCCTTGTTGCTTTGTAAGCCTATGGGAGTTTCTTCTTGTGAATGCTTGTGGTTGGTCCTTGCTTGAGAGTCCTTGTATAGTTTAGTCTCTTTGGTTGTTAGGTGCCAGCTTAGGTCTAGAGTGTGTGTTGGGCCCCTATGTCATCCCCTAGCACGGGGGGTGGTTCCTTTGGTTCCACATGGTCGGGTGGTTGGTGCTTTTCAACCATTGGAATATTCTCTTGGATTCTTCATGCATGGATGTGGATTCTTCATCATTGTAGCAGTTATGGATGTTTCTTGTAGAATATTTATATAATGGATATATGGGATTCATGTAATGTATTATCATGTAAAATGTAGATGTATTAGGAAGAGCCATGCTCATGATGTATTATTCATATGATCATAATTGTAATTATATTGTAGTTGGTATCTTAGGAATATGATATGATTTGTAATAATGAGACTATGAGATGTATGGTGATGATCTTGTATAATGAAAGTAAATGGTTTCATGAAAATGCCATCTTTGTCATATATTTAGATTTGAAAGGGAATTGATTTATGTTATTATTTGTAGAAGTTTAGAAAGAAATTTCATGGTTATCATTTAAGATGTAGATTAATGTGTGAAAGAACCTTAAGAGAATGGAATGCTTAAAATGTAGGAATTGTGGTTGTTAGTTAATATCATGTTAGGTAATGATGTCATTCATGTGATTGCATTGGAAATATAGGAGAGTATGTATGGCATGTATCTAAGGAAAGCATTAGGATTCTTGCATTATGCATTTGGAACTTATGTTAAAGAAAATTATCATGTTAGGAATTTAGATGCATGAGTGGCATGGATAAGATGACTATGTTTAGGCATTAGATATTTCATTATCATTATGGATGGATAAATATCATGTAGATAGGAAATGGTTAAGGTTTTAAGCACATTTGGATTTGGTTATAAAATTGTCTTAAGAAAAAGGGATTATTCTTGCATTGAAAAAGTAAGCATATCATGTTAGTTGGATGATAGTGTATAGTGCATCTCATAATGGTTAAATAATCAAGTAGAATGCATATCATAACGAAAGGAAGTATATGAGTTGCATTTGTTTAATATTAAGGATTAACTGATGATAAGTGTGGTAATCAAGAGAGTAGAATGTTATTGCTTAAGATAGTTGTAATAAGTAATGACGTTAAGGTACCCTAGAGAGACAGTTGTAATGATTGTGATGTTTATTCCACTTGCGTATTTGGTTAATGAACTTATGTGAAATAATTTATGATCTTTATGCTTAAATGATAGTGAAGGTTGATTCATATTGCATAGATGATATTATGTGTAGAATTGTATGTTAAAAATTTTTTTATCTCTATTTAGTATGTTAGATGCTTAGTTTCTCTAGGGTATTTTGGTAGGAATTATACCAACACTCATACAATCTTCGCACACTCACATCTATATACTAAATTCTCAAATAAATCGGTCTTATATATTCATACCACTTGATTAGGTCACAAATATGTCGGCTTCAAAATATTTGCAAACATGAAACATGTAACAATAAGTTGGCTCAATCCAATTACAAATCCATATGTGGACCTAAAAAAATTGATAATATGCTAAACAGAAATGTCGGCTTGGCCACCTTGAACTCAAAACCAATCACCAAAATCATCCTAAATATTTTGCATAACACGCTACACTAAAATAACCCTGTTCTTCCTAAAATATTGAATACCGGATCTTCTATCTTGCACGAGAATCAATACCGGAGGCTACGATTGTGAATTAAGTTGTCTCAAACATCTAATCACCTAACTCTTCTGCCACAACCAAAACTATGCAACCAAAATTGAGTCCTACTCAATATACTCATACTCATTCGTATACTATATTCCACCTTCCAGACTTTAGCAAAATGAATATCAAACTTTCAGTAGAACAATTTTGCATATACCAGATATGATTTTTGATCTGAGTTGCCATCAATGACAACCCTGAAACATTTCTTAAGCACTTAACTCAACCAGTACAATGTCTCTTTCCAACAGAACAAAATCACACCATATGTCATGTATGGATACTCCACGAACTTGCATTAGAGCTTCTAAAAGAGTATAGCTTGATCCTGTCAATGTATAACAATCCTCATATTTTTCAATTGATATTAGTATCATCTATCCACCCATAAAATCTATGAATTGTAAACTTACCTTCATTACCTGAACCCATTGTATCATTACACCACTCATTGATGGATTTTGCATCTATCAAATTTTATTTATCTTTGTGGTTTAGCTCGTCTCGTGATAAGGCTCTTTTGCTACATGCTCCAACTTTTCATGTCAGGCCTCAAATAAATTCCACATACATTGAACACAACTGATCTTGTGCGTCTGTATCAACCCATAAGACATCTGAGAGTTTTTGGATTGTGATGCACAATTATCTAACCATATGATGTGCTGACGAAATGATATACCCCTGATAGCCAAATCATGTTAGAATGTCGAAAAGAAGCCTTGCACAAACTATGTAGCATGTGTGTAATAATCGCTGATATAAAATGGTACTCCCTCAATATCTTATTGTCACAATTTATACTATCACCTGCATGAATGAATGCTATATGCACAAATACAGAAACTTGTGTGGAGTGGTAATATTGCTATTGCACCTCATTCTATGACTATAATGTGTAATTCTCTACAAAGTCAACTACTAAAATAATGGTATCAAGTGGAAATGTGTCACTGCATAGCTCTTGAATTGCAAGTCCAACCATTGAGCTTTATGGGTATGTCTTCAATACTCATATAATATATTCTCACAAAAAAACACCCATAAACTGATACACTAGAATCTTTTCACTGATGAATTCACACCTCTTTGCTTCTTTGGCATCTTTTAGACTGTAGTCCACTATCTTATATTTGTCAAATTCTACTAGTTCATTCCCAATTGCATGTGTACTCTCCATATGTTCACAAATTGGCAAATTTTCCAAGCCACTAAAATGAACACATGTGTAATCCAAGAATAGGTTATTGCAAAATTATTGACTATCAACTCTTTTACATAAAATGCTAAATATGAAATCCCTTGAAGATCTAGGTGGAGCCTTTGTGTTACATTCCTACGAAACATTGTTAGTATGCAAATCTACACATATATGCTAATAAACATCATAACAATTAGAAAATTCAAGATATACTCTACAACAATAAGTTATGAGTGTGTGATTTATTTTAACATAAAAAGCTTTACCGTTTCAAAAAGTTTTGGCTAATTTAAATGTGAGAATACATATCTAGAAATTTGTCAAAAAATTGTGTATGAGTGATATACAAAAAATGCTTCGGATGTGCATTATGGATTTGACTATCGATCCTCCTTATTGCAACATCTCTTCGATTAGGAGAGACCCTCATGTTATTCTTTCAAAATTATTTAATTAAGGATCTCAAGGCTTCAACAATTACTTTATCTTTTTGTGGTAGTCTATTGAAGAATGCCTATAATTCATTGTCATTTGGATCCTCCATTCTTTCATTCCTTCTCACATCTCTCATTAGATATTTTATTATTATTTTCAATTCTTTACTTGTCTTTCTAATGAGGTGAGATTTATTGGTTTTATTTATTACTATAGTTGATTTAATGACACATCTTGTAACATTGTTATATTCACATATCTAGACATTATATTCTTTACAATAGATTTCTCACTTGAATCGTCCAATGCTCTTAGACCAAAAATCTTCATGATGGGCCTAAATTTTAAATTCCTCATAATTTCAACAAATAGTTGACATTTTTTGGTCTCATTTATCTTCTCAAAAAATAATCTTCATATCTGATTAGCATGCCTTTGACAAGCACACTTTGGAATTTTATCAACCATTAATTCCAAAACATTAGCTTAAGTACCAATCAAATAGTTAGTATTTCTATGCAAAATTTTAGGTGTTCTCAAAGTTCAAGTTGCCTCAATATTAGGAATGTTAACAACATTAGGGATAGATGGCATACCTTCAACTAGAGGTCAAAATGATCATGTACCTTGAAATTGAGATGTATAAGATGGTATAACTCCAACATTTGATGTCAATGATGATGTACTTGCAATGTGAGATGTTGTATAAGGTGTGCATACAACATGAGATGTCATAGATGGTGTGCCTTCAACTTGATATGTGAGAGATGGTGTTCCTTCAACTTGAGATGTGAGAGATAGTGTGCCATATGTGGTAAATGATGTGCTCTCAACTTCAGGATTTAATTCTCTCTTTGCATGGATATTTTGTATCCATTTTCTTTGTTCTACCAATTCCATACCTCTCTTAGATTGGGTGGAGGTTTTAATTTCCTCTTGGATTGGTATGTCTTCTTCTATGGTGTTCAATTTCGTTGCTTCACAAAGTTACCTCATATCATCTCTTGTCTTCACACTCTTAGCTTTGTGCTCTTCCAATGTTAGATTCTTTGGTTGTCTCCTCAGCATGATGATGATATCTAAATGTATGCACAGACAGGATGATGAAATTAGTTCACAAAGAGAGAGAGAGAGAGAGAGAGAGAGAGAGAGAGAGAGAGAGAGAGAGAGAGAGAGAGAGAGAGAGAGAGAGAGAGAGAGAGAGAGAGAGAGAAGAGAGAGAGAGAGAAAGAGAGTAATAAGGGTAGTCCCAATGAATTGGTGATTGTCCTACATTCATTATGACTATCATAATGAAGTTATGACAATCCCAATTAATCTATGACTACCCTACATTTATTAGGACTATCGTAATGAAGTTATGACAGTCCTAATGAAGTTAGGATGGTTGTGATAAAATTAGGATAGTCATGTAGCTTCATTTGGATTGTCTTACATTCATTAGGTCTGTCTAACATTCATTAGATCGATCCTAATGAATGTAGGAAAGTCATAACTTCATTGCCCAAGTCCTAACAATAAAGATACTACTCTAATAATGAATAAAGAAGATAAAATTGAATAGAAAATAATTTTGAATATAACATTGGTTTCAATTTTGAGTACTTATTACCATGCATTTATCATTTTCACCATTTAAGCAAGGATGATTCACTTTACTTAAGGTTAATAGTCCATTTCATTATTGTTCAAATTCATAATATTTGATTTATATGACATATTAACTTTGAACATGCACTAAAATAATCATAAAGTAAAGTAAACAAATACAAAAAGAACAAAACCAAATGAAAAAGGAATGAAATTGAACTAAGTGACAAGAAAACAAGCACAAAACACATAAAGACAAATAGAACACATGTTAAGATTCGAGAATTGATATTACAAATTACAAATTATGTCATGTTCTTTTATTTTTTTGCTTCAACCACTTAAAAATTAAAAATTTTACATAACTTCCTTCAAATTCAATGTTGAATCCTATGTAAATCTAATAAGTTAGTAAAAATATTGAAAATAACAATTTAAACAAAAAACTCATAATAAACATTTGAATTTTACAAACATGAGAATATTACCTCATTTAATAAAAATTGATCCAAAAACTTCAACTTTTTATCTTCTACATTTTCCAACAAACAAAAAGGTGGTCAAATGGTGATGAAATATGCAAAATATTCTTTTGTGAAATGTCAACACCATGAAAAAGAGTTTCTTTGTTAGATAATACACATAAAGAAAACAAAATAGAGAATGTGGGCCTGAATCATGGGTCAAATGCTCCTTTTTACCACTTTTAGAGAAAGTTATTTGGCTAGCACCAAATTGGCACTAAGGAGATTTTTTAACCTTAACAAACTGTGAAAGAAGAGATATAGGGATAAGAGAAAAAGAGATAGAGAGAAAGAAAGTTAATAGTAGGAGAGATAGAGAGGGATAGGGGAAGAAAGTGAGGAAGAGACCTATAGAGGGGAGGGAGGGAGAAGATGATAGGCAAAATAATTAGTGATTGGACAAAGAAGATAGAGTCGGTGAGGGAGGGACAGAGAGATGGGTAATGAGATATAGATGAAGAGGTGTAGAGGGGTCAAGAGAGGGAGAGAGATAAGACACCTAGGTGGAGAGAGAGAGAGAGAGAGAGAGAGAGAGAGAGAGAGAGAGAGAGAGAGAGAGAGAGAGAGAGAGAGAGAGAGAGAGAGAGAGAGAGAGAGAGAGAGAGATGGGGGTAAGGAGGGAGGGGGGATAGAGAGGGAGAGGAATGAAGGGAAAGAGAGACCTAGAGAGGGGAGGGAGGGAGAAGAGGAGAGACAAAAGAATAGAGAGATAGATAGAGAGAGAGTTCATAAAGGGATAGGGGATAGAGAGGTGTAGAGGAAGCAAGAGAACTAGAGGGGGTGATAGAGAGGTGAGACACCTAGAGAGGGAGAGGGAGGTGAGACACCTAGTGTTGTAAAAAAAGGTGAATAAAGCTTGCAATATGAAATTCAAATGAATATTATTGCAAATCTAAAACTAAAATTAACCCTTATAAAAGCTATTATAGAATCAAAACAAGAACAAGAAAACCATTACACATGAAACGCCATATTTATGTGGAGACCCTTTTGGGAGAAAACCCCACCACAGAAATAGAGGTAATTATATTACTAATCCAATGAATAATACGATAGCAATACATTTCTCTCTAGACCTCTATTAAATTTGGCAACACTTCATTACCCTAGAAGCTAAACAAGACTGAATGAAGAACACTAGCTCAAGGCACCAATTTATATGAGTTTGTGAGGATAAATACCAATATGGTATCACCAAACAACAAGAAAAAAAAACACCTATAAAAACTCAATCCCACCTCCCAAAATAGCCTCTTACAGATGCTCTTACAACTTTTGTAAGGCATCTCTCATGCATGTGCACCTGCATAAGAATTTTGTCATAAATATTGTCATAGATGTTATCATAGCAATAATGACTATCATAACCATCATATATTCTCTTACAACTCCTAACAAGTGTCCAAGAACCTCAAAATAGAATATTCCAAGAGGGGTAACCTAGCCATTTTGTCCTCTTCCTAGAGGACAACAATAAAAGTAACTTTTCCTTTACATGGTCTCTTTCACCATCGTTGGTTAGACTATTTAACCTCTTATGGGTAGATTATAAATGACATTTAGGAAAACAATAAATTTAGGGATTTACAAGGTTGATGGCACCTAAGTCCTAACATTCTCCCACTTGACAATATACATTATAAACTACCCCATAGAGATACATAATAAAAAATAAGTACAACGATCAAGGCTCATGGCTCTCCTACACCAAGAGAACTTATTTGTGGTTACTGGATTCATAAGAGAATTTGAAACATTATCCAAAGTGTCAACTTTTTCAATCAAGACCTATCCACTCTCAACCATGTTTTGCACAAAGTGATATTGAACATCAACATGTTTAGTATGAGCATGATACATAAGACTTTTGGCCAAACATATGGCACTTTGACTGTCAAATCTAATCCTCACTATCTTGCAATAAAAGCCAATACCATTACCATGTCTCCATAACTAAATTGCCTCCTTGGAGGCATGTGTAATAGCTATATAATCTACTTCAATGATGGACAATGCAACTATAGGCTATCTTTTACTCATCCAACTCATTTTACCTCCAAACAAAGTAAACACAGCCACTAGTGGGCCTTCAATTGTCCAAGTCACCTACCCAATCTACATCAACAAAACCCTATATGTCCAAAGACTTATCTGCATCATCAATACCATGATAAACCAAACAATAATCATAAGTACCTCACAATTATATCAATACCATTTTAACAAAATTCCAATGCTCTTTATGTGTGTTAGACATTAACCTACTTAGAAATCCCACTGATTGGGCTATATATGGTCTAGTACAAACCATTACATACATTAAACTACCGACAACACTAGCATGAGGAACATTAGACACTTCTTCAATATCGTCATCAAAATTAGGATAAATGTCTAAAATAACTTAGTACCAATCGAAAATGGAATACTTACTAGCTTATAATCCGACATTTTATATCTTTGCAAAATAGTATCAAAATACTTTCTTTGACTTAACCAAATCTTTATGTGAACCCGATCCCTGTTGATTTCCATCCAAATAATATATCTAGCAACCCCCAAATCCTTCATATCAAATGTGCCAGAAATCTAAGTTTTGAGCTCTCTAATCATCACAATAAACAACATGTCATCAACATACACTTGACAATAATCAATAACCAATCATCAATAACCTTAATAAAAATGCACTGATCCTCTTCGCTTCCAACATAAACCAACTTTAATGAAAAGCCATCAAACTTTTGGTACCATGTCCTCGGTTATTGTTTCAAACCATACAATGACCGTTTTAACTTGCAAACCAAGTTTTATTTTCCTTTCTCAACAAAACGGTCAAGTTGCCCATGCAAGAAAGTAGTTTTAACATCCATTTTCTCTATCTTAAAATCACAAGAAGATCAAAGTAATAGGAATCTAATAGAAGTTAGCTTAGCAACAAGAGATAATATTTTACCGAAATTAACTCCCTCTCTCTGAGAGTAGCCCTTGGCCACCAGTTTGGCCTTGTACCTATCTAACTAATCGTATGCTCCAAAGTTCTTCTTAAATACCCACTAAAATCCAATGGGCTTTCTTCCTTTGGGCAAACTAACAAGATCCTAGGTGCCACAACTATCCATAGCTATCATCTCATCTTTCATGGCCTACATCCAAGACTCACCTTCCTTGGAATATGGTGCTTCCCTA
Source organism: Cryptomeria japonica (assembly GCF_030272615.1). Classification (NCBI taxonomy): domain Eukaryota; kingdom Viridiplantae; phylum Streptophyta; class Pinopsida; order Cupressales; family Cupressaceae; genus Cryptomeria; species Cryptomeria japonica. Next base: position 561,359,539 of record NC_081412.1, read on the forward strand.
TAAGGTATAGGTTCATTGTCAGTGCTTAATAAAACAAAATTACAACAAAAATATGGTGGGCTATACCTATCAATTGGATTTGGTTGTCTTGTGGACCTTCTCAAAGGTAGTGTTAGAGGTTCTTCCTCGTGTTCTTATTCAATATTTTCAACTTCTTTTGTCACAATTGAATCTTCAAAACTTTCACTTGAACTCTTATTCTTCTCCATCTCTTTGTTCTTCCACATGTGCATCACCCTTCTTAGTTTCAAAATGCACTATTTTTTACTTTTCCTTTGGTTGTTCTTCCCTTGAGTCAGCTCTAAATTTCCTAAAAATCACATCTCTAGAAAAAATCATTTTATAGGTTAGAGGATTCCAAAGCTTATAACCTTTTACATTCTCACCATATCCCACCAAGATGCATTTCTGAGCTTTTGGATCTAATTTAGATCACTTCTCTTGAGGCAGATGAACAAAACTCTCACAACCAAAGACCCTTAAACTAAAAGCTTTTTATCTAAGCACATTTCATAAGGTGTTTTATCAATAAGAGCTTTACAAGGAGATCTATTAATCAATTAACAAGCAATATGAACAACTTTTTCTTAATAGCATTTATCTAGCTTAGCACTACTTAACAAGCTCCTAGCACTTTCCATTAATGTACGGCTCATTTTTCTGCTACCCCATTTTCCTAGAAGTTCCTGCATGTTTGAAAAACTCATCAAATTCCCTAAAGAAATAGTCACCCCCATTATCAGATATCAATACTTTAATCCTATAATCTTATTTCTTTTCAACCAATGCCTTGAATTCCTTGAACTTAGTGAAATCTTTAGATGTTGAATACATTAAATAAATCCAAGTATATCTTGAGACTGTTGGCAATATGTTGGATTTGGTTAAGTGTTGTCATTGATGTCAAAACTGTATCCCAGATGGAGACTATCCCGATTGGACCTATCCTAGTTAGTCTTGGTAATCATCTTGGTTTTGGCTATGATTCTGATCCGGTATGATCAGATCTCTAGAATCGGTTTTGGATGCTTAATCTAGATGATTATATGTTTTCCATATTCTGTTGGTTCATGTTTTGGTGCTCTAGTAACTATCGCTTATGTTCCTGGTTGGTATTTCCTGGTACCGGCTAGCTTCTAGCTTTCCCGATTAGCTTTACCGGTAAGTGATATTTGGTGTTTTGATCAAATGATTTTGGTCTGGCTTATAGAATTAGTTTATAGCATGTTGAAGGTGCTTCTTGATCATATTCCGAGTGTTTGGTGACTTTTCTTTGGCTGGCGTGCTGTTATGGTGGTCCTATTTGGATTCGGTTAGACTTACTATGTTACTTCACTAAGGGTTTCTATCGGTTGGTGAAGCGTGTTGGATTTTGTTCTTAGAGGAATTTCTGACAGATGGAATTGTTTGGTTACTTGATTTAGGTCCATTCTATGTAATGTAAATCATAATATTGGTCTGATGATACCGTGTAATGTAATTTTTGTTATTATGGGTTTAGGGTTTAGCCAACCTTGTCAATAAGGTTGATGATATATATTTACAGGTGACTTATTCATGTAATTTTTATATCAATCAATACATGGATGGGATTGATGGTTATGTTTGCATTATCAGAGGAAGGTTTATGTGTGAATAAGTCATATCATTAGATGAAGGTTTTTTGTATTGTAGGGTAGACATTTGTGCTTAACCAGAACTGTATCAAGCATTAGGAGATGCTACTTTAACAGATCATTCTTTCCGTATTGTAGTCCAATGTTTTTGTAAGTCAGTGAGACTTCTTTTTGTGATGAGTAGTGAGCTCTAGGCGGTTGGCCTGATTGCAAGTGCAATCCCCATTGTAATTTTATATACTACTGCAAAAGTATTATCCGATTGTGGGTAGGGTTTACCACCATGGTTTTTCCCTTTACTGGGTTTTCCACGTCAAAATATTGGTGTTGTGTGTACTATTCTTTCATGTTCTATTCTTCATTGTGTTGGTTTATTTGTGCTCTGGTTTAATGGTTTTAATATGCATTAGTTCTAATTTTTTATGGTAAACTGATTCACCCCCCCCCTCTCAGTTTACTCCCGGTATCATATATGTCAAATAGAGACATCATCAATAAATGAAACATAATAACAAGATATATTCAAATAGTCAACATCCACTAGACTACATACATCTGAATGAATAATCTCTAAAGGTCTCTTAGCTTTATTAACTCCTTTGGAAAATGAAGATCTAATGTGTTTACCAAACACACAATTCTCACATAGATTACTCTTACTAATAGAATAATAAAAAATCCCCTCAACTAGTTTCTTATCTAGAATGGTCTTAAGACCTTTTTCACCAATGTGACTTGATCTATGGTGCCACAACATGCATGCATTTTTAGTCCTAGTTACAAAATTTGAATTACAAACAGCAGAAGCATGTAGCTTAAACAAAGTCCTTGTCTGAGATCCTTTAGAAATTACCAAAATTCCCCTTACCAACTTGCAACCAAACTTATCAAATATCATATGCATTCCAGAATCATTTAACTTGGAAACTAAAAGTAAACTTCTTGCAAGATTTGGAATATGTAAAACATTATCAATGGAAACAATCCTCCCATCACTGAAACACAACTTTACCTTTCATTTTCCAACAATCTTCATTAAGGTGTTATCAGCAAGAAAAACTTCTCCTCCATCATATCCTTTATACTAAAAAATCAACTCCTTGTGAGGAGTCATATGGTAGGAAGCACCTAAATCAACAAGCCAAGCATCATTACTAATAGAGACTATTAGCTTCAAAATAAGTAAAGCATTGTAATCACCATCATCAAGAGAGACAGAAGAATAGAGAGAGACGTAGAGATAGAGTTCATAAATGGATAGGGGAAAGAGAGATGTAGAGGGAGAAAGAGAACTAGAGGGGGGTCAATAGAGAGGTGAGAGTGAGAGAGAGTTGAGACACCTAGTGTTGTTAAAAAAGGTGAAGAAATCTTGCAATATGAACTTTAAATGAATATTATTGCAAATCTAAAACTCAGATTAATCCTTATCAAAGTGATTATAGAATCAAAACAATTACAAGAAACCATTACACATGAAACATGAGATTTACATGGAAAAACCCTTTTGGGAAAAACTCCACCAATAGAAAGAGAGGCGAGTATATTACTAATCCGATGAAGAATACAATAGCAATGCACTTCTCTCTAGACCTCTACAAAATTCGACAACAATTCATTACCCTAGAAACTAAACAAGACTTAATGAAGAACACTAGCTCAAGGCACCAATTTATAGGAGTTTGTGACGATAAATACCACTGTGGTATCACCAAACAACAAGCAAAAAAACCACCTAGAAAAACTCACACCCACCTGAAGCAAGGGAAAATCTCTGCAAGGGTAGATTGTTAATTCAAATCCAAACAGACATAAAAACATTTAAATAAAAGGCAATAAAACAACCTTTTATACCTTTGCAAGAGAGCTCTCTTGTTCCTCCAATTTGGACTCTTGTTGAAGCCAAGAATGCACCCCTTCTTAGCTTGTTTGGATTGGTCCAATGGTGATATGTGATTAGCTCTCCAAGATTTGTGCACAATGGGTTGACAAGGAAGGATAAAATGACTAAGTATGGATGAGTGCAAATTTTGGCATAATGTGGGTATGAGGATGATTTCTTGAACTCAAACTAGCAGCATAGACTTACTTGACTTGGAGATGATAAACAAGGGGATGGAGTCCTCAATTTATGGGAGAAAAGGAGAAGAAATGGAGGGCTAGGATTGACCCAAGATTAAGGGTCAGGATTCCATGTGAGCCCACACATGGCCTAAGTGGAGGTGACAAGACAAGTGTGGAGACCAAGAGATATGCCTTAAAGGCATTTCTTGTCTCCACACTCCTCATGGCTCATTGGGAAGACCTCCCAATGTGCCTAGGGAAGATAAAGGAATAAAATATTCCTTGAGAGATGGGGATGAGGAATTAAAAATTATTCAAAAAGGATGATCATAGGGATTGGAGGAATAAGGAGAAATTAAAAATTCCTTGGAGGAGGGGATGTCTAGAGGAATGTGAGATTTTGAAAATCTCACATTCACCTAGGAAAAGGGCATTTAAGGAAGGTGGTTGGATGGAAGGGACAAGGAGTAGGCTAATCATTAGGATTAGCCACTAACAACTCATTAGGAGAGGGATTAGAAGAATGATTAGGTGGGATTAGGGAAAATGGGATTTGTACGAGGATTTGACTAGGAGAGAGAATGAGTGGAGGGAATTAAAAATTAGGAGAATAATGATAAGTGAGTTTAGGGGGCTTCTAGAAGAATTCATTAGGTTAATGATGGATTAGGAAAAAAGGTGATTTGTAGGAATCACTTAGATTAATTAATTAATTAAAAGGAGGAATTTGGAGAGAATTAATTTTAGGGATTTTAGAAGAATTAAAGTAGATTGATTTATTAAATAAATCAATCAACATACTATAGTGACAACATTAATTATATTTAATTAATATTGAGAAGGAATAGGAATTGGCACAATTAATAAATTAATTATGCGAGGAATTTAAATAAGTTAATTAAAATAATTAGTTTAAGTGTCTACACCACCTCCAAAAATAGTCTCTTAGATTCTCTTACAATTGTCATAAGGAATCTCTCATGCATGTGCACATATGTAAGGATTTTGTCATAAATATTGTCATGATGTCATAAAAATAATGATTGTCATAACCATCATATATTATCTTACAACTCCTAACAAGTGTATAAGTACCTCAAAATAGAATATTCCAAGAGGGGTCACCTACTTATTTTGTCCTCTTCTTAGAGGACAATGGTAAAAATAACTTTTCCTTTACATGGTCTCCCTGACAATGGAGAAAAAGAGAGAATGAGTTAGTGGGGAAGGGAGAGAGAGAGAGATGGGGTGAGGAGGGAGGGGGATATAGAGAGGGAGAGGAATAAAGGGAGGGTGAGACATGCAAAGAGGAGGGATGGAGGAAGAAAAGGAGAGACAAAATAACAAGGAGAGAGAGAGAGAGAGAGAGAGAGAGAGAGAGAGAGAGAGAGAGAGAGAGAGAGAGAGAGAGGGAATTGTAGACATAGCTCGGATGCAAGAGACTTAGGGAAGGAGGAGGTGATGGGAGAGAGAAGAGGAGGAGAGAGTTCATAAAAGGATAGAGGTAATAGGGAGGGATAGAGAGGTGTAGAGAGAGAGAGAGAACTAGAGGAGGGGCCAATAGAGACGTGAGAGACCTAGAGAGGGAGAGAGAGGTGAGACACCTAGTGGGGAGAGAAAGGGGTGGAGGGAAATATGAGCACCTAGAATATGGAGAGAGAGAGAGAGAGAGAGAGAGAGAGAGAGAGAGAGAGAGAGAGAGAGAGAGTAAATGGGGAAGGGAGAGAGAGATATATGGGGGTAAGGAGGCAGGGGGAGATAAAGAGGGAGAGGAAGAAAGTGATGGAGAGAGAGAGAGAGAGAGAGAGAGAGAGAGAGAGAGATGGGGTAAGGATGGAGGGGGATATAGAGAGTGATAGGAAGAAAGGGAGGGTGATACCTACAAAAGGGAGGGAGGGAGAAGAGGAGAGACAAAAGAACAAGGAGAGAGAGAAAGGATTAAGAAGGTATGGATGGAGAGGTAGACATATCTCGGGTATGAGAGACCTAAGGAAGGAGGATATAGAGAGGTGAGGGGAGAGAGAAGAGGAGGAGAGAGATTATAAAGGGATAGAGGTAAGAGGGGGATAGAGAGGTGTAGAGGGAGTGAGAGAACTAGAGGGAGGGCCAATAGAGAGGTGAGAGACCTAGAGGGGGAGAGAGAGGTGAGACACATAGGTGGGGAGAGAAAGGGGTACAATACATTGAGGGGGATAGAGAGAGGTGGGTAATGAGATATGGATGGAGAGGTAGAGAAGTGGAGAGGCAAGGAGGAAGAAAATAGATGGGGGTAAGGGGGAAAGGAAAGAGAGGTGTAGAGGGAGTAAGAGAAATAGAGGCGGGGAAAATAGAGAGGTGAGACGCGTAGAGGGGGAGAGAGAAGTGAGACACCTAGGTGGGGAGAGAGAAGGGTGTGATACATGGAGGGGGTTAGAGAGAGGTGGGTAAGGAGATATGGATGGAGAGGTAGAGAATTAGAGAGTGAAAGAGGAAGAAACCTATATATAGGGAGGATAAAGAGAGAATAAGAGTCAGTGGGGAAGGGAGAGAGAGATGGGGGTAAGGGTAGATATAAAGGGATAGGAAGAAAAGGAGGGAGAGACCTACAAAGGGGAGGGAGAGGAAAGAGAAGAGAGAGAGGGAGATAGGGACCTAGGGACCTGGGGAAGGAGGAGAGAATTTATAAAGGGATAGGTGTAAGGATGGAGGGATAGAGAGGTGTAGAGGGAACAAAAAAACTAGAGGGGGGGCAATAAAGAGGTGAGAAACCTAGAGTTGGAGAGAGAGGTGAGACACCTAGATGGGGAGAGAGAGGGGTGAGATACATGGAGGTGGGTAATAAGATATAGATGGATAAGTAGAGAGATGGAGAGGGAGGGAGGAATAAACCTAGAGAAGGGAGAGAGAGGGTGGGAGGGAAAGGTGAGGACCTAGATAATGGAGAGAGAGAGAGGTGGGGGTAAGGAGGGAGGGGGAGATAGAGAGGGAGAAGAAGAGAGTGATGGAGATACCTACATAGGGGAGGGAGGGAGAAGAGGAGAGACAAAAAAATAATGAGAGAGAGAGAGAGGAGAGTGAGAGGAGATGGAGGGAGAGGTAGACATAGATTGGGAGTGAGAAACCTAGGGGAGGAGGAGATAGAGAGGTGAGGGGAGAGAGATGAGGAAGAGAGATTTCATAAAGGGGTAGGGGTAAAGGGGGAGGGATAGAGAGGTGTAGAGGGGGAAAGATAATTGGGGGGAAAATAGAGAGGTGAGAGACCTAGAGAAGGAGAGATGGGTGAGACACCTGGGCGAGGAGAGAAAGTGGTGAGATACATAGAGGGGGGAAGAGAGAGGTGGGTAATGAGATATGGGTGGAGAGGTAGAGAATTATAGAGGGAAAGAGGACCTATAGTGAGGGTATAGACATAGAGAGAGGAGGTGGGAGGGAAAGGTGACTAAGACAATGGAGAGAGAGGGGGGTAAGGAGGGAGGGGGATATAGAGATGGAGAGGAAGAAAGGGAGGGAGAGACCTATGGAGAAGAGAGAGGGAAAAGAGGAGAGATAGAAGAACAAATAGAGAGAGATAGAGAGAGAGGAGGTAGAGATAGAGAGGTGAGGGGAGAGAGAAGAGGAGAACAGAGTTCATAAATGGATAGAGGTAAGGAGGGAGGGATAGAGAGGTAGAGAGAACGAGAGAACTATAGGGGACCAATAGAAAGGTGAGAGACCTAGAGGGGGAGAGAGAGGTAAGGGGAGAGAAAATAGGAGGAGAGAGTTCATAAATGGATAGGGGTAAGGAGGGAGGGATAGAGAGGTGTAGAAGGAGCGAGAGAACTATAAGGAGCCAATAAATAGGTGAGAGACCTAGAGGGGGAGATGAGAGGTTGGACAACTAGATGGGGAGAGAGATGGGTGGAATACATGGAGGGGGATAGAGAGGAGAGTAATGAGATATGGATGTAGAGGTAGAGAGGTGGAGAGGGAGAGAGGAAGAAACCTAGAGGGAGAGAGAGAGATACCTACAGAGGAGAGGGAGGGATAAGAGGAGAGACATAAGAATAAAGAGAGATGAATAAGAGGGGGTGGAGGAAGAGGTAGACATAAAGGGAGTGAGGGACCTAGGGAAGGAGGGGAGAGAGAGGTGAGGGGAGAGAGGAGGAGAGACTTCATAAAGGGATAGGGGTAAAGGGTGATAAAGAGGTGTAGAGGAAGTGAGAGAACTAGATGGTGGGTCAATAGAGAGGTGAGAGACCTAAAGGGGAAGAGAGAGAGGTGAGAGACCTAGATGGAGAGAGAGAGAGAGAGAGGGGTGAGATACATGGAGGAGGATAGAGAGATGTGAGAGACATACATGAGGGGAGAGAGAGAGGGTGAGATATATAGAGAGGGATAGAGAGAGGTGGGTAATGAGACATGGATGCGGAGGTAGATAGGTGGAGAGGAAAGGAGGGAAAAACTTATAGAGGGGAGGGAGAGTATGGGAGGGAGGGGTGACGACATAGATAATGGAGAGAGATAATAAGAGAGGATGAGAGAATAACAAAGATACAAAGAGGGATAAGGTGATAGGGAGCGAAGTGGAGAGGGAAATTACTAGAAGGGAGAGATATAGAGGTTAGCGACCTATATCCTAGGGAGATAGCTCGATAAGAGACCTGGGAGTAGAGGTAGAGGGGGAGAGAGAGAGAATATGGGCAATGAGATGAGGGAGAGGTAGTGAGGTAAAGAGGTAAAGAGGGAGGAAGATAGAGACATGGAGATGGGGAGAGAGAGGGGGAGAGGAATATGTAATGATAAAGAGAATGGAGAGAAATAATAAGAGGGAGAGAGAGGGTGGGATAGACCTACAAAGGATAGAGAGGGGTGTGAGAGAGAGAAGAGATGAAGATATAATTAGGTCTAGAGTTTGGGGAAGAGAGAGAGAGAGAGAGAGAGAGAGAGAGAGAGAAATTCAATACAAACTATTTGTCTAGTGCCAAATTTAGCGCTAGCCAAATGAAAAAAAATAGTTTTCACCATTTGGCACTAACCGATTCTAAATAATGCATTTTCTCATTTGGTGAGTGTCAAATTTGGTGCTCACCAAATGGTTTTCCTTGGGAAACACCAACCCTTTGGGTTGGATTTGCCTGGGGCATCCAACGCAAAGGCTTGGATGACCATTTCAAGCTTGAGACATGTTGTTTTGGAAAGATGAAAAAATCTCACATTTTTTGTCATTCTCTCCATCAAGTTTGCATGTGTTTCAATGAAATCAAATTTTTTTTATCACAATGACATTAAGATTTCTCTTAGCTATCTAACCATATATTCTTTTTCAAATTTTGATTATGTTAAAGTTTTCATCTCTAATCTCTTTCGTTAGTGTGTCCATTTTTTGTCAAAAACCAACATGTGCTATTTTGGACATGGTTTTTTACTCGTTCATCGTATTTTGAAACAAATTACATTTTTAGAAACTAGACTCCATTCTACACATATTAAAAAAAATGATTCTCGATTAGATTTCAAAATTTTTAAGGGAGAGCACACTCAAATTTTTATTTTTCAGGATGTGTCCACTTTGAAAATTAGTAAAAATCATATATTCATAAACAAATTAGTTGAAAAGTCTCACATAAACTACATGGTATTAGCTAGTTTCTCACTAGAGTGATTTTCAAAATTCTAAAAAAAGTTAACATTTTAGGGGGACCACAATAGACACTATGTTATATTTTTCTGATAAAAATAGGACCAATTTGTGTGGTCCCCCTTTTTAAAACCTTTAATCTCCACCATTTAAAAAAAAATAGTACTTTAGAAAGTATATTCAGAGCACTACAACTCTTGTTCTTGTTGCATCTTCAAATTTTGAGTGTAGAGCTATCTTCAATTTCTTGTTGAAGTTTAGACTTTGTTGATTTTAGACAACAACAAAAAAAAGTGGCATCTTAAAACCCCCTTTTGATGCCCCACCTTGGTGCACATACCCATGTATGTATGTATGTATGTATGTATGTATGTATGTATGTATGTATGTAAATGTATGTATGTATATATGTATGTATGTGTGTGTGTGTAGATGTATACATACATACACATACACATACACATACACATACACATACACATACACATACACATACATACACATACACATACACATACACATACACATACACATACACATACACATGCACATGCACACATATACATATATGTCATCAAAACAATACCCTAGACTTGAGGTAATCTTACCATGTGTCTATAAAACATAGAATTTTCATAGATACCCAAAAGATAAATGCCCATAGACCTATGAGATGGATTCATATACTCATTATGATCTTAATAATTTCAACATCTATAAAAAAACATAGTGCGCATATCGATTCCAAAATACCATACTACATACATTTATGTGAAATAAGCAGAGATACTCCTATTCACAATTTGATCTCTTGAGAAAAAAAATGCCTTGATTCTTGCCTTTTAATTGTCAAGATCACGCTTTGATACTTCTTATAATGAAATAATTTGCACAAGAGAAGAATGTAATAGAAAATATGTTACAAATACTTGATAATACTTGAGAATAACAAGCCACTTCAAGTGAGAAAACCTCTAAAAGTTTTCAATAGGAACAAAATTCACAATATGATGTTCATGAACTAACCACTAACTCCTATATATACCATACTTATACTTTGGGTGCAACCGAAGTTGACTTAACCAGGTCTATATAAGATAATATTAATGGTCATTTAGCTTAAATAAGAGTTAAGGTAGACACAAACAAACTACTCATAACCTTATGCACACTATAGAATTAAGGGGGTGGTAAACAAATTGTAATGAATAATGGAGTGATTTGATGCAGTAACTAAGGTTTTGACATTTTTTTTTTTATATTGAACAAAGCAAATAAAAAATTAATACAATAGAGAAAGCTAACAAAAGTAGTTGAAAGGAATAATTAAAAATTTAATAGAGTTGGTTTTGATATTTGTTGATGTAGAAGATAATGTAAGTAGAATAACAATGCAAAATGGAGTTATGACATAGATTTGTGACTCTATCGTGAACTTTTGGGAGTGACAATGTACATATATAGATATTGATTTATGATGGAAATGACCAAAATGTGATGTCCTCTAATGCATGTCTTGTGTGCATAATATATTTTTTTGGTATGAGAGTTAACAAGTAGATTTCAATTAGAATTAAATCAATTTGAGAACATACTTAATTTGAAATTGACTAATAGAAAGTTAGACTAAATCAACATCACATCTAGAATCTCAAATCCAATAGAAAACCACTAATTTAAAAATTAAAAATGTTCTAAATAAAAATAAGATAACATTTTTAATATAAATACAGATTAGAAATTAAAAATACATCAAATCAATCAAAACCATATACTAAATAGTATACTTATAGCACCTACACTATTATGTAAAACAAAAGGGAACAGTGTTGTGAATATCTAATTTAGACAACTTGGAGGAAGGAGCACATCCAATAAGATAAAACAATATGCAATGGACGTTTCTAAAGTGTACAATGAATGTCACCCAAAGTTGACACTTGCATGTTCATTTAAAATCTTTGTTGATCCATTGTGTCTGTCGTTTGAGCTGCCAGAGGCAATGCACCGCAATTCTCTTTTGTTCAATATCCTATGTATTTTTAGGTCATCCAGTTTTACTATTATAATACATGCATACTTTGCACTTGGACAATGAACCTCTTTTTCCTCGTACTTGCTAGCATTAATTAAATGCTTGTTCCATTGGATGAAACGAAGAGAAAGTACGAAAAAACAGCTCACAATCTAGAGAAACGAATAGAAAATGAAATGCATGACAAAAGCATGAAGTTGGGCTGTAGAAATCCTTAGTTTTGAGGTAAATTGGATAATCTACGTCATGCCGTGAGAGGACCACTGACTGACTTGGGATAAACTAAAAGAGGAAAGAGCGATGATGGCGAAGATATTTAGACTGACAAAAGGAGCAATCCAACGATGAAATTTGACACTTGACTTGTTCCACCTTGCTTCCCTCCGCTAAAATTTCAATTCAACCCATCTAACATAATTTTCCTTAAATGCTAGGTGGTCGTTTGACAAGATTAAAAATTCAAAGTCATTTATTCCTCAACAAAAATTTGAATCATTCTGACAAGTGGGTGCCATTCAAACCGCTTAGTGAGGTGTTGGCTAATGGTTTCTTCTCATATACATGACAGGTTTTTGGTTTTGGGTGAAGGCGGTTATGTGAAGCGGAAGAATTTGGAGATTTGGGATTGTTTTTGAAACCAAAAATTTCGGGGTTTTGCACACGTTTGGCATGCTTGAATCCAGATTGCATACCATTGGGTGCATTTTATTCGCGGCATTATTAAGGCAGTTTTGAATTCAATGTATGGAGACATTTGAATCATCTTTGCCGGCGGCATTAAGAATTTGTTTTGTGGGGATGCAGCATTGTTTGCAGGTATGCCATTGAAGCCATTATGGATCTGGTATAAGTGTTTTGCAGTGGGAAGATTATCTGGCTCGCAAAATCAGAGGCCCAAATGTTAGAAAAGGTATATGAATTTGATTTGGGTCTTTGCTTGCATTTATTTGTAATTTGAAAGATTTTTGGAAGGGAAGGCTTGGGTGTTTGAGAACGGTAGAGGAAAGAGGAAGTTCAATTTGATTGATAAAGCTTTTAGGGCAGAATTAGAAGCGTTTCTTATGGTAAACGTATATAAGCTAGAATTGGAAACTAGAATGATGCAATTCCCCAGAGTCAGATCACAACTCAATGTAGGTTATTCATATTGAGAGTGGGTGCAATTTCAGTTTTTTTTGTTTTTCCCCAGTTGGGTTCTTGGGGAGGTTGATTCTGATATTGGTGTATTTAACAGGACCATCCATTTGTTTATGCACTATTAAGGCCCACTGCATCCTGAACAAAGAGGTTTTCATTTTCTTGAATGACATAGTTCATGACGAACTTGTCTTTTTGAGTAGTTATGTCGTTTGAGTTTTAGTTATCCTGGCTAAAATTAAGGTCTTATTGAAATGAAAGGCTTGGCTTTAATTTTGGTACTATGTCAAACCCTTGTGATGGCCTAGGAGAATGGGGTTACGAGAAGCTTCGATTCTATTTGAACAGAATATTTAAGTTTGCGTGTCGAGAATTTTTTCAAGATCTTGATTTCTGAGATGAGGATAATCCTTGAACGAGCCGCTTCTTCAGTTACCTCTTTTGATTGGGTGTTGGTTACCCTAGCTATGAAGTGTTCGCATTATAATTTTGTGGTTTTGAACCGTCGGGGGTAAGGGCTCAATAAGTAACTGGCTAATTAGGACGCTCAAGTTCAAGATTGCCTGTGGAGCGATTCTCCAGCAGGAGGCATGCACTGGTTCCGATATAAGGGATTGGTTCTTGTTTTGGTTCTACATCAAGCCTTTGTGATAGGCTTGTCGGATGGGATTGCTTATAATTGTGAGGATGACGGGTGGAGCGTGGAGACTATACATCAGTGCCAAAAGATCAGTGACTTTCTTATTGCTTTGGCCTACTTTTCAATTCCTCTCGAGCTTCTATATTTTGTGAGCTGTTCTAGTTCCTTTCCATTTAGATGGGTACTGTTCCAGTTTGGAGCCTTCATCGTTTTATGTGGGCTGACTCACTTTGTTAGCATATGGGCCTATGAGTTACCCTCTTTTCGTGTAATGTTGGCCTTAACCATCTTCAAAGTATTCACAGCCTTTGTGTCCTCTGCAACAGCAATAACTCTTGTAACCTTGATACCACAGTTGCTGCGTGTGAAGGTGAGGGAAGTGTTCCTTAAGAATAAGGCAATTGAGCTGAACAGAGAAGTGGGACTTATGAAGAAACAAGAAGAAGCAAGTTGGCATGTGAGAATGCTAACTCAAGAAATTCGTAGTTCTCTTGATAGACACACTATTTTAAACACTACACTGATTGAGTTGTCCAAGGTTTTAAATTTGGAGAACTGCACAATATGGATGCCTAGTGAAGACAGGACCCTTATGGAGCTAACTCACGAGCTTAAGCGTCGCCTTTTACAGGAGAAAATAACTATACCAATAGCTGATCCTGATGTGGTCAAGACAAAAGGTAGTGCTTCAGTAGTTATCTTGAAGTCTGGCTCTATCTTAGGCAAAGCAAGCAGTCATCAATGGTTGTTGTCTGGGGAAATGGCAGCAATAAGAATGCCTATGTTGAAGGCGTCCAATTTTAAGGGTGGGACACCAGAGCTTGTAGAGACATCATATGCAATCTTAGTACTTGTATTGCCTTCTAAAGGCAAAAGGGTGTGGAGCTCGCAAGAATTGGAAATTGTAGAAGTTGTGGCTGATCAGGTTGCTGTCGCTCTTTCTCATGCAGCTGTGTTGGAGGAATCACAGCAAATGAGGGACAGGTTGGTCGACCAAAACAAATCATTACAAAGAGCAAGGCAAGATGCAGTGATGGCAAATCAAGCACGAAATTCCTTTCAGAGGGTGATGAACCATGAGATGAGAAGGCCCATGCACTCCATCTGTGGACTTTCATCTATTTTGCAGGCTGAAAACTGGAAAGATGAACAACGACCCCTCGTAGATATGTTAGCAAAAAGTAGTAGTCTTCTTAACACACTTGTAAATGATATAATGGATGCATTATATTTAGAAAATAACACTCTAAAGCTTGAGTTACACTTTTTCCAGCTTCCTGTAATGCTGAAAGAGGCAGCATATCTGACAAAGCAAATGTGTATGTCCAAGGGTATTCAATTTGGAACAAACATTGGCGCTGATATCCCCAAGTATGTGATTGGTGATGAGAAGCGCATTTTTCAGACTGTCATGCATACTGTTGGAAATGTGAGTAACTATATTAAAAAAGGAGCCATAACACTTAATGTTAGCGTTCAAAACAGAGATGACGGAAGATGGGATCCAGGGAATACAGCATGGAGACCATCATTGTGTGAAGGCTTTGTATTTTTGCGGTTTGAAGTCAGAAGTACTGCCTCAGGATATGATGGAGTAAATTTTTTAAAGTTTTCAAAAGCCATGCAGCAAGACAAAAGTTATTCTCCAAGTTTCATTGGGGCAGGGCTTGGATTTTCTATTTGTAAGAGATTTGTTCAGGCAAGTATTTAGTATGTTTGTGTTGCTGATTCTATCCATTTTATTTACAGGATTTAAGTTTGAGGGAAGTGCAGAGAACAAGTCTGATTTTGTTTAACTGCTATAGAATAGTCATGCAGTGAGGCGGCTGCTTCTGTCATAGCTTGAATTTTTTTGTGGTTTCTTTTGTCTGAGAAGCTGTGGCTTACCAATGTATTGTGTTTTAGTAAATGAATTGACTAACCCAATAGCCTAAACTCTTTTCTGCTGCAGCTTATGCATGGTAATATATGGATCGAGCCTGATTCTCATGGTGTGGGCCATGTAGTAACCTTCATAATTAGACTACAATTGCAGGCATCAAGTGGGAGCAATCTGCGAGTGCCTGATGTTGAAACATCTTACAAATCTAATTTTAAAGGTTTGAAAGTTCTTCTTGCAGATGACAACAGAGTTAATTGTGCTGTTAGTAGGAGGCTGCTTGAAAAATTAGGCTTCCAAACAACTGTAACAGATACAGGATACCAATGCTTAAGGAAACTGTTTGAGCCTGGCTGTGTGTTCCATTTGATCCTACTGGAAATGTGTATGCCTGAGATGGATGGTTATGAGGTGGCATGCCATATACGACAAAAGTTCCGACCTGCAAATCGACCTTTGATTGTTGCTTTGACAGCCCATTCAAGCAAGGTTATTGAGGATAGATGCCTTGAAATTGGAATGGCGGGTGTTATTTGGAAGCCTATTTCTTTAAGAGAGTTGAGCAATGTACTTTTTAAAATCATCCACCAGAGGGATGCCATACTTGACAATGAATAATCAAAACAATTTTTTTTCTAAATGTAACTTCTCCCTTTACTATTGGGAAAATTTTGACATTAGTATACTGTCCTTGGTATGCATTTTGCCCCTTACTACTGGGAAAATTTTGACATGATTATCCTGTATGGGATCTTTGCAGCATTGTTCATTTCCTAGATGCATACCTTGTCATGCAATTCAACATACAAGGCTTCATCTCATTAAATTTATTCTTTACCTAAATTTGATTGTCAAAATTGTTTATATGAGCCTTCTTTACACATCTATGGACATATAAAAGCTCTGATTTTCATGTTGGATGAATCAATGAGTTATTGATTCTCTAATTTCCTATTCTGGTACTTTATTTAAACTAGGGATTTTTGCATACAGTTTAGCAGCATTTACAGCACATAAAGTTTGATGGTCTCTTATGACTCATTCTTGGCATGATTCTTGATCTCTTTCTTGTATAATGGTGTCATTCGTGACATGGATAAAATAATTTTATCATGTCAATGTAACAAGTTCTTAGGTAAAAGCTTTTTTGGCTAAAGGTAACCAAGGTTAAGAGATCCCTAAATCTAGAAAATTGTTGCCTGAGATTACCAACTCCATCATCCTTTTTCTCTAGCCACTCTTTTTACTTCTAAGGGAACCATTGCTTTTGTCTTATCATTTGTCTTCAATCGCAAGTGTAATAAAAATATCAACTGAGATTGTCCAATATCATTTCAAAAGATCCCTCCCTAAAGCAGCTTCATCAAAATTGAGTTTAAACCAATACTGAGGAGGTTTCTATCTCACATTTAAAATGTTTTCAGCATATTCCCACAAACCCATATACAAGGCCTAATGTGAAACATTTTGAACATTTATATTAATTGGTAATTTGGAAGCAAAGGGATATACAGTAAAAGTTGATTGTATTTAAAATGGTGCTTGTGTGTATAATCTTGGCAAACATCTTTTGAAACAAAATCTTGTTGATAGGTTTGATTATTTGTCTTGCTATGAGGTCAATGCGTGCAATGAAATTTTAGAGTATATATATAATATTTGGGTGGTTTTATTAATCGAATGAAACCAACTTAAGGTAAGTGCTTATTTTTATATTGATGGATGATCACGAAGCAAGGGATGGATATGGATCCTTTTATAGTCCACGATGTGGGGCGGTCTGTTTATGGGTCTACAGATGTCTTCTAGTAATATGGGACTACCCCGTACTCCTTGTGGAAGGCACCTAACTGTGCTACAAACGAGGTGTACATACCTTACCGCCTGCAGGATTTGAACTTGTGACCTCTCTTTCAAGAGTACAAGTTCTCCACCACTAGTCCAACTCAGGGATGCAATGACTGTCCAAGTGAAATGTCATGTGTCCATAGTCCATAGTTTACATCCATGACTTGTTGAAAACACTCTTCGACAGTTATTTTTTGGAGCCTTCAGCATCCCTATGGATTACAACGATTGAAAACACTCTTCGACAGGTATTTTTTGGAGCCTTCAGCATCCCTATGGATTACAACGATTATGAACTCCCTTTTGGATGTAATCGTATTTTGTACTAGCAAGGCCCACGCATCCACTAGGAACATAGGTAGGTTAAAGTAAAACATAGTAATTGATTGTAATAAAAGGTGTAGGTATGAGATGGACCATTTCAGTCTGGTGATCAAGTTGGACCTTACAGGTGCGGGAAAAAAAAACTCTGGTTGACCAGAATGGATAGGGTTCTTCAATTTGTGATGTGGAACCTAAATCCAATGAGCTAACCCGGCAGATACAGTTGCTGGCTAGGATGCTCCCCAGAAGCAAATTCAAGAAAAAAAATGACTTTTACTGTGGGTAATGCAGAAAATGATGAAGAAGAGGACAAGTTAGGTGTTTGAATTGGTACACTAAAGTGATGAAGAGTCTTGAAACAATGCAAAGTCCCATGCACAAGGCTGCGGAGAAGGGAGGTAATGAACCGTGACTTTAGTATTGAATGAGGAAAGGTATAATATTCCAGATAACTATGAATAGATAAATCTACTGGCACTTGTGTTGGGATTAAAGCAAAGGACCATAGACCAACTTCCAAGTCATTGATGAATACATTTGGAGAAGAACCTATAATAAATCTTACTATATTATTGCTATGCTAGCATTGTTAACTAGATTTACTTTGCACAATGGCGTTGAAGATAAAGGAAAATGGTTGAAGCCTGCATATTTAAGTAAAGGGATTAATATCTTTATTCATTTACCAAACAATGAACCTTTAGTCCAATTTGTACAAGATTATTTATAATTGACTTTCAAAGCACCATAAGTTTGAATTCAGAAGTCTGCTATTTCCACAGAAGCCAATTCTAGTTCAGATGGCTAATCTGAACAAAAGTTGAACAAGTAAAATTGCAGATGCAACTATAGGACAAAGTGAGTGAAGCGTTGGAAAATGTGGTACAGGAAAAACAAGAAAAACAGGAAAGATAAAGGCTGCTTGCTGATGGAGAATTAAAAAAATCAATAGAATGAAGATACTGCAATTATATCGAAGGCATCAGCTTGAAAGATGAAGGTACTTATGTAGATGTAAAATTATGATTTTATACTGTTTGTTCACTAAGGCCTATAAAAGAAATCCTGCAGCTATTTGGAAACACATCAGGTGTTGCAAAGCTTTATAGAGTCGTTATTTGCATGGAATGAAATGGATGAAAGTACAGCATGAAGAATGCAAATTACAAAATACTATAAAACTTCTGATTTTATCTTTTTGAATCATCACTTGAAGAATCAGTCTGGTTTGTGTACATGCATGATAGAAGAAATTAAAAGAAGAATTTATGTACGAATTCCGTGGACATAACTCATGTAAAGAAGATGAATATAGACCAGTTGCAAGTGTGTAATGTCATTATGTGACTTATTACCGAGCTTTATACCATAGAACCTTGGGGTTTGGTTAAGTCTTATGCTACTGAGCAAAACAGTCCAAAAGTGTCCCGCAGGGATGAAAGACTAGATATTTGATGGCTAAGCTACATCTTTCATAAGTAAAGTTCGGTATTAACAGGTTAATAAAGATATTTTGGAACTCTTACACCTGCCTACATGAATATCAGGTCTAAACAAGCTTATTCATATTTGTACATTCTAAAAATACAATGTGAGAAGTTCATAAGCATGCCCATTCAAGAGTTACAGTATATAATATCATAATTTTTATACAAAGCATAAGAGTGAATGCCATATGATTATGCCATCAAATTTATATGTAAGTCAACCCAATCTCTGCCTTCTATGTTCTCATGGTTTTTTAGATAGAAGCTGTTAAGAATTATCCATATCAATCCACTCCATGAAGTAAGGAGTAAATAAAATTTGCAAACATATGGGTTACTGAGAACTTAAACATGCTTAAACAATAATGAAACCAAATATTAAAATAAATATTAATGATACATAAAACAGTTGTGAGAGACCCCCTGCCCGCTGCACGCATACAGTGACATGGGTGATAATACAAAACAAGGTACTCAATGGATGATGAACAGAAATGGTTTGGTATATGGTTGCAGTTGCTTGTGAACAATGGTTACAGAGTTCCATGACGAAGGGAGAGAACACACTAAGGAAACCACAAAACAACAATAAATAGTGGTAGATTATATTGATTCACATCTCTACATTTTTTGTGCATAATTGAGAGGTCAGATGAATGGACAAAATTTGGGACAACAAAAAAAAATGAAGGCTATTTTGTATTGAATAACTAGATAACATATATATTTATTTAAATGTGAGGGATGAAGATGAAGTTGAATGGTTACAAGGTGAGTAGCTTTTCCTCTCTAGAACTCGGTATTGAATAACTAGATAACATATATATTTATTTAAATGTGAGGGATGAAGATGAAGTTGAATGGTTACAAGGTGAGTAGCTTTTCCTCTCTAGAACTCGGTATCCCAAACATTGAGGTTGTCCCATGAAAACTTTAAACAAGTGTTTAGTTGTCTTCACCAAATTTCAAGCAAGAGAATGAACATTATGTTATGTGGTGAAGCTAATGTCTAGAAGTATTTGAAAATGTGATGAAGCCGAATATGGTTGGTGCACTACAATTAGATATAATAAACTTTTTTAGATTAGATGTGCCTCCTTAAGAAGGGATGGACCTTATTACGTCAGGTTGAAATATGCAACTTGTAGTTGTGTACCACATCTTTTTTGAAGTATTTGTCAAGTTGGATGACTAAGTATCATCAAAGCTTGATGGCCTAGAGGATCTTATCAAGAATTAATATAAAACTTCATAAGAACAAAAAATAAATGTCAATATTTCAGTGTAAAAACACCAAAAAATAATAAAATAAATCATTTTATGATATAAGAAATGATCTTAGAATGAGTAAAGATGAAATGGCAAACAATGTTACCTTTATTTATGACTTGAAATAGGTTGATTCAAACATATGACACTAATCCCAATATAATAATAAAAGTTTGAAACACATGTAAACTCCATAGACAATGTATATGATACATATATAAGATAGGCATAATCCAATGGTATAACACAAACATTATGTATTTATTCATCACTCAAACATATGACTTAAAGATAGACTAGCCCAACTCGATACTTATTTCAATATAAATAAAAGTTAGCTTTTAATAGATGTAATCTCCATAGACAATGTGCATGGTACCTATATAAGATAAAAATAACCCAACGACATACCACGAGCATTGGTAACTCAATGGGATCTAACAAAACGGAATTTACATGTTACAACATTTTCCTTAAAATCCAACTTGAAGGGGCCAAGAGGAAGAGTATTCAAGCTAGTACTTTAGCAAAAGGGAGGCTCCAACATTCT
The DNA here is from genome assembly GCF_030272615.1 of Cryptomeria japonica. Taxonomy (NCBI): domain Eukaryota; kingdom Viridiplantae; phylum Streptophyta; class Pinopsida; order Cupressales; family Cupressaceae; genus Cryptomeria; species Cryptomeria japonica. The sequence goes on from NC_081412.1 coordinate 561,379,981, forward strand.
CTCAAATAATATCTTCCCATAACTTGAACAACACTTATAATTTGGATAATTGTTTTTCCATTTGCATATATATGAAGGTAAGCATATTTTATGTGTTTACCAAGACATCATTATTCATGACCACTATATGTTGTGAAAAAAACTTGAGAATTCAAGTCTTACATAAGAAAAAAATTTGTCCTATTACAAAGGAATCATAATGACACACTCATCCCTCTAACAAACATCCACATAAGAGGTAAGATTTTCATATGTTGAATTCGTATGTGGATGAACATATTCTCAAAATAAATAAAGGGATTCACCAAACTCATCATCTAGAGTCTCAACTAAATGCACAAAAAGTGTAGTATCATCTTCAAAAAAGTCCCTTTAGAACATCAGGACATGAAAAAAAAGCAATTCTCTTTCAAACATAAGAGTTGATAATTCATTATAATATATTCAATAACCCATGAACCAAAATGTTATCTTATCAATTTGGGCTAACAATATTGTAATTAGCTTCAAAATTGCAACATCCAAAACATGGAGCAAGTCATTTAAAGAAATCAAAGTGCTAGACATGATTGAGTTGAATAAAAGTTCAATCACTCAAAGCACATATGCTTGAAAGAAACAATATGTGAAGAAACCACCAATTTCATCCCATCTATGAAGAACTACAATGAGTTTCTTAATCCTGGAAGTCCTATCCTAGACTTAAAAAAAAAACACAATAATCACAGATAACTAAATTCAATATTCTTTAGACACAGTGGTGATTTTTCCATGATAATTTGTAAAGGCGGGGCATAATTATTCTCTCTTCATTTCTAAGATGGTTAGCAATCTTTTTTGTATGAAAAACATTTCCTAAGCATTTTATGAGGAGAAAAGGTTGGTGAATTAATGTACAAGGCAAAGAGGGAGAGAGGGAGAGAGAGATTGCAAGTGTGGAGTGTGTTGGCACTTATTTCTTGTATTATTTTCTAGGCAAATTGACCTTCAATTTGGAAAATATTCTAGACCCTGAGATGGCAGGTTGGCCACAACAACCTTCATGCATGAATTTTTTTAATTATAGGTTTGTTCTCTAAATGAGGAAATTATATGAAGTTTTGATAATTCAAATTAAGCTTCCACGTCTATTTTTAAGGTAATTGGATGAGTTATGGGCCCAAATTTAATATATTGGAGTCTATAGGTGAGTTCGTAGAACATTGTCAAAATGTTTTTAAAAAATCAATTTTGACAAAAGAACGAGTTTAATCAATTCATGATAGTCCTCATATTTAGTTTTGTGGTCATTAGGTAAGTATTGTGATTGTGGAAAAATACAAATGAACTATTTAAGGACTACTTGTCATTGCAAAGGACCCCCTAACAATTGGCTCATTTTTCAAGTTCTAATGAACGAATTTTTGTTATCATTTATCATTACCCTTCACAAATTTTCATGCCTCATGGACATTGTTTATGGGAAATTAAGCATTACAAAATGGCTTAACTTCATTTCCCACCCCCGTGTAATGTCAAAATTGTCCCAAATTCAGTCAAAAGCACCCACTACAAGGTTTTTATTATCCATTGCACATGCAAAAGATGTCACATGTTCCAAACTTGCAATGCAAAGAATCGAACGATGCAATTAGAAGAGAACACATGGAGGGGATTGTTGCACCAATTTAAGATTAATTTGCAATAAAAAATATTGTTTTCACCTTCCCACACCCATGCACAAGCAAATGACACTCAACACTAGTTTCTTAGTGGTTTTAGCTATTCTAGCTCCAAAACGGGTATCTCATACACCGATAACTTTCATGTTATACGAAAGTGGGGGACAACGGTTGCAGCTATTTTATGTCTAAAAGTTATCAGCCGTACAACACTGCAGTTTTGGAACATAATAGATGTGTCCTTTCTTAGCATTCAAAATTGATTCAAACACCTAAAAATAGATAATAAAAAAATTCCCAGCTAATAGCCATTAAGATCATCCAACATTCCAATATATTATCATATACTAATGGATAAAAGGAGGTACGAAGTGTTGGCAAACAAAGAATATGCTAGTGATTTTCAATTTATAGGAGAATGAAACCCAAGGCAACTTTGAAATAAAGGTACTCTATCAAAGGAGCATGTGTATTTGTAAAAATACTAGCACAAGGATATGGCAAATATGTACGCAGAGTATAAAATGTGAAGGAAAAATGGTTACATTAAAACAATTCAACAAAATGCCTTCAAACGTTAGACAAAATATAAAAAATAAAATGGTTGTAGGCTAATTGTTTGACTAAATCTTGCTTGGTAGTAAAGGAACCAAGGAGTTTTGAGAGTTAGAATGCATAATTTAAAATAGGTTTTCACTTGCAATTGAAATGGGTAAGTATTGGAGAGTTTATTTTACACTTACATGGTGAAAATTTAGCTGGCAAAATACATTTACCATAAGGCTTAAAAGTTGACATAAATACAAGTGAAAGTTTGAGCAAGTTATTTTCAATTCAACTAGCCAAAAAAAAAGTAAAATATAGGAGAATTTGAAGGATCATATGGCATATTCCTTTATGCCCTTTTAGTTGTACAAAAGGAGGATTAGATTCGTTAAGTGTTAGTGTTATTTTCAATTTGGGTTTCTCTCTCTTCTTGTTATATTTTTATTTTTGGGTTATTTTAAAGTTAGTTGTTTGGTTCTAGGGAGAAGTTGATAGAATTTTTTTAGGCCAACCTTAGGGTGAAGTTTGTGATTGTTTGAGATTTGTAATGTTGAATTGATGTAAAACTTTACTTGATAGACATTGTAACTATGAGGCTGATTTGTATTATGGCATTGTACTATTTGCTTGTTAAAATCAATGTAAGACTTATGTTTGCTTTTACATTCTATCTCCATTTCATCTTGTGAGTTTCAAGGAATTTGATAGCTTCCTAGGTGCACATTTTTTGCACTTGTACCAAAGTTCAATCATTTTTTTATTCAATGAATACAATTAAAGTTGTATTATTTGTAATTGGAAGTATTTCCAAATTGGTATGTGGGTTATGAGTTTGGAATGGATTACTAAGATTTGGCTACATTTTTAAAAATATGAAGGCATTTGAGAGTCGGGTTTTGTAAGGCAAAGTAACATGACATATGCTCATCCAAACGGTGATTTTCTTTATCATTGATGTTATAGTTGGAGTTGATTATTGAATCCCATAGCTTTCGGAAATCACTTGCAACAAAAACACCTATCACATGAAGAGATAAAAGAAACTAATAGTGCTATGCAACTTTGAGAATTGAATTGATCCAAAAAAGCAATCAAATAGGCTTCTTAGAAATGGATTTGATTCAAGGATGATTAAAATGTACAATAATGGATCATTTTGAAAAGGAAAAAGTAAAAAAGAAACCCTAGATGAGGATTAAATTAGATCATTATAAGTGTCATCATCCTATACTTTGAGACAAAAATATCATAACCTAATGTTAGAAAAGTGTTTTCCTAAGTTTAGCTCAAGTAAAATGAAGAAAAAAGGACTTAAGTTATTTTCCTATTTTACTCTAAAATTTATTAGTCTATAATTGACTTTATTCCTAGACGATAAGGAACCTACCTCTTATAGTTGCAACTAAATCAGCACCTTAAATTTACATATATAGTGAACATCTATCGAAATGTATAACTTATTATGGTTTTTTGTCTTCACGGAGTTTAAAGGACGTAACGGATAAGCCTAGTTTATTGCTCATTTACCACCTCTTTGCTTGTTTGATATGAAGACAAATCAATTTATGTAAATTATTTATTCATAATCCGGGAAAAGGTAAAAATGATCATTCTTGCACCTACTCAATGATGAGATACTTTGATTATACATATATCAATGTGTTAATTATCCACTTGTTTAGGGTTTGTAGCTACAAGCTAATATTAACACAATATGAGCTATTAATAGTTAATTGAGATTATGCATTGTGCTAGTTGGACTTGATTTTAGCTTTGTATCATTATCTGTTAGAGAGAATTATTATTCTTTGAGACCCTTGCTAATATTACCCTCCTAAGCTATGGAGCTCAAAGTGCAGAAGACTAGGTCTAGTCTTGTGATGCAGGAGCATCCCCAGTTCATAGGAATCTTGCATCAACCAAAACCAGTTTCCTTTATATTTGCTTTCTATTTGCAGTTTTAGTTTTTCTTTCTGTGTGTCCTAGTTTTGGCTCACCGAATCCTGTGGAGTTGGATTCTACTTGAAGACTTGATCATCTTTCTTGTTTCCAGACCGCATTATATTTGGATCATTTTTCGGCAAGATATTGCTTTCGGTTTCCTTGACAGTTTCTTGTTACCGGTTACCTGGACCTGTTTTGGTGATCTACTGGAACCCCTTTCGAAGTTGTGGATCCTTGGGAATTGATTCCCATGGTCCTTGGCGTGTGGCTAGCCTTTTCCCATGATCTATGTTTCATCCTTTGGATTTTTCGAAGGAATCTTTTGGCAGAGGCCGACCTTGTTTATTTTACACGTTAAGTCTTGTTCTTTGGGTTTTGATCCCTTTTGGGCCGACTGGATCCTTTGGATCGATATATATTATTGTAATTGCGCATTAGAATGTAATCAATAGGGAATCAAGTAGCGAGACTATGCGTAGAAGATAGATCTTAAGATTCAAGGTCTCGGTTGTGACCTATTCCATATGTTCTACCAGGCCTATGAGCTGGTATGTTGTAATATGGTTGCTATTGGTTGGATGTAATCAATTTTCATGAAATAAAACAATCTATTTTGCATTGCCTCCATCATATCTTTATATTTTCATTGTGTTTACTCTTGCTGACCGGTCTGGATTGATCCCTTTGAGGTCCCTCCTCACTGGTGACTGCTTCAAGTGGTATCAGAGCGAAGTTTCATTGTGGAGGTTGCGCGTCCTCAAATTTTTATTGTAGCTGGCAGATTGCGGATCTGACCTGCAGCTGCAGAGGACCAGAGTGAACGGTGGTGCGAAGAGGAGCTAGGAATGGTGGAGAGTGTGGGAATGCAAACCCTATTGTGATGGAGATGTTGTGTGGTATAGCATCTCGGTTGGAAGCCGTGGAGACAACCCAAAGAAGAGGCTGACATATCGAAGATGTGAGTAAAGATGAAGGAGAAGAAGCCCCAACAGAACAAGCAAACCTACTGGCGGTTGATCCGAATGAGGAAAGGTTTTTGAGGGTTTTGAGTAGGGCGAATACTAAACCTCATTTTACCCCACTCGAATATGATGGGAAGTTAGATTCAAATGAATTGATAGATTGGATCTCGGAGATGGAGAAGTATTTTGATTTTGAAAACACTGCAGAAGAGAGGAAAGTGAAATATGCCTGTACCCAGTTGAAAGGTCATGCATCTCTTTGGTGGGAGCATTTACAAGTTGATAGACAAAGAAGAGGTAAAGAGAAGATTAAGGCATGGGATCAGATGATTGCTAAGTTGAAGTCAATGTTAATGCCAGCTGATTATCAAGTGAATCTATTCCGAAAGTTGTAGAATTTGAGATAGAAGGAATCTAGTGTGAAGGAGTACACCGAAGTATTTTACAAGTTGAACATAAGATCCAGACATGTTGACAATGAAGTTGAATAAGTTGCAAGATATTTAAATGGATTGTGGATGTCTATAAAAGATGAACTCAGTTTGATCAAATTGGATAGTGTTGAAGAGGCTTACCAGTATGCCCTAAAGGCAGAAGAGAAGTTAAATAAAAGACATGAGCAGAGGCAGAGAGGTAGAGGTGGAAGGTTTACCGGAGGAAGATTTCAAGGAGGAAGAGGATATACCAGAGGTAGAGGAACCAGTACAGATCAGATAAAAGGACAAGGAAGTGAAAAAAGAAGGTAATTCATACCGGAACGATGATAGAAATTTCTACCGAAGGAGAGAGCTGGATGGTTACAGGAATGATAATTCTGGAAGACAAGACAAGAGAACATTTAGAGGAGCCTACTTTAAGTGTGGAGGAGGACATCGTGCATTTGAGTGTAAGAAGATGAAGAATACCAAAAGAGCAGCAGTGGTGGATGAAAACCCCACTGGATCAGACAATAAACCAGAAGATGGAGAGTTGTTCGTGATGAGGAGAGCTGTGTGTCATACCGAAGGAGATGAAGAGCCCTTGCAGAGAAAGAATTTGTTCAAGACCAGATGTAAGGTATCCGGTAAGTGTTGTAAATTTGTTATTGATAGTGGTAGTTCAGATAATCTTGTTTCAGAAGAGATGGTGAATAAGTTGAATTTGGAGAGATTGAAACACCCTAAGCCTTATCAAATAGCATGGATTCAAGATGAACATAAGTTGTTTGTAAGTGAACAATGTTTGGTGAAATTAAAAATTGGGAATTATCATGATGAAGTCTTGTGTAATATTATGTCTATGGATATTTGTCATCTTTTGTTGGGTAGACCTTGGTAGTTTGATAGACAAGTAGTGCATGATGGGAGGAAGAATACATACACTATTGTGGCCAATGGGATGAAGAAAACCTCGTTGCCTTTGGAGGAACCTTTGAAAAATGAAGTTTGTACGAATGCTAGAATCTGTTTGGTAGATGGAAAGAAATTCATGGATGGATTGAGACATGAGAATGTGTGTTTTGCCTTAATTCCTAAGGAGACTAAGAAACCGGAAGAGATAAAAGATCTGCTAACAGAATATGAAGCAATCATTTCAGATAATGTACCTGATGGATTTCCACTTGTGAGAAGTATTAGTCATTGCATGGACTTGGTTCCCGGAGCTAGTTTGCCTAACAAAGCTACACACCGGTTGACACAGTAGAGAATGAAGAATTGGATAGACAAGTGCAAGATTTGTTGAAGAAAGGTTTGATTAGGGAGATTTTGAGCCCTTGTGCAATACCAACAATATTAGCACCTAAGAAGAATGGAGACTAGAGAATGTGTACTGATTCCAGAGCAATAAACAAGATCACAGTGAAATACCGGTTTCCTTTGCTTAGGATGGATGACATAATGGACTATTTGAGTGGAGCTAAATATTTTACAAAGATAGATTTTAAGAGTGGATGTCATCAGATCAGGATCAGAGAACGTGATGAGTGGAAGACAACATTTAAGACAAATGAAGGACTGTATGAATGGTTGGTGATGCCTTTTGGATTGACTAATGCATCGAGTACTTTCATAAAGCTGATAAATGACGTGTTGAAGAAATTCTTGGGTAAGTTTGTTATCATGTATTTGGATGACATTCTGATTATTAGTAAGACAAAAGATGAGCATTTGTTGCAGTTAAGACAAGTTTTGTAGAGGTTGAGAGAAGAAAAGTTGTTGATCAACATTAAGAAGTGTACTTTCATAAAGGATGAGTTAGTCTATTTGGGATTTGTGATATCTAAGGATGGTTTGAAGATGGACCCTGAGAAAGTGAAAGCAATTGTTGAATGGCCTACACTGGAAAGCATTGGAGAGGTAAGACCATTTCATGGATTGACTGAATTTTACCAGAAGTTTATCAAAAATTTCAATTTAGTTTGTAACCCTATGACTGAGACCATGAGAGGAGATCAGAATGAATTCAAGTGGACCACCGGAGCAAACAAAACTTTTAAATTGTTGAAGCAGAAAGTGACTGAGCAGCCTGTGTTGGCTTTACCTGATTTCAATAAAGTATTTCAAGTGGATTGTGATGCAAGTGGAACAGCAATAGGAGCAGTCTTGAGTCGGGAAGGGAGAGCAGTAGCCTATTTCAATGAGAAATTGAACGATGCTCAGAGGATATATTCAGCGTATGATCAGAAGTTTTATGTCATAGTTCAAGTCTTGAAGAAGTGGAGACATTACTTGTTGCCTAAAGAGTTTATGTTGTATACAAATCATCAAGCTTTGCAGTATTTGAATAGTCAAAGTAAGTTGAATCAGAGACATATGAGATGGGTAGAGTTCTTGCAGAGTTACACCTTTGTGTTGAAGCATAGAAGTGGGAAATCTAACAAAGTTGTTGATGCATTGAGTAGGAGAAGGAAATTGTTGACAAAGACGAGAGTGATAGTATTAGGATTTGAAGATTTGGAGACCTTGTATGATGATGACCCAGATTTTGCAAAAACTTGGAAAGCATGTAGAGAACCGGTTATGGTAGATAGAAGCAAGTGGCTGGATTACTTCATTCGGGATGAGATGTTATTCAGAGGAGTTTAGTTGTGCATACCTAAGATTTCTATGAGGGAGAACCTGATAAAGGAGAAACATAGTGGAGGACTAGTTGGACATTCTGGCATTGACAAAACAGTAGCATTGGTGAGTGAGAAGTACTTTTGGCCCCAGATTCATAAGGATGTTAAGAAATATGTGCAGAGTTGTAGAGTTTGTCAAGTTGTAAAGGGTAGTAGTCAAAATGTGGGATTGTATAAACCTTTGATAGTATTGGTAAGACCTTGGGAGGATACAAGCATGGATTTTGTACTTGGATTGCTTAAAATACCGAGAGGGAATGATTCTATATTTGTGGTAGTGGATAGATTCTTGAAGATGACTCATTTCATACCTTGTAAGAAGACATCAGAGGCATTGCATGTAGCAACCTATTTTTCAAGGAAGTAGTGAGGCTGCATGGATTGCCTAAGAGCATAGTTTAGACAGAGAAACTAATTTTGTTGGCTATTTTTGGAGAACACTTTGGAAGAAGATGAAGATGGATTTGAGGGTTCAGTTATATTTTTCATCCACAAACTGATGGACAGACAAAATTTGTTAACCAGAGTTTGGGAAATTTGTTGAGATGTTTAGTGGGAGATAAAACCGGAAGTTGGGATTTGATCCTTACACAAGCAGAGTTTACCTACAACAATTCGGTAAATAGAAGTACCGGAAGAACACCTTTTGAGATTGTCACTGGAATGCATCCTAGAGGTATATCAAAATTGAGAGACATTAGCAGTGAAGATAGGAGAAGTTCAGAAGAAGAAGATTTTGCATATCACATGGCAGCCTTGCATATTCAGGTTAAGCAACATTTGGAAGATATGAACAACAAGTATAAGGGGAAGGAAGATGAGAAGAGGAGACATAAGGAATTTGAATTTGGCGATGAAGTGATAGTATATCTAAGAAAAGAGAGATTCTCGATTGGAACTTATAACAAGTTGCAGATGAAGAAGTTTGGACCTTGCAGGATTTTGAGGAAGTTCAGTTTTGGAAATACATATGAAGTGGAGTTATCGGATAATATAAGTATTTCACCGGTGTTTAACATTGCGGATCTTCATGAGTATCATGAACCAGAATTTAGTGAGAATAGTATTGCAAACTTGGAGAAACAGTTGCCCTGGAAGGAACCGGATCAGATTGAACACATTTTGGACAATAGGATTGGGCATAGTACCCGGAGCAGTCAGTATAAGGTATATCTTGTGAAGTGGAAGGACAGACCATTTGAAGATTCATCTTGGATTTCTCAAGTAGAGGTAGACCGCCTTGGTTTTCCTCTAACCTCGAAAAAGTGAGAGGCTCACTTTTTCAATAACCCCGGATGTCTGATGCAGGAGCATCCCCGGTTCATAGCAATCTTGCATCAACCAAAAACATTTTCCTTTCTGTTTGTTTTATGTTTGCAGTTTCAGTTTTTCTTTCTATGTGTCCCGGTTTTGGCTCACCAGATCCTATGGAGTTGGATTTTACTTGAAGACTTGATCATCTTTCTTGTTTCTAGACCGCATCGCATTTGGATCATTTTTCGACAAGATATCACTTTTGGTTTCCTTGACAGTTTCCTATTACCGGTTGATAGTTCTTGTTATCGGTTGCTTGGACCTATTTTGGTGATCTACCGAAACCCCTTCTGAAGTTGCAGAGCCTTGGGCATTGATTCCTATGTTCCTTGGTGTGTGGCTAACCTTTTCCCAACCTTTTCCTATGATCTATGTTTCATCCTTTGAATTTTTTGGAGGAATCTCTTGGCGGAGGCCGACCTTGTTCATTTTACACGTTAGGTCTTGTTCTTCGGGTTTTGATCCCTTTTGGGCGGACTAGATCCTTTGGATCAATATATATTATTTTAATTGTGCATTGGAATGTAATCAATAGGGAATTAAGTAGCGAGACTGTGCGTAGAAGATAGATCTTAAGATTCAAGGTCCCAGTTGTGACCTATTATGTATGTTCTACTAGGCCTGTGAATCGGTATGTTGTAATCCGGTTGCTACCAGCTGGATGTAATCAATTTTCATGGAATAAAACAATCTATTCTGCATTGCATCCATCATATCTTTGTGTTTACTCTTGTTGACCAGTCCGGATTGATCTCTTTGAGGTCCCTCCTCACCGGTGACTGCTTCATCTTGTCTCATTGGCTCTCTTGTCCTTGTTTCAATCATAGGGTTTCCATCTTACTTGGATTGACTTGATTATTGGTTCTAAGTATTGTGACATCCCTTAGGAATAAGGGTAGCAATAAAAGAAACCAAAAAATTTGTGTTGTTGTTAAGGAATAAATTTTATTTCAAATGTTGAAGACCTCTATAAGTTGTTGAAGAAATTTTTGCAACTATATTAATCATTTTGGTTTGTCAATTTATGCCAAGTTATTATGAAACTTGGCATATGAAGACTCTACTAGAGACTCAAACCCAAAAGACCTTCTCAACCTTGAAGAAGTAATAGTGTTATTGAAAAATTATTTCTCCTTGAGAGGTGGTGGACTTTGTTGATGTATGGTTGAAGAATTACTTTCTATGTTGCTAATATATTGCATAGATCTACAAAATATTTAGTCAAATCAAGAACTTATGTCAAGTCTACAATATTTACTAGCTATTCTATATTTCCTTCACCTTCTATCTTCAATAGATGAAAATATTACTATGTATGAGTTTTGAGTGAGTGCATTTTGAAAAGAAATTATATTCCCTTGCTTCATGTGGTTCTATAAAGAATGAGGAAGTTAAGATAAACACTATATGCTTGTGTATTCTTGAAGACATAGTCCTGATATGTACATGTTTAGGAAGCATACCTAATAAATGAGAAATATAGATATTATTCATGTTTGTAAGTGCATACTCTATGAGAATATATTAAATCTGCTTATATTCATAACCTTCGTATAACTATCAAAATATACATGAACAATTCATGTGTTAAAATTGGGTAGCAAATAGGATTAAGAAATAAGAGGAATACTTGGGTTTGTATTGTATGATCCTAAAACTTTATTAAATTAAAACAAGTTGTGAAAAAAAATGTCGCAAGGAGAATAGACTTATATTGTTTGAGTGTGTATGAAAATGGAATGTTACTCTAGTCTTCTCCCTGTACATTCTAATGTTAAAATGTATGGTATAAGACAATAAGCCATGTCCCCAAAGAATGATATCTCAAACTATCCATATCCAATTTGCAATGAGCTCAAACACCACTTTCCCAGGTTCAAGGGAAGTAGCTTTGAACCAACAGACAAGCATTTCAAGATTTCAATGATCTAATGGAAGACTATGAGATTAAAGAAGAGGATGATGTAATGAAACTCTTTATCTAGTCTATAAATGAACATGCAAGGGATCAGTTCTATAATTTGAAAGTGTTATCCATTGCTTCATGGGAATAATTAAAATTAGTGTTTGTTGATTAAAGTTTAATAAAAGTAATTGATGTGAATTGATTTATCAGTGAACCCATTCACATTTATATTGATGAAGAGGGATCTATTCCTATTTCTAATAGGAGATTTGAAAATATTGTGAAAGACATTCCAAATAATCTAAGGCTAAATAATTTAATATGTTCGGTTCTATATTAAAGTGTATTCACTGTAGAGATTCATTTTTTATTTAGAGATAAAAAAATTGCATCACTCCAATAGGCATATGTTATGGCTAGAGGCATTGAGAATAACATAAATTTTCAATGATAAAAAATGTTGGTAAGTGTAAAACATTTCTATGGATGAACAATATGGAATTGAAAATAAAGATCACTAACTTGAAAAGGGCGGTCCTAAAATAATTATCACTATCATGAAAAGGGCAATCCTATGCATGATACTAAAGTATTCAAGATGTAAAGAACTCCAAAGAAGATGTGAGATAGAAGTAGTCTTAATTGAGGTAGAGGATTATGATATAGAATTAGAGTTTGAAGATAATCTACACCATGCACAGAACCAACAAAAGATATTAACTAATCAGAGGATGGAAAGGATATTGTAAGTTGGGGATTTGGTTTTCCTAAGATTACAACCATACAAGTAGTCATCGATCAAGGTAAGTGGGGCCAAAAAACTTAAACCTAGATTCTATGGAGCATACAAGATTTTGAGAAGGATAGGAGTGGTTGCCCATGAATTGGAACTATTGACGAACAATGGGATCCACAATATCTTTCATGCGTCCCAACTCAAAAAGGTGCTAGGACCACATGTTACTCCATGTTTGGAATCATATCCACTTAATGATGAAGGCAAGTTGATCTTGAAACCTAAAATTGTTCTTGATATGCAAGAAAAGAGATTGAAGAATAAATGTATTCTTGAGTATTTCATTAAGTGGAAAGGTCTACCTACTGAAGATGCTACATGGGAAGGAGTTGAGATCTTTGATAATCCAAATTTGAAATTACTCGAGGACAAGCAATCTTGAGAACTTGGCAAACTTACATGCCCTTGCAATGAAAGATGATTAAGAAGTATCAATGCTCATGAAATCATCTTATTTATATTGCCTCATGATTTTTTGTGATCTTACATCAAAGGAGTTAATGCATTAGGTGGTAATCATCTTCATAAAGCAAAGATGGGAAGGCAACAATTCTATTACATTGAAGGCTAGCATTCTAAATCTACATCAAATTCAAGTATATACAACAATTCATATGTGGAAAATAGATTAAGGATATGTAATAATTAATGCTTACATTAATACATGTTATTAATGATTGATGAGGTGTGATAACTACAATAGTTTATTAGTTAAAAGGAAAAAGACAATGTATTAAGAGTCGCCACTTTTACAAGGGTGGTGTCCATGGGAAAAGACATTACCCTCCACCACAAATTGAGGGATATATATACAACATATTGGCCACTCAAAAGGGGCATAAAAAAGGAGAACAAATCAATCTAGTTATAAGAAAAATTGGATTTCAGAATACAACAATTTAGTGTTCTGACTAGCATCTGGTATGCAATGTTAATAAATGTTATTATACATCTATACTCTTTAATATATCTTTGACCAAGATATTAATAAGCTTTGTCAATCTTTTATGTTTCTTTAATTAATAAATTTATGTATTCCCTATCCCCACAAGAAATCATATGTCAAATGGAAGAAAATATCTTAGGGAGAGCTAGTAGAACAGTTTTGTTGAATTGTGTAGGCCACTCCAAAGTTGATGGAATTGTCTTAGTTAGATGTTCTTGCCTTTTGTGGGCCAAGGGGTGGGTTGTATTAGTTGGATGCTTTGCACTCTTTGGCTTAACATTCTATGGGCACCCGTTTGTGGTTTTCCTCTTCAAACTCTACTATGGTTGGTTATGGAGAATAAGCTAGGGTTTAGGCTCTAGTAGAAAACTTATTTATCATTTCATGTGGTGTTAATTGTTCATTAACTCTCAATCTCAATAACTTTTAAATGAGTTAACTTAGGAATGTTATTGGTAAAGTGAATTATATTGTTGTAATTGTTATTTTTTGGCAAAAACAAGTCATCCCAATTTGGGGAGATTATAATTGGTATCAAAGCATCATTCCTGCCCGCCTGAGGGACAAAATATAGTTGATGCAACATAGCCGAAGAGCTCAAAGGGTGTTGGAAAGGGAGAAAAGGAAACTTTCAACAAATGACAACTCTTCTCAAAATAGAATAATGAATGAATAATTGGGAGATGAGTTGAGGAACTACATTGAGCAAAACAAGAAAACAACCCAACTACTTCTACAAACCCTTCAAAATATGAATTATGCAATCAAAAATCTTAGACCCAACCAAGCTAATGGAAGGGATGTCACCTCTTTAAATCATTCTAAAAATGATAATAGAGCCTTGTTAGGGTCAACAACAAGAATAACTAGATCCTCCTTCATACCTAGAGAAGGGTCAACTAGAGAAGAAGAATAAATTAATGCACCAAATCATAACTTAGAAGAACTTACCAAATCTCATTCAAGAATTGACCTTGAAGTTAGGAGAAACATTCCATCTAAGGAATTTTGTGAGGTTGAATCAAGAAGTAACCCTAGAAGGGAGAGGATTTGAAACCAAATAAAAACATAAAAAATAAAATAGGAAAACTATCTCTCCCTAACTTTCATGGATTGGGAAAGGTCACTGCTAACTCATGGATCCAAAAATTGGATACATATATATCTCTAAACCCCATGATAGAAGAATATGCTATCAAATTCACCATCCTACATTTAGAGGTGGTTGCACATGACTGGTGGCACCGTGGATTGATTACACAAGACCATAAAAACATAATAACTTATGTTGACTTCACTAGAAAACTCATTGAAAGGTTTGACCAAAAACACCTAGAGATATATTTCAAAGAACTAACTCAATTGAGAAAAGAAGGGACCGTTGAAGACTATGTAGTATAATTTCAAAGGATTTTCATCATGGTTCCCAAAATAACCAAAAAAAGGCTCTTACCTATTTATAAAGGGACTATCGAAATCTATTTGTGGCCTAGTAAGTGCTTTTGATTTGACCAATATCCAAGATGTAATCCTAAAAGCCATACAACTTGATACCACTAAAATGAAGGATTAAAGCTACTCTAAAAATATGACATCAAAAGATAAGCCCTTCTATGAGAAAGATTGGCATAAAAGATCATTTATTTCTAGAGATAACCATGAACTATTGGCAATATTGCATTATAACAGACAATGAAAGATTGTTGGCATTTCATAAGGATATTGAGAAGGTTGTTGCTGATTATGGATATAACTGATTAAAGATGTTTATTGTCTTGATATTATTATTTTGTCATTGATGTCAAGGAATTTATTTTCTAATTCAGTATGATGTTGCCATATCTTGAGAAGTATGATATGAAGATTATAAAGATGTCGGTAAAAGACACAGGAAAGAATATGATGAATAAGGGGATGAAAAAGATATTCAATGGGCAACTAGTACCAAGTCAGACAATGATGAAATCATGATGTTTAGATTGTTTTAACATCGTACATATGTTTTAAATATAAAGGTTAATACTATACTATGTTATCAAGCAAAGAACCTAGTCGATAAACCCTAAGGAACCTAGTCGGTAAACCCTAAGGTTATCACTATCGGTTAATGAAGGCGGAATGTCTATCGAGTAAAGTTTAGTATTCACCGAGTTGTTACCGAGTTGTAACCGAGCTATAACAGAATGCATTAAATGTTTACATGCGTTATTTAATGAAGGAAGCTGATGAGCTGGAACTGATCAATGATTGGTGAGCTGTGAATGAAGTTTGTTAACGAATCTAAGGCAATGAAAAGTCGGCATGAAGATCTACAGCTCAGATTGAACCGCAATACCCTGGCACAAGTTCCAGGACTAATATGCAAGTTCCAAGGCGGGGTAAAACATTTTCAGATCAAAAGATGCATTGAACCTGGACAAGATTGAAGATCTGATGGCTATGATTGATCATGGGAAATGTGATCAAGGAGATTAAGCGGTTACCTAATTGTTTATAAATAGGAAACTATTGATAAACAATGTATGTGGACAAGTGTATGCATAGGGATGCTACATAGTGATTACCAAGCATAGAAGCTTGAAGACCTATTTTGAATAACAGAGTATAGAAGCCCAACAGATAGACAAGATTAGTTCTATGTCTAGATTGTATTGAACAAATAAGAATCTGCTTTAGCATTTTAGAGGTGAAGTTGCAGATAGATTTTATTACTATTATTTTGTGAAAGTGACAGAAAATCTCTTAACCGAGTGGACTTAACAGTCTTATTTGTAAAACCCTCTAGCAAGGTGACATTCTGATTGAGTGTTTGAAATCCTTTAACAAGGTCACTTCTAACAAGGTGAAGATCCTAATAGATCTGAGGGAAATCCCTTAACCGGGTCACATCTAGCAATGTGTTTGTAATCTTTAACAGGATTTGCTACTGAGCATACTCTAAAAGAGTATATTTCTTAGTGGGTCCGAAATCCCATAGTGGTTTTTCCCTATTTGGGTTTCCACGTTAAATCTGGTGTTATGAGGTTTATGATGTTCATATGCTTTTGAGTTTGCCTGTTTAACAGTTTTGGTTATATTACTGAAATATATGTTACCGAGGTTGAATCTGATGTTTTTATGGAAGATTAAGTTTGTATGATTCACCCCCCCTCTCATCTTGTTGGCTATTGGATCTGTACTTATATTAAGTATCAGAACTATCATGAACAAATTCAAAGAGAAAAAAGTATGCTTCAATTGTAAGGGAAAATGGGAACATGGACATGCTTGTAAACAAGAAGAGATTCAAGAGAAAAAAAATATGCTTCAAGTGCAAGGATGAATGGGAGTGTGGACATATTTATAATTGAAAAGACCTTCAAAAGAAAAATTTGTGTTTCAAGTGCAAGGAAAAATGGGATCCAATACACATGTGTGGAAAAAAAAGCCAAGCAAATAATATAGAGGCACTATCTGATAAAGAACCATGGGAAGAAGGAGAGGAAAACTAAAGCAAGAGAAGGAGGTGCGATGAAGAAGAACATGGAACCTTAGATGTCATTTTAAAAGTATCCAAGCATCACTCCTCCTAAATTAGAGGTGTTATAAAGGGATAGAAGGCAACTGCCCTTGTGGATAGTGGGACAACACACAATTTTATTGACAAAAACTTGGTTTAAAGAAGGAAATTAGTCTTGGTTGATGGGTCTACTACCCCATGTATAAGGAAAATTCCCCAACTAAGCATCATTTTAAGAAAGCATCAAATCAAAGAAAAACTCTACATTGTAAACATGGGGGATACTGATGTGATCTTGGGCACCCCATGGTTACACTCTATAAGATGTTTATGCCTGACTTCCCAAAATTGGAACTTTGCTTTCAACATAATAGACAAGAAGTCCTCTTATAGAGAATATCTAATGGCTCCCCAAAAATGGTTTCATCCAAAAGGATAGAAAGGACCTTTAAGAATGGACAAGTGGAATGAGTTGCCTAATTGATGATCCTATACATCCAACCACTATTGAACAAACATAAAAGGACCTTTAATGACATTCATTTGGGGATTCCTATAAATAGAGGCTTTGAGCACACTATTGAATTGGAGGAAGGGGAAAAAATGGTTATTACTACACCCTACCATCATCCATAAAGATATAAAGAAGAAATAGAGAAAGCCATAAAAGAGTTGAAAATGGGACATATCCAACCTAGCTTTAGTCCTTTTGCCTCCTTTTTCCTACTAGTAAAAAAGGAAGATGGCACCATGAGAATGTGCAAATTAACTATAGGGCACTTAATAAAAAGACCATAAACAATTGATACCCCATCCAAGATCGATGAACTAATCGACGAACTTCATGGAGTAGTATATTTCTTAAAAATTGACCTACATTCAAGGTACCATCAAGTTAGGGTAAGAAAAAAAGAAGTCCCTGTATTGGGTGTACTTTGGAATTAGGGTTTCAATTAAGATAATAAAACTACTAACAAAAAAAATTAGCTAACACATTGAAGAGGGGTGAATCCAAAAGATCTAGCCACAATCCAAATATGGAAAGGGCTAAAATTATGATTAGATTCACTAGTTATTTTTAGTTACCCTCTTTCTTAGTTGAAACTGGAAGGTAATTGTGAAATAAGGGTAAAACCATGAATAATTGAAGTAACTTGTTGAAAACAAACTACTACAGATATCCCGTAGAGCTACAAACTGAGATATGGGCAAAAGAAGATGTTTAGAACTTGTTCCCAAAAGTCCAACTTGATTTTTTGGGACCTAGTAGTACAGATTATCCTCGGTCCTCTGAATTTTGCTCCATTGAAAGCTAAACTTGTTTGTCATTGTCAACTCCGTTGAAATCCCTGAGTACGGCTCCTAAACCTATTCCCTACACATAGAAAGAGAGGAGATGTTGTGGATAGGTATTTTCTTTAGATCAAACCCCTGTTTAAGAATTAACCTTGAAATTGAAATAGTAATTGAAATGGAAACTACTACAAGATGCTTTCCTTTTGAGGGAAAGGCCAAATTTGAAGTAAAATGCTTGTAATTGAAATGTATACCTTGATGAAGTTCTATTTGATCCTCATGCAGCGGTTTTAGAATATCTTGTAGAATGTCTTCAAGAAGGTTGATCATGGATGCCACCTTGAATACATAAACTTGACTTCACTTCTTCTCCAATGCTTGATGGATGACTGATTGCTTGCTCACTTGAATTGAATTTGCAATTAGGATCATAGAGTTGTTGGATTAGGTTTGTTAGGTTTTCAAATGAGAGGGGTAGACCTCCTTTTATACTTGACTACCCAAAAATTGGAGTAGGACAACATGGGATCAAATTTTCCACTCATCTGATATGACCATTATGAGTACCAAAATTGGGCCCTAATTGAGAGGACCAAGGTACTGGGCACCCTGGTCCTAACAATAAGACTTAGGCTTGGAGGGAAGGTATAAAAGGAGATGAAAATGCAAGTCTATGGATGGTGTGAGCAAAATCAAAACATGCATCAGGGATCGAAAGTCGAAGTACCAAAATGAGGTCTAAGCAAGGACAAAATTGTATGTACATACAATTTATGACGCTACTGTCCCCAAAACAACTTTTAGATGTCATTTTGGACACTTTGAATTTCTTCTCTTACCTTTTGGCCTAATAAATTCCCCTGCTATTTTTCAATCATATGTATGAACCACATTTTTAGAAAACAACTAAGGAAATTTCTCTTAGTATTCTTTGATGATATTTTAATCTATAGCAAAACTTGGGAGGAACATTTAAGACATAGACAAAGTGTTGGAAATACTTGAACAGTAATCCTTATTTGTTAAGCTATCCAAGTGTAAATTTGGATTGGAGCAAATTTTATACCTAGGACACAAAATTAGTTGATGAGAATATTGAAGCCATATGGAGATGGCCAAAACCAAGAACCTTTACACACCTAAGG
Source organism: Cryptomeria japonica (assembly GCF_030272615.1). Taxonomy (NCBI): domain Eukaryota; kingdom Viridiplantae; phylum Streptophyta; class Pinopsida; order Cupressales; family Cupressaceae; genus Cryptomeria; species Cryptomeria japonica. The sequence goes on from NC_081412.1 coordinate 561,399,096, forward strand.
AGATTTTTGGGACTTTACAGCTACTACTAAAGATTCATCTAATATTTTTTAAATTTGATAGCACCATTGACTGATTTAACTAAGAGGGTGCATTCTCCTAGAATAAAGAGGCACAACAGGCCTTTGAGAAACTCAAGGAAGGAATGTACTCCTACCCCATTTTGGCAATTCTAGATTTTTCTTTACCATTTGAGTTGGAATGTGAAGCCTCTGAAGAAGGCATTATATTAGTGTTAATACGAAACAAACATCCTATAGCCTTTGAAAGTAGAAAATTCAAGGAAATTGAAAGGAGCTATTCTATATATGACAACGAGATGCTAGCAATCATGCATGCTTTAGCTAAATTTAGACAATACATAGTCTGTGGGAGGTTTGTAGTAAAAATTGATCATGTAATAGTCTAAGATTCTTCCTAAATCAAAAGGCTTTAAATGATAGACAACAAAGATGGGTGAGAAAAATACAAGCTTGTGAATTTGATATCAAATACATGAAAGGGAAAAACAATTTTGTAGCAGATGCACTTTAATGAAGACCCCATCTATGCTCCATGAAGACAATATCCATGGAGTCGTAAAATTCTAGCCAAAGACACATTATCAAATGATATATTAGAAGGGAAGCTCCAAGATCAATGGTAACAAGTCATAGATGATCTCATCCTCCACAAAAATAAAATATACATCACTCTGGGATCAAATATGAAAGAGAAAATTATGAAACCTTACCATGACAATCCTTTGTCAGGACATCAGGGATACTGTAAAACATACAAAAAAATCATGGAAAGGTTCTCATGGAAGGGTATTAAGGGAGAGATTCTAAAACATACAAGAGAGTGTATAGTGTGCCAAAGGAATAAGGAGGAACATACATTTCTAGTGGGCCTCCTTCAACCCCTACTGATACCAACCAGAAGTGGGAAAATATTTCTATGGATTTCATAATGGGACTACCAAAAGTACAATACAAAGATTATATCTACATTGTGCTGGACTAATTGACCAAGTATGCATATTTCATTGTCATATCAATAAATTATAGAGCTCCTCGAGTAGCTAATATTTTCTTCAAATAAGTTTTCAAATTGCATGGTCTACCTAGAAACATTGTAAGCGATATGGATAGCCAATTTATTAGCTTGTTTTGGCAAGAGCTATTCAAATTAGTAGGGACATAATTAACCCCAAATACAAGTTATTACCCACAAACTGATGGATAAAACAAAAAATTTCAATAAATGGTTGAAGGGATATCTAAGGAACTATGCCACAAGATAGTAGAATGCATGGATTAAATGCTTACATCTAGGAGAGTATTGTTGCAATAATGTCCACCATATATCTATAGGGGTGACTCTTTTTAAAGCCTTGTATGGATATGAAGTAATATCTTTTAGAGATTTAATTCTCATAGAGAGTTGTGTGCCAAGGTCCAAAGAATTTGTACAACAAAACATGGATATCATGAATTCGCTCAAAGATAATCTACACCACACATAGAACAAACAAAAGATATGTGTTAATCAAAGAAGGATGAAAAAGACATTTGAAGTTAGGGATTTGGTTTTCCTAAGATTACAAACACACAAGTAGTCATCGATCAACATATGTGGGGCTTAGAAACTTAAACCCAAATTATATGGACCATTCAAGATTTTGAGAACAATAGGAGAGGTTTCTTGCAAATTGGAACTATGAATGAACAATAGTCCTATCCATAATATCTTTCATGTGTCCCAACTCAAAAAGGTGCTAATAAAACATGTTACTCCATATTTGGAATTACCTTTGCTTGAATATGAAGGAAAGTTAATCTTGGAACCTAAAATCGTTCTTGATATGCAAGAAAAGAGATTGAGGAATAAATCTATTATTGAGTATTTGGTAGAGTGGAAAGGTCTACCTACTGAAGATGCTATGTGGGAATGGCTAAGATATTCGATCATTCAAATTTGAAATTTCTAAGGGACAAGCAATATCATGAAGTGGAGTGCCATTCCCCCACCATGAAAGAAGATTAAAAAGTGTTAATGCTCATAAAATCATCTTATTTATAAGATCTCATTATTTTTTGTGATCTTAGATCAAAGGAGTTAATGTATTAAGTGGTAATCATCTTCATAAAGTAGAGATGAGAAGGCAACAATTATATTACATTGAAGGCTACCAATCTTAAAATGAATCTATGCATAATGAATAGATTAAGGATATGTAAAGATTAAAGCTTACATTAATACGTGTTATTAATGATTGATGAGGTCCAATAACTGTCGTGGTTTATTAGTTAAAAGGCAAAATATAATTTATTAGGAGTTGCCACTTTTACAAGGGTGGTGTCCATAGGAAAAGACATAACCCATGACCACAAATTGAGAAATATATATACAACGTATTGGCCACTCAAAAGGAGCATTGAAAAGGAGAACAAATCAGTCTGATTACAAGAGAATCTAAATTTCAAAACACAACAATTTGATGTTCTAACTAGTTTTTTCTATGAAATGTGAATAAATGTTATTATACATCCATACTCTTTAATATATCTTTGACAAAGATATTAATAAGATTTTTCAATCTATTATGTTTCTTTAATTAATAAATTTATATATTCCTTGTCCCCATAAGCAATCATGTGTGGAATATAAGGAAATATGTTAGGGAGAGGCAGTAGACTAGTTCCCTCAAATTAAGTAGGCCACCCCAAAGTGGATGGAATTTTCTTAGTTAGATGGTCCTACCATTTGTAGTCCAAGGGATGAGTTGTCTTATTTATATGTTATACACTCTTGGGCTTAATTGGGTTGAACAATCTCTGGGCAATCTTTTGTGGTTTTCCTCTCTAAGCTCTATTATGGTTGGTTATGGGGAATAAGCTAGGGTTTAGGTTCTAGTAGCAAACTTATTTATCATTTTATATGATATTAATTGTTTATTAACTCTCGAGCTCAATAAATTTTAAATGAGTTAACTTTAAAATGTTGTTGGCAAAATGAATTATAGTGTTGGAATTGTTAATTTTAGGCAAAAAAAAATCTATCCCAATTTGGGGACATTAAACTAAATAAATGTTGTAATAGAAGAATCAACTCACTGAAATTAGTAAATTTACACAAATCATCATAGAGTCAAGCTCGCATGTATCTCCCACTAGAATAAGTTGGGCCATGTTTTTTTGTAGCCTAAACCAAGTGAATAAATATATAAAAAACAAAGGAATCCTAAGCTTCTAGAAGAATCAAAATTTTAATTATCAACAATAACCACTTGCATCCCTTAAATATTGTGATTATGATGATGTCCAATTGTGGTACTTCTGCATGTCTTGGCCTCCTTCACAATATTGATATTTTGCATTATCTTCTTGTTGTGTCATGGAATAATCAAGGACTACTCTCTCATACTATGAAATTCATGATTTACCACATGTCTTCAAGTGTGACACTCATCTATTTAGGGATCAAGTGAAAGGTGTCAATATTAGTGTCCTTCTTCATTAGTGGTGTAAGCATTTGAACATTAATCAAATGTGAGCATTTCTCTCATCTAACAAAGATCAAACATTATCAACTATATATCTATGCATACACGAGTAAGATCTAGTTCATGAAAACTATACATCTAGTAGTTGTTAGACTTCTCTTCAAACTTGATCTCGCCCTATATCAAGGCTCAACTATAAAAAAAAATTTAGTATCATACAAAATAAAATGGCAGATAATTGATAGAAAAATATACATGAGTATCCTAGAGCACTTTCACATGTATTAGTAAAGTTTGTAGACTAAATGATCCACATATACCCATTCACACCTACAAGAAGGGGGTCACATATATGGATATATAATCTAAGCTAAAACATATCTTACAATATTTTATGCTCTTTAGATAAAATTTCAAAATTAAAAAAGATAAAAGGATATAATTTTTTTATGATTGTCGACTCAAGGGGATCACCTACATTCTTATTGGGTACATACTCTCTTAGATCATATAGGAACATGACCTCTATAATAAATTCATGACATCATATTGGAATTTATCTCTCTAGTGGGTGGCACTACAAATCAAATGTCCCTTTCAACCTTTACCCTTCTAATGCAATCAAGGTTAGAGGGTCTAAAATGGATTGTCCAACCTTACAACTAAACATATAGTGAAACACAACACATAATTAAATGCAGCAAGAAAAAACAATACTTATTGATGAAAATAGAATGACAACATGCTTGTAGGCCTTCACATGTTCCTTACATTTGGCCCATTGGCTCCATATACACACTCATTGGCTCTCATGGGCTTATTACAATGATAACAATAAAACATAAGTCTTATAGATCACCCTTTCTCTATCTGTTGCTCCCTAACTACCCTCCCCAACTTTGATAATGTTTTCCTATGCCTCCTAATATGTTTAAACATTGATCCCCATCACTAGAAGTGATCTACATCAAACTCTTAGGCCCTAAGGTTGGTGTAGCGTGTATATGGGTTTTGATTTCTTGAGAGGGATCTAAATGCTAGTGTGAATGGGTTTGGACCTAACTATATGTCGCTTAACCCCATACCAATCACACAACACACTTAATTAGTTTTGTGAGGCTCAAAAAAGGTCCACATGATTTTGGAATTAGGTTTGATCTAGTTGTTTCCGGGATGCCCCTATGTTAGATCCCTAAGGTTATTTGAAAAGTGTGCCTCAAACATTGCTAGTTGTGCCCCAAACTGTTACAATTCATCTTCAAAGACCCAAGTTGCATCTTCTACAATCTTGTCTTTCCATTTGGCTAGATATTCCTTGTACTCTTTATTTTGAGTGTTGTGTTTGATCCAACTATTGAGGATCAAATCAATCTACTCTAGTGGTGCTTGTGGCAACTATTGTTGATGAAATACATCTATGTCATCCTCTTGTGTCCCATGGGACTGGTAGAGATATGCAATGTTGAATATTGGTGAGATGTCCATGCCTTTTGCTAACTCTACTTCATAGGCATTTCTGAAATCAAACTTTTGAATGGTCTTGTAGGGTCAAAACCTCTTCATCCTTAACTTATTATACTTGCCTACTAGAAATATCTATTTCCAGAGATACATTGTGACTTCCTCTCCTACTTTAAATTCTTTGTCTTTGCTTGGTGTCTGCTCTTTCCTTGTACTAGTTTATCATGCTTTCTAAATGTTGCCTACTAGAAATATCTATTTCCAGAGATACATTGTGACTTCCTCTCCTACTTTAAATTCTTTGTCTTTGCTTGGTGTCTGCTTTTTCCTTGTACTAGTTTATCATGCTTTCTAAATGTTGTCTAACTTGCTTTTGAACCTTATCCATGTGTTTTTCAAACTCCTTTACCTTCGTGCTCTTTTTATCTTGTGGGTTGTTGTCCTATAGTTCGACCACTCCCTCAAGGCACGGTCTGGTATTGATTTGAAACGATGTCCTTCTGGTGCTTCGATTTACTAAATTATTGCATGTAAACTTTTCTTATGGAAATATGAGATCCCAATTCCCAGTTTTACCTCATACTAAACATCGAAGTAAATTCCCTAAGCTCCTATTTGCTGCCTCAATCTGTGCATCAATTTGTGGGTGAAATGTTGAACTAAATTTCAAATCCATCTACATCTTCTTCCATAGTGTCCTCCAAAAGTATCTAATAAACTTAGTATTCTAGTTTGGAACAATGCTCTTTGGTACTCCATTCAACCTTACCACCTCTCAAAAGAATAGGTCAAAAATATGAACCACATCATGAGTCTTCTTGCAAGGAATGAAGTGTGTCATCTTAGAGAATTGATCCACCACCACAAAGGTAGAATCATGTCCCCTCTAGGTCCTTGTCAATCCTAGTATAAAATCCATACTGATATCCTCCCAAGGTCTTTCCAAACTTGGAAGAGGCTAATACAATCTAGTACTTTGGCTAGCTCCTTTCATTACTTGACAACTCTCGCAATCCTACACATATCTCTGGACATCTTTGTAGATCTCAAGATAGAAAAATCCTTCCTTCACCAAAGCCACTATTTTTTTAGCACCAAAGTGCCCCACCAATCCTCCAGAATGTTTCTCCTTGATTGAATTCTCCCTAATTGAGCTCTTGGGAATACAAAGTTGATTATCTTTGAACAACATATCATCCTGGATGAAATAGTCCAGCCACTTGCTTCTATCTGTCATTGTAAGTTCTTTATATGCCTCCCATACCAGTATGAAGTCTATATCATCCTTATACAAGTTCTTCAACTCTTTAAATTTCATTACAATCACCCTCATCTACATCATTAGATTTCTCCTCTTGCTTTGTGCATCTGCAACCCAGTTTGATTTTCTACTCCGATGTTTGAGGAAAAAGGTGTAACTCTACATGAACTCTACCCACCACATGTGCCTTTGGTTCAATTTTCCTTAACTATTCAATTATTAGAGTTCTTGGTGATTAGTGTAAAATACAAATTCCTTTGGTGACAGGTAGTGATCATTTCTTCAGTGCTTGAATTATGGCATATAATTCTTGGTCATATATTTAATATCTCCTTGGGAATAATTCAACTTCTCATTGAAATAGGTAATGGGTCTTCCTTCTTGAATCATAACAACTCCTATAACACTGTCATTAGCATCACAACCCACCTAAAAGACCTTATTGAAATCTAGTAGAGTCAATTCCAGTTGCTCCATCACTTTCTCCTTCGATAACTCAAAAACATTTTGAGCTATAGATGTCCATTTGAACTTCTTTTGGTCTCCTCTCATCACCTACATCATAGGTGCACAAATAATAATAAAGTTTTTTATGAACTTTTTCTAAAACCTTGCCAAGCCATGAAAATATCTTACCTCCCCAGCGTCTATTAGTGTCGGCCATTCTGCAATTGTTGTCACCTTCTTTGGATCCATCTTCAAACCTTCTATAGAGATAAAAAATCCTATATAAACTAGCTCATTCTTCATGAAATTGCACTTCTTGAGCTTGATCAACAATTTTTTTCTCTCAATCGTTCGAACACTTGTTTGATATGTCGAATGTGTTCCTCCCTTGTCTTACTAAAAATCAGGATGTCATCCAAATAAACATTTAGGAACTTACCCAAGAACTCCTTCAGAACTTTATTCATCAACCACATGAATGTGCTAGGTGCATTAGTGAGTCCAAAAGGCATGATCAACCACTCACACAATCCTTCATTTGTCTTGAATGCATTCTTCCACTCATATCCCTCCCAGATCCTAATATATTGGTATTTTCTCTTGATATAAATCTTGTTGAAGTATCTCACACCACTTAACAAGTCCATTATGTCATCCATCCTCAGCAAAGGAAACTGGTATTTTTTTTTATCTTGTTGATGGCTCTTGAGTCAGTACACATCCTCCATTCTCCATCTTTCTTTGGTGCCAAGATGGTAGGTATGACACATGGACTCAAGATCTCCTAGGTCAATCCCTTCTCTATTAATTCATGAACTTGTTTGCCCATCTTTGCATTCTCTGCCTATGTCATTCGATGTGCTACTCTGTTAGGAAAAAAATTCTTCTAGTATCGGGTCTATATGATTGCTTATATTCCAGACTGGTGGCAATCCCTTTAGAACATTATTTGACATAATATCTTGGAACTCTTCAAGAAACTCTACTACTTCTTCTTGCGGTACCTCCCTTTCCTTTACACTGACCTCTTTGGCACCCCTACTACTGCACTTCCTCAAAATGAGTGTGAAACAAGTGTTCTAATGCTTCAATCCATCTAGGAACTTCCTCCCATCTAGAAATCAAAATATGTTTCAATCCCTCCTTGGTTATGGTGTAGGTGTTATTCCTCCCATCATGTATGGCCCTTCTATCATATTACCAAGACCTCCCCAACAATAGGTGACAAACATCCATTGGCATGATATTACACAATAGTTCATCCTATATGACCCAATGTGGAAACTGACTAGGCATTGTACACACCAAAAATTTGTGATCATCTTGTATCTAGGCAATTTGATATGGGTTTGGATGTTTAATCCTCTTTAGGAACTCATCTTTTGTACCATTTTCTTAGAGATCAAATTGTCTATGTTGATACAGTCAATGATAACCTCACAATACTTGTCTCTCATCTTCTACTTGGTCCAGAACAAGTTCTTCCTTTGTGATGGTTCATCTCTGGCTTCTCTCTGTAATAGGGCTCTCCTCATGATTAATGATTCCCCCCTTTCTGAATGTCCTATGAACTTAGATGATCTATTCATTTCTTCTTCAACATAGGCATTCCTAGCTTTGAAGCCTTCCAACTTCTTGGCACTTCTTTATCGACACTCAAAGGCTTGGTGTATAACCTCTCCACACTTGAAACATGTTCCCTAGAATGTTTCCTTGTCAAATATTCTTTCAATCCTCTAGTATTCACTATTCCAATAATGGTCCTCCTTTTCCCTTTGGTTTGTGATATGAATCCTCTCTAGGCTTCCTCTCTTCCCTCTAGAGAGAGCTCCTTCCACTACTTCACTACGTGTATGGACTTCTCTCAATATGGCGTGCCCACCTCTTTGAATCCCTTTGGTTCCTATTATCTGACATTTGTGTTGCCCTTCTGGCTATATTTTCCTCAACCATTAATGCAAATTTATAGGCTTCCTCCATGGTGGTCATTTGGACCAAGCTCAACTCCTCTTTCATGTTAATTTCAAGATCATTAATGTATCTCGCCACCTTCTCCATTTCAAATTAACTGTGTCTAGTCCTAATGATCATCTTATGGAATTATTTAGTGTGCTCCTTCACTATCTTCTCTCTCTATCATAAATTTTGAAGCTTCTTCAACAATTATAATTTATAGTCTATTGATATGAATTGGCCCTTTAGCTTCATTACCATCCTAACCCATTTCATGATCCACTTGTTTGCTCTTTGGTTTTAATCCAACTATACTTCCTTCCACCAAATGGAAACATGTCCCTTTAGCTTGGCTTTGACGAACCTTACTCACTCCAAATCTTATATCTCATCAAATTCGAAGTACTCCTTCATTTCAGTTATTCAATTTATCAGTTCTTTAAAATTCAGTCTTTCGACATAACTAGGAATCTTGATCCTTGGCATCTTTCCAATCTTGACAATTGCCTTCATCATCTTGATCTGATCTGAGTCCTCTTCTTCCTGACTCTCCTCATATTTTTCTTACATCATCAACTCTTCCTCATTACTCTCATCTTCCAGCCTCAGGTTTATACCCCTTGTCCAGTCTTCCTCAACATCTATTTGATTCTTCATGGCTCCCATCATGTCCATCACTTTTTCTACTCTTCCAATGACATTGGCCATTGTTGGCATCCTCCTTGGCAACATCATTCCTTCCGATCTAGTTACATGATTTCCTAATGTGATGATCTGGATTGAGGTTTCAACTACCTCACTTTGGTAATCAATTGACAACACCTGTAGCTTGCTTCTAGTCACCATTCTATCCACATTGGGGCTCTTTCAAAACTCCCACCTCCCCAAGTTTGAACTTTTCTTTGATACCAATTAATGCAATCAAGGTTAGAGGGTCCAGAATGGATTGTCCCACCTTGTTGCCAAACATATAGTAAAACACAACACACAATAGAATGCAAGGAGAAACAACAACATTTATTAATTAAAATAGAATGAAAACATGCCCAAAGGCCTTCATATATTTCTTACCTTCGGCCCATTGGCCCCACATGCAAGCTCATAGGCCGCCATGGGCTTATTATAATGATAACAATAAAACAAATGTATTCCAAATCACCCTTCCCCTATCTGCTACTCCCTAACTACCCTCTCTAACTTTTCTGGTGCTTTTCTATGTCCCATGATTGTTTAAATACCAATCCCCATCACTGGAAGTGATATGAGTCGACCTCCTAGGCACCAAGGATGGTGTGGTGCATATATTGGTACTAGTTGCTTGAGATGGATCTAAATGCTAGTGCGAATAGGTTCATACCTATCTAGGTGTCACCCGGTCCCATGTCAATCACATGACACACTTCATTAGCTCTAGAAGGCTTAGAAAAGGTTTGCATGATTCTAGAATTAGGTTTGATCTGGATGTTTTTGGGACTCCCCTGCATCACCTTCTATGTATGGCTAGGGTATATGTTCCTCTATTCTATATTTTAATCTAATAAAAAACACTTGACATAGGAAATGGCTATAAGTGATGATTAAATGCTATTAGTTATGACATGTGGTATGATCACAAATTTTGTTGAATTATATGGCTATGCATTTATTATGAACCTTATCTAGTAAATAAAATGTGATGAATACTAAGAGGGGGGGGTTGAATTAGTATGCCAAAAATTAATGTACTCAAACACTTTACTAGACTACCAGTAAACCAGTAAAACAGTTTGGCAAACAAACCAGTTAGCACACATGCAAACCAAATAGCAAATAATGCATTCACCCACAGAAGCACAAACACCATAACATGAGAGATTTTGACGTGGAAACCCAAAAGGGAAAAACCATAGTGAGATGGAACTCACAAGTAACTATTTGTAGAATAGGAACCAGACCGGTTAAGGTTAGACCGATTAAGGTCATACAATGTTCTTTACCAGAACAGATCCTGTTAGGAATCTCAATCTTTGTTAGGAGATAAGTTCGATTAAAGACTACCTTGCTAGAGGATTTTAGATCCATAGATGTGAACCACCTTGTTAGAGGATTTTACAAAAGGCTTTTGGGCCTACCCGGTTAAGGGCTTTAGACTTGTTGAAGATGTGAGTAATCAAGTGAGTGATCTAGTAAAATATTATAGATTGCTTGGTTAGATCCTTGATAGCTCATTCCTAATGCATTCTAGCATTACTTTAGTCTTCAACACATTCACTCTCTGCCTCTTTTAGCAGACCTTAACTTTTCTACTATCTATACACTCACAAAAACTCTTCTACCACCTTAAACCCTAGCAACAACATAAAACCCTAGACATGATGTTCTTATAAAGGAATCTGATTTCATGTCATTCCAATAGGATTATATTACAATTTCTTAGGTTCAATGCATCTAGACATATTATGTAACACGACACAAAAAACACCGTTAAAGTGTCGGCACCGCCAAACAATCGATGGAAGGTAACTCATCACAGAGTATTATCAGTTCATACAAAATACTGATTAAAGCAAAATACCGGTTGCCAGTTTGACAATAATGAAGACTGGGAAATATGAGTTGTGTCACTTCATTCCTTCGTACTACTTGAGATCCTCGAACCGCTTGGGGTCTTCCTACCGCTTCAGATCGGTAAACACTTTCTGCAAAACACCGATAGTCTAAAGACTATAATACATCATATCGATTGGAACAAATACCGGTTGAGCTTTAACTCATACATAAAAAAAGCGATCTCAAATCAAGTGTGTGTCCATCAATGACAATCACAACATTAATCATCAAAAATTCCAACAATCTCCCCCTTTGGCATTGATGGCAACACTTAGGCAAAATTTTGACACCTAAGTGTTTTACAACAAAAATAAGCCATAATCAAAATTACTCCCCCTAAGCATATACACTATCCCTTTTGCAAACAAAACAATGTATAACTATTTGCGTATAAAGATAGACATGAAGATATATAGAGCATACATCAAAATTTTAAATACCAAAATACTTCTCCCCCTTTGCCAACAATGACAAAGTACAGCTGAACAACCACTATTTCCATTTGGTATTAAAATAATAAGAGTATGACAATAGAGAGTAAAACTTGTCAAAAACTAATTTAAAGTCCTGCAAAAATTATTTCATAGATAAGGACCAGGACTCAAGTAGGGAGGTAGCCACTTCTTTCTCTGTCTACATCTGGGAGACCTATTCTTCCATGGCGTCTATTGTGCTCATCTCTTGAGTCACCGTTAAGGCATCCAAATTGAGATAACATTTATGAAGTATTTGCAGGCGTGGGAGTAGAACTAGTCGTAGTTCTTGCAAATCTCAAGTCTGGTTGCCGATTTCCAACTCTATTTTGGCAGACTAGATATGAAACCGGTGAACGATTTGCCCATAAGCTGTAAAAGAGTCATATGGCAGCTTGAAGGTGCTCATGTATAACTACAAGTTAGATTATAGCTTTTGCTTATGTACAAGCACATCATCACAGAAGAGATGGGGTTGGCAAATCTTACTGAGTAGAAGATTGCCCTCATTCATAGCATCCCTTATATCTTTTTGAGCTTTTTGCAAATCAGACCGGAGCTCATTTAGCTTCTTCACCAGGGCAATGTTGAGAGCCTTTTGATGCTCTTTCTTGGCATTTTCCTCTACTACCTCTTCTAGGCTCTGCACCTGATCATCCACTACGGTGCATAGGAGCTTCAATTGTGCTAGTGATGTATCAGTATTGGGGAGGTTTGTGCCAGGTAACAAACCGGTAAGAGTGTCCATCGCAACTTGGATCACATCTTGCTCCTTCTTCCTCCTTATCACTTCAAGGCATTTTTGAGCAACCTTAATGCTTTGTAGCAGCTCCATTTCATTTGCAAACTGGAGGTCAATAGGACTGGTGAGGCCAGTCGGTTTTTCTTGACTACCGATTGCCTTTGGAGTCTCCATCTGAGTGCTTTTTGCCGCTTCTTCTTTCTCTTCTTCCTTCTTTTTCTTCTCTGCTTCTTTTTGCCGCTCCTCTTCCTTTTCCTCCTTTGCTTTCTTCTTCTTTGCTTCCTTTCTCTTCTCCTCTTCCTTATCCTCCTCTGTAAAGCGGAAAAATCGAACCCTAGTCGTTCTCCCCTCCCCAACTCCAAGGAGAGAGAAGGGAGAGTCACTAGGGTTGATGGTTTTCACTTAGGGGAGACTTTACATTCAAAAGAGGGGTTGAAACCCACAAGATCCAATCCCACACAAGGCAAGATTGGATTCTAAATGAGTTTCAAGGGTTGTGATAGCAAGGCTACCCTCTTTTGTAAAGAATGTAGATGGAAAGATTGAACTAGGAATGCATAGAAAGTGATAAAGATTCGCTTATAAACTGAGATAGGGATATAGGATGAAGCTGCGGACCTGGAATTAGCAGTAAAATGTCGAGACGATGCTGTCCTGCAAATTTGAGCAAAAGTTGACAGGACGATGGCGCCCGGTGTGCACACGGTCCTCCGAAAAATCCGCGAAACAAAGGGGGATCTGTTCGTCTCTTGTTGTAAGGATGTTTGTATCCTTATATGCGAAGGTATAGATGTTGTTGTTTGTTGTATGTTGTATGTTGTATGTTGTATGTAGCATGTAGTATGTGATCTCCTCTTCAATGGTTGAATCCTTGTCTTGAATGCAACACTTAGCCTTGAATGGAGACTTAGAATGATCAATTGCTTGAAAGAATGCTTGAATGCTTGAATATCGTTTTCACGCCTTTTCCATCATGTCGAATGAAAGAGGAAAATGTAGTTTATATACTTGTCAATTAGGGTTGAAAGACTGATTTTCTCGACCTTAGGCCGACCAGGGAAGTTAATTTCCAAATTGCAAACAAAAAGACCCGAGACCTCATCAGAGACCGGGCCCAAAATAGGCCCAGGGACTAGGGCGCTGGGCGCTCTGGTCCCACCTCCCGGGATAGCAGGGTACAAGGAGGATCAGGCCAGGGTGCTGGAAAAATGCAGTTTTGGGTGTCGTGAGCAAGTTTCGGGGTCTCCATTCAGGTTTAGTGTTGCGTCGCCATCGTGAAGACCCAAATGCGGTCGAAATTGCAAGTGTCGCAATTTTAGGACGCTACATTTAGCCCCCACTTTAGCAGGAGTATAAGTGTACGCTCATACTTCCGCTAAAGTACAAGGAAACAACATTGAAAAACTTTCACCACGTCAAGGAGGCAAGATACACCAAGCCCCCAGTGGACTAAGGATCTTACGACTTCGATTTACAAGGTAAAAGGGAAGATCATGAGGGAGAACCATGACTGTCAGTAGCAAGGTTCCCTCACTATGAGTCATGCAAGAAAGATATCAAAAATTTTCAAGACAAAGCTAAATTTGTCAAGAAATTTTCAAGTATCTTGAAAAGATATGAATGGGATGTATGCCCCCCTACGTTAAAGCGATCGCACACGCCTCACCGGGGGTGATTGCTTTAAGGTAGTGATACATATAAGAAATGAGAAAGGAGCACGTTATCGCAAGGATTTAGCCCCCAAGTGTGAGATAAGCCCAAGGATAATAGACACAAAACACAAAGCACGAGGTGACTTCGCTTTCCTCGGGGTCAATATGTTGTATGATAATTCATGTATATCATATGTATGTATGCATAATTGTTCTTCATTCCCCAATCAAGGAAGGTCACCTAGAAGAAGGGAACACATGTGTCTTTTGAGTCAACATGAGAGAGATCGAGAGATCTCAATGTTTTGCATCATCCTCAAGTAGACAACACTAAGGACAACAAATAGAAGAATGAGAGTAATACATAGAAGAAGTAACGAAAGAGAGGAGGAGAGAATCTGCTATGCTAATGAAACTAGTCTAGCACGTCATCTACCCCCCGATCTTGCTGATCAATGTTTCGGGAAGGCAGGGAACACGCTAGAGGAGGAACATCCAACACAGCAGATGGAGCTATCACAAGATCCAAACAAGGGCTATGTTCATATCCCAAGCCGTGGTGTTCTTGTCTAGGAGCTAGGATAAGTGCTTTAGAAAATTCATTAGATAAATGGTTATCAACATCAACATATTCATATTCACTATCAGAATGAACAGGAGAAGTAGCATTTTCATCATGAATAACATTTTCATCTATATCATCATCAAGATTTATAAAAATAGGATCTTTAACTCGCACAGGATCAAGACCATCATGCATCTTATGTTTAGGAGATTTCGGCTCAATCGTCGGCTGAGGAGAAAATGGAATAATGCTTGTTGAAGGTGTTTTTGGGGATTGCAAGGTTTGAGAAGCAGTTGCCTGAGCTCTAAGACGATGCTTTCATCGGCGTTCACGTGCAGAACGATTTCGTCTAGTATTAGTAGGAAGTTGCGAAGATTGAGGAGGAGGAATGTTCTCATCCTTATCACTTGGGTGTTTAGGTTGTGGTCTCTTAGGCTGAACAATAGGAGAAGAGGAAGGTCTCTTCTCTCCATAAGAGGAAGGAGGAGGAACTGCTCCATATAAAGGAGGAATATTTGGTTTTGGAAGGAGACCAAGTCCATCATGACGAGGAGGGCTAGGTCTACTTTTAGGAAGTTTATTAATCATAGGCATAGTCACATCCATAAGGATGGGTTGGGAATCTTCTTGAGGAAAGACATTAGTTTTATCTTTCAAAGGAAGAACTTCCTTCTCAAGAATGATAGGAATGTCAAGTTTGGGTGTTCTAGGTTCACTTAGAGATAGGATCATATCTGTTTTCCACTTTTGATAAGATTTGAAAAGATGATCACTTCGCGGAGGAAGAGATTGGAATTGTTTAGGCCAAAAGTAATCAAGAGGAACGCTAGAAGTTCTTTCAGCTGGTTTAAAGAGACTATGATTGACAGTAACAACTTCACCATTATTGGGAAATTTCAAACACTTGTGAATAGGAGAAGCAATAGCTTTCATGGAAGATAGCCAAGGATAGCCTAGCTTCACACGAAATTGTTCGGAAGATGGAATAATAGCAAAGTTCACATCAAAGGATTTGTTACGGACCTCAATAGGTAATGTAATAGAACCAATTGCAGGAGAAGAAAATGCATCAAATAGTTTCACAACCACATCTGTTTTGTCATAGATAACTTGATTCAATTGCAAAGTAAAAAGAAATTCTTCAGTAATGATATTAACCATACAAGAAGGATCAATAAGCACTCCATGGCAAGGTGTATTTTTGACTTTTGCAACTATATATAAAGGACCATCAGGTGCCCTAATAGTTTCACTAGAATCAAAGGTGATGGAGAGTTCTTTAGGGATTTTCTGCTGCTCCACAAAGTTAATCACATTCGGAGTCATAGACACAAGATCATCAGGTGAGACAGAGGAATCAGTAGTATCAATCGCATTAGAGGTATGAGAAGGTAATGGATCAGTGAAAATTTGAAGATTTTGGTTGGGAGGAGCTACAGATGTATTGCCTTTATCATTCACACCAGAAACAGAGATAGTATTATTATCAATCAAATCTTGAATTTTCCCCTTTAAAGCAAAACATTTTTCAGTATCATGCCCAGGTTGACGATGAAATTGACAAAAAGATTTGTTATCAAAATAGGGTGAATTAATCTTTGCAGGATCAATTTGCCTTATAGGAGGAAGAGTAAGCACATTTTGTTCCAATAACTTATTCATAATACTATGCAATGATTCATTCAAAGGAGTAAACTTTCTTTCTCTCTTGAAAAACTTAGAAATAGGAGACACACCTGATGCTGCATTCACATTGTTGTTGATGATGTTTTCATTGAATTTAATGGACTCTCTGTTCGGTTTAAACTTCCCAAATGGTTGTTGACTACTATCACCCTTATCACTCAGAGTCATAGGATGTGATTGTTCCATTTGACTCACAGTCAGTTGATAATTGTGAAGAGTTGCACACAACTGTTGGAAAGAAGTAAACTCAGAAAACAGGAGTTTTTCTCTAATGTCTTTTTGTAAATTAGAAATAAAGATTCTTTGAATATCATTGTCAGGCACTGGAAAAGAAATTTGAGCATACAAATGCTTATATCTACCAATGAAATCAGTCACTTTTTCTTTAACACCTTGTTTACAATGCATTAAATCAATCAAAGTAACTTTAGGACTTATATTGTTTTGAAATTGTTGAATGAAAGCATTTGCAAGTTGTTCGAAAGAAGTAATAGAATAGGAAGGCAACGAGCAATACCATTGTAGGGCTTTGTCTCTTAATGTTCTAGTAAACAATTTTGCAAGCAACCTTTGGTCATAAGCAAAATCAGTACATATTGTTTGAAAGGTCTTAACATGTGTTAGAGGATCACCCTTACCATTATAAAGCTCCAGATGTGGAATTTCAACATGTTTAGGGGGAATAGCTCGAACAATGTCAAGAGAAAGTGGGCTCGCAACATCAAATGTGGGCACACTAAACTTAGATTGATTCATAGAGGCAATTTGTTGTTGTAAAGAAGAGACAGTTTGTGCAAGATTGTTAATGGTCGCTTCAGTCGAAGAGTTCATATTAGACGTGTTAGATTGTGATGGAGGTGTTATGTTATTGAAAGAAGGTAGAGAGTAAGGTGGTGGGACACTATGATAGTTAGTCATAGGAGATGATTGGACAGGAGGAACACTACAAGGAGGAATGGAATGATTAAACGAGTTGCCCCCATGCGTCATGTTCATTTGTGGTGATATAATAGGAACACTCATTGAAGGAATGAATGAAGAAGTTGGATTGAATGAAGGAAGAGGGTTAATTGAAGAAGAGGGATTGCCCCCATGACTGGTGATCATAGGAGGAATGTCTTGTGTTGAAGTAGTCATTATGTTTGATGTAAAAGTAGGTATACTAGCAATAGGAGTCGTCAAAAGAATAGAATGATTGTCTTGAGTAGGAGGTTGTGTATAACCTAAGGTTTCGGCACAACTCTTCATAGGCATCACATTTGAATCCACAATGTGTGCAATACCACGCAAAATATCAATTCCATTCTTATCACTTTGAAGCATACGTTTTAGACCCTCAATTAAAGGAAGAGCTTGACTATCAGGGTATTCTTGAGACATCCATTGTCGAAAATCGTCAAATTGGTTATCCAATTTTGAAAGTTGTTCTACAGAAACCTCATAGAGAGCTTCTTCATCATTAAGAGGATTAGAGGAATTACCCATGTCCTCATTAAAAAGACCATTCAAATTAGGTTCCATCTCCTCAGTAATTAAACCTTGGAAGGACTTAATTCAAAGGCTTCGTCTAACGGGAATAGTGTAAGTAGGACTTATTGTTGTAAAACTCATGCACTAGAGAGAGAGAAGATTTTGAATTTTAGAGGTAGCAAATTTCAGTAAAATCAGCCAATCTTCTAGATTTAAGCTGTTAAATACAATCAGGACAATCTCCCGAAATTTCGGAAAAAATGTCCGGGACCGTGGCGCTCGGGGTGCACACGGTCCTCGCAACTTTTTTCGAAATTTGCAGGGATGAAAGTTATGATGATTTTACAGCTAACCTGAAAAAATTGAGTGATTTTACGATCTGTAGATAGGCCAAATTAAAGTTGCAATCTCAAAATTGAACCCTACCAAGATTGTCAAAAAATGCAAAATTTGAATTTTGAAAAAGAGAGGGAAACTGAAATTTTGAATTTTATGATTTTAGAGGGAATACCAAAAGCAATGCAAGTTTTGAAATTTGAAAATTGACTCAATTTCACGCAAAATTCAATTTTGAAAGCGGAAATCAAAGTTGTTGTAGTTAAGCACTTAATTTCAAAAGTCACAAATTGCAAAAATTTGAATAAATCACTGAAATTTCGAATGAATGATAACACACTTTTCAGATTTAGGACTGTAAGAAACACAATTTTGACACAAATTTCAATTTCAACAATTTTTGAATGATTAGAAGCCTCAATCCAAGCAATCACTAGACCAACTTTGACTGTAATTTTGAAGGTGTTAAAATTGATAAAATCAGCCAAAATTCTGGATTTTAGCAAGAAAATACAGTAAGATCTCGCTCCCGAAATTTCAGAAAAAATGTCGGGGACGATGGCGCTCGGAGTGCACACGGTCCTCGCAACTTTTTTCCAAATTTTCAGGGATGAAAGATATTGTGATTTTATTGCGGAATCCAAAGTTACAGCTGATTTGGAGATGTTTTGATTAGTGAAATTATCAGTCAAAGGTTGAATCAAGAGGGTTTCAAAAATCAGGGTTTTGACACTTAACCACTTAATTTTCAAAATCAAAGCACAAATATGAATTGATAATTTGTAATAGAAGGGCAGATCTGAAACAAGCATCAACAATTAAACATTTCACAAGTTTAATTACTTAAAAAGAAAATTTAGGGTTTTTATGCAATTAACCTCTAAAATTTTGCCAAAGATCAAACATGGAAATGTAATCAAGGAATCCAATTTTCAGATCTAACTATGAATAATCAGAAAGGATGTTCATGTCGGGTTCACCAAAATGTAAAGCGGAAAAATCGAACCCTAGTCGTTCTCCCCTCCCCAACTCCGAGGAGGGAGAAGGGAGAGTCACTAGGGTTGATGGTTTTCAATTAGGGGAGACTTTGCATTCAAAAGAGGGGTTGAAACCCACAAGATCCAATCCCACACAAGGAAAGATTGGATTCTAAATGAGTTTCAAGGGTTGTGATAGCAAGGCTACCCTCTTTTGTAAAGAATGTAGATGGAAAGATTGAACTAGGAATGCATAGAAAGTGATAAAGATTCGCTTATAAACTGAGATAGGGATATAGGATGAAGCTGCGGACCTGGAATTAGCAGTAAAATGTCGAGACGACGCTGTCCTGCAAATTTGAGCAAAAGTTGACGGGACGATGGTGCCCGATGTGCACACGGTCCTCCGAAAAATCCGCGAAACGAAGGGGGATCTGTTCGTCTCTTGTTGTAAGGATGTTTGTATCCTTATATGCGAAGGTATAGATGTTGTTGTTTGTTGTATGTTGTATGTTGTATGTAGCATGTAGTATGTGATCTCCTCTTCAATGGTTGAATCCTTGTCTTGAATGCAACACTTAGCCTTGAATGGAGACTTAGAATGATCAATTGCTTGAAAGAATGCTTGAATGCTTGAATGCTTGAATATCGTTTTCACGCCTTTTCCATCATGTCGAATGAAAGAGGAAAATATAGTTTATATACTTGTCAATTAGGGTTGAAAGACTTATTTTCCCGACCTTAGGCCGACCAGGGAAGTTAATTTCCAAATTGCAAACAAAAAGACCCGAGACCTCATAGGAGACCGGGCCCAAAATAGGCCCAGGGACCAGGGCGCTGGGCGCCATGGTCCTGGGGGACCAGGGCGCTGGGCACCCTAGTCCTGAAGGACCAGGGCGCTGGGCGCTCTGGTCCCACCTCCCGGGACAGCAGGGTGCAAGGAGGATCAGGCCAGGGTGCTGGAAAAATGCAGTTTTTGGTGTCGTGAGCAAGTTTCGGGGTCTGCATTCAGGTTTAGTGTTGCGTCGCCATCGTGAAGACCCAAATGCGGTCGAAATTGCAAGTGTCACAAGTTTAGGACGCTACATCCTCTACTTCTTCTTCTCTGCTTCCTTTCTCTTCTCCTCTTCCTTATCCTCCTCTACTTTATTCTTCTCCGCTTCCTTTCTCTTCTCCTCTTCCTTATCCTCCTCTGCTTTCTTCTTCTCTACTTCCTTTCTCTTCTCCTCTTCTTTATCCTCTTCTTCTTTCTTCTTCTTCGCGTCTTCTTGTTTCTTTTTCTCTTCTTCCTCTTTTCTCTTTTCCTCCTCTTTCTTTTTCCTCTCATCCTCTTTTCTCTTTTCCTCCTCTTTCTTTTTCCTTTCGTCCTCTTTTCTCTTTTCCTCCTCTTTCCTCTTTTCCTCTTCTTTTCCCTTATCCTCTTCATCTGCCTATTTCTTCTTTTCAGCTTCTTGTTGCTTCTTTTCTTCTACTGCCTTCTTTTCATGTCTTGTTCCTTTTGATGGTGCATCCTGAGTAACATTTTCACCATCTAAGGCATCTAAATCAATGGGGCCCATTTGTTCTGTGACCGATTCTTCTTCGTTGTCATACACTACATGCGGTTTGCCAGTTTTTGGTTCTCGCTCAGCTTTTCTGTTGGCTTCAGCCACTTGATGCATCTTAAGAGCTTCTTGAGCATGAGTATGTGTATCCTTGAACACTTCTTGACCCTTTCCTTCCAGTAACATGAGTCTTCTTCTTCTCATGAAGAAGAGGCCTTTGTATTTATTCATAACTTCGAAAAGTTTTGAATTAGATACATCAGGAAAATGTTGAGCAAATATTTTCTCCCTCATTTCATGTTCCTTTTCTATGGCAATGTGCCATTTATTGTCTAAAGAATTATACAAAGAATCTGGTGTCTCAGATCTAATTTCTGAAGGCGACCGGTCATTAACACACAAATACTTAATGATTTCTTGTTCAATTGCTTCCTTTTCATCATCATTGAAATCATCAAAACAATCAAATAAATCATTCAGCAATTTTCTCCTAATGTTCTTTATAGTTCTTTGACAATGTGTCAAAGGTTTGTAAGAAGAAATGTCAATATTTACCAGTGCAGATAATGCGGGTTCATTCTTTGTCTTTTTCTTTGTTTGCCTAGTCTTCTTCTTAGGCGGTTCTTCTGACACAGTTTCTTCTAAGTCAGGTGTATTGCTTTTTGTCTTCCGCTTCCTCTCGAAGACTTTTGCAGGTGCCGCTTCTGGTTTCTTCTTAACTGGTGACCGCTTGGTCACTTTGGGACTGGCTGCAGTAACCGGTGTCGATGCTGAAAGCACTGCCTTTCCTTTCTTTTCAGAGGGTTCTACAATTGGTGCAACCCTTTCCAAATAGGTGTCGGTTCTCTTTGCCTTAGGATCAAGGGGTGAGGCGATTAGGGTAGAAGCATACCCGTCCAGCATATTATTCATTACCTCATAGCCCATAGGCTCTACTTCTTCATGCCTAGGCTCAACAGCCTCCATTAAGCATTCATCCACTTTGATGGTGAAGCAGATGTCTTCCTCATACTTTTTGACTAAATCGCCAGATATTCTTATCCTTTGACTCATCTTGCATCTGAACTCATCAAAGTATTTGTTCAGTGCTTCCGGATAGCTGGTTCCAACTACTTGTAGGCTCTCCTTGATTTGTTTTGTTACCGATTGGTCGACAGACCACTGAATATCACCTACTCCTGGAAAGTAGCCTTGAAAGTAAAAGAACAACCCAACTAGTAGTTGTCTGAACTTGAATCTCAGTGCATTGTCCTGTTTGATTGACTTAAGATTCAACATAAGTTGTCTTTGCATACAAGTGCACAGATCAAACAATGCATCCTCCTTGATCATCCTGTAAGCCGCATTTACCATTGCAGTAGAGACAGAATTAATTTTGCTAGCAGAGAATGTCCGGTAACCTATCACCATGCAGGCATACTTGACCAGATCATCCTCGATTGAGTTGACGGTCATGCCACGTGAGTCGCTCACTGAACCGGTTAGCTTGGACATTTCAGTCTTGCTGACCTTCCTTAGGCTGGCACCTCCCCTGTATTGCAGAAACTAGTGACGACATGAATCACTTCTGGTGTGATGTCATGCGTCCACTCTAGGTACATCTTGTCACTGTATACCCTGCTTAGAATAATGCGAATGTGATCATCCGAAAATTCTTCAAGAAAGTAAACCGCATTTTGGAGTTTCTTCTTTTCCAGAATGCTGAATTCCGATTTAATCTTCTTATCCTTTCCGCAGAATAAGCTAAGCTGTGAATGGATCGCAAGAGACCTAGGTCTTCAATTTTGTAGTCTATGTAATCAGAAATCCCTTCTTCTACTATAACACCAGCTGGTACTTGAGACAAGGCATTATATTTTGACTTTCATTGTATGAATTCCATAGAATCAACAGTTGCACTAGAACTATCATGAGATGCAGAAGCCATGATAAATGAATAATTATGAGAAATACCTTCGCAAATTGAAATTTAGGGCTTTGCAATTTGAACTTTGCTTCACACTCCTTCGGATGCAGAGATACTGCTTTGCGTTCTTCACTCCTTCAACAGATGATAGCTTTAGATTCTTCTCTAGGTTTTTGATAAACTCTTTGATTCACAATGTAAATCGCTTTCCTTCGCTCTGCACTTGAAAAACTTCTTCGCACGAAAAATGATAAGTGAGAAATGATTTTAAAATTCCTTTTAAACAGGTTCTCCACCTACCATAATAAATGCTCCAATATTAGGGCGTAAACACTAATTTGTTTCCGAGCTTCTGCCGACTAACAGGTATCTCATATTGGTTAAGGTCTTTTACCGGTGTAAACCAAGGGTTTGAAGTATTTCGCCATTTGCTCCCCCTAAGCTTTTCTGATGCTTAGTTTGTCAGTTTCGTGATTTCCACACTAGGTGCAGAACCCGATTCTTCTTGCAACACTGCTAGTTTCTTTTTCCAGGTTTTGTTCATATCCGTTTGAACAGTTTCAATATCAATCTTTCCTTTTGGAGTGACTGGTATGTCATCCGATATGTTCTTTCTTGTTCTGCAGAATCTAGCAATGTGACCTAGTTTGTTGCAATGATAGCAGACCATTCTAGGTTCTCTCCAAGGTCCATTAATCATGTTATTGTTCTTCCTCCTGCATGTTGCAGCAGCGTGACAATAACAATGATAAATCAAACAGTTTGTTCTCCATCCAGTTGTCGCTTGATAGCCACTACTTCCTGACTAATGATTAAAGGCATTAAACCGGTTGTGATTCCAGTTCACAAAAGGTTTTGGACCAACTCCTTGAGTCCTTTGAGGATATCTTCCAGTGTTGTTCATAACAGACCTGCATTCAGATGCCTTATGCCCAAACTTGTTGCATGCATAACAATTACCATTGAACTTATTGGATCTAGGTGCATTGTTTATAAAGTAAGGAAAATTATTGTAGGCTTTGCTCCTACACACATTGGTAGTATGTCCTTCTTTAAGATAGTTAAAGAAAACAGGTTTAAACTTTTTCTTACCTTTATCCTTTGATGTCGGTTGTTTCTTCGATGCTCCAACATTTGTACCAGAGGTCTCACCTTCCTCATGACCAGAATAACCAAGTCCATCAGTATTCTTGACAGGTTTGGCAGATTCAAGCTTTTGCTCTAGCTTAACAATACTCTTGTTGAACTTAGCAAGTATTTCCTTTGACTCAAAGAGTTCTTTGGAAATAGCAACATTTGTTTCCATCAAGTTTGCATTCTCGGAGATGGTCATGTTCAGTTCTCCTTGCATGTCTTCCTTTTCCACTTTTCTCGCATGGAGTTGAGCAGTTAGGGCACTGGTCTCTTGCTTGAGCTTGGAGATTTCATGATCTTTGTCTTTTACTAGATCTTCAGCTTTCCTCCAGTTCTCAAGCTCTTGGCACATTCGAATAGTCAGTCCTTCCAACTCTTTTCTCAGGTTGGAATTGGATTCATTCATCTTTTCTACTTCTTAAATCAAGGCTTCCATGTCCGCTTCATCAAAAGAACTATTTTCAGATAGCTCCATCATTTTTTTAGCACGTTCCCTCCTTTTTGCTTGAGAGGCCTTATATTTGACCATAAGATCATCATAGGCTTGCTCAAACTAAGTGAGTCAATGAGTAAGTTCCCTCGTAGTGTATTCTCCCATATCTCTTTCCAAGTGGTTAGACTTGTAGAAAGGTTGGCTCTAATACCAATTGATGAATACTAAGAGGGGGGGTGAATTAGTATGCCAAAAATTACTATACTCAAACACTTTACTAGACTACCAGTAAACCGGTAAAACAGTTTGGCAGACAAACCAGTTAGCACACATGCAAACCAAATAGCAAATAATACATTCACCCATAGAAGCACAAACACCATAACACGAGATATTTTGACGTGGAAACCCAAATGAGAAAAACCATGGTGAGATAGAACTCACAAGTAACTATCTGCAGAATAGGAACTAGACCGGTTAAGGTCATACAATGTTCTTTACCAGAACAAATCCTGTTAGGAATCTCAATCTCTGTTAGGAGATAAGT
Source organism: Cryptomeria japonica (assembly GCF_030272615.1). Taxonomy (NCBI): domain Eukaryota; kingdom Viridiplantae; phylum Streptophyta; class Pinopsida; order Cupressales; family Cupressaceae; genus Cryptomeria; species Cryptomeria japonica. Next base: position 561,423,757 of record NC_081412.1, read on the forward strand.
CCAATTAAACACTACCTTGCTAGAGGATTTTAGATCCACAAATGTGAACCACCTTGTTAGAGGATTTTACAAAAGGCTTTTGGGCCTACTCGGTTAAGGGCTTCAGACTTGTCAAAGATGTGAGTAATCAACAAGTGAGTGGTCTAGTAAAATAGCACAGATTGCTTGGTTAGATCCTTGATAGCTCGTTCCTAATGCATTCCAGCATTACTTCAGTCTTCAACACATTCACTCTCTACCTCTTTTAGCAGACCTTAAATTTTCTACTATCTATACACTCACAAAAACTCTTTTGCCACCTTAAACCCTAGCAACAACATAAAACCCTCGACATGATGTCCTTATAAAGGAATCTGATTTCATGTCGATCCAATAGGATTATATTACAATTTCTTAGGTTCAATGCATCTAGACATATTCTGTAACACGACACAAAAAGCATCGTTAAAGTGTCGGCACCGCCAAACAATCGGTGGAAGGTAACTCATCACAAAATGTCGGTTGGTAACTCATCACAGAGTTTTACCGGTTCATACAAAATACTGGTTAAAGAAAAATACCAGTTGCCAGTTTGACAATAATGAAGACTGGGAAATATGAGTTGTGCTGCTTCGTTCCTTCATACCGCTTGAGATCCTCGAACCACTTGGGGTCTTCATACCGCTTCAAATTGGTAAACACTTTCTGCAAAACACCGATAGTCTAAAGACTATAATACATCATACCGGTTGGAACAAATACCGGTTGAGCTTTAACTTGTACATACAAAAAGTGATCTCAAATCAAGTATGTGTCCATCAATGACAATCACAACATTAATCATCAAAAATGCCAACAAAATGCTCATAATTTGTATGTTTATGATGAAATTTGCATTAGAAATTGCTTACATAAGAGGGTTATCTCCTAATATTGACACCCTTTTCACATTAGTTCTCTTTCTTGCATAGGTTATTTATTATTATACTTGTCACTCCTAGAGTCCTTGCCTCTTGACTCATGTGCCTTCACACTTGGATCTTTAGATAATTATCTTGCATATTTCACTATGCTTCCAATGTTTATTTGCATTGATTATTGCTTGTGTTTCCTTATCGTCGCATACAATTCATGGAACATCTTATTAATTTACATGCTTACATGTTTATCTCATACTTATTGCTTGAATTGCTTGGTGTGCCTTACTTGTTGTTTTCTAAATCGATATTTCTTAAATTCTTGTTATGCCTTATGTGAAGTTATCTATTGATAATTAATACATTTTCCTTGTGATTTCTACAATGTTGTGTTTGACAATATCACATGCTTATGCTTTACATGATGCTATAATTTTCCCCTTCTAATTCCTTGCATCCTTCAAGTATGCAACCAATTGGACGAGGCATATATTATTCTTTCTATTTTTTCATGGTTGTAAACAAAAATTGCATTTATGACAATTATGATCATTTTCTAGTTCTAATCAAAGTTTTATTACTTTTTTTTGCAAATAGAGTATGCTTTTGTATAGTCAAAGACCTTATCATGCCATCTATCAAGTCAAATCTTGTTTTATGTGGTAAACTCCTTTGGCACATTATTTTTTATAGGTGAGTTATGGACATGGGGTCCACTCTTGTATGTTAATTTAAAAAAATATAATTTGTATCAATCTCAAACAGGTGTGCCACCATATTACATGTTTTCAAGCTATTTTTCCTTTCTTTGAAGATCTTGATGTCATTGGATGCTTTAATTTTGATGGAGGATTTTTCTTCCTCTTCACTTCCATCCATACATGTTATATCTCAGTGGGGATATTCATTTATTTAATATTTTACCTATTAAAAGTATTGCCATTATTACTAATTGTAGGAACATCTACAAACCTATAAGAGATAACATGGTTTCTAGGCTGCGAATCAAAATTCTCCTAGGAGAAAGAGGAAGTTTCAATGATAGCAACATATGAACTAATTTCTATTTAGTCTCAAGGTTTTAATCCTATGCTTCAAGAAGAGGGGGGAGTTGGAGGAAATATCATTTCCTTGAAGTGATTGTGAAGGGACATAATTAGCTTGGCTAAAAGGCAAAATAGCAAAATGTCAAGGTTCGACCTTGACCCACCAAGTGGGCTGATTGTTAGGGGCAACATTAGCCTGCTAAGAGATGCACTAAGAGGCAAAATGATCGGTTGAGAAAAATTTCTACACTTGAAAGCAATCCTTTCATAATATATTGGTGTTTCCTACCTTCAGAGATATTTCAAGTGGGAGGCCTTTGGATAAATCAATATCCACTCATAAACACGTACAAGTGGAGCTTTTATAATTGATTGTTTTTTTTTTATGTTATGGTATTTGTCTAGGCCATTACTAATGGCCTTCAAGCACTGAATTTCCCAAAATTATAGAGGGAGGTAAAGTAAATGCACCTAGAAATATGTGAGGATAATGTCTCAATTTGAGGTTCGAAAGAGGGAAACCATGGCTTCATTCACAAGAAATATCCCTAGAAAAACTATGGACTAGTTTTGAGCACTGGTTCTTGAGAATCAAATTCCAAAATGAAGAACCTTTTGGTGCAGGGGTAGATTTTGATTTTTGCCTCCATGCATTCTTTCCAATTTTCATAGATCTATGAGTGAAGGTCACATAACTTTGGCAAAACTTTCATAAACTTGCAAATGAGAGCATGATCCTACAAATATTCCTCTTTGTCGCATGCAATATTATCCAAACAAATTTTTGGCACGAAGGTTGAATGGTAGACAAAAAAGTGGGGGTTTATTAAACACAATTGTGAGGAGAAAGGCAGTAAGGGTAACAAACTCACATGTCTCATTAGGGCTAGATTAAATGTGCCCCATTGTCCGCTCATGGGTGTCCTATAAAATCACATCCTTGAAGCTTGGTTGAGAGTTTGCATTTTGTTGTGAGGAAATATTAAAGGCTACCTTGAATTAAGGTTTGTCACATCTGTGGAAGAGACTGCCACAAATCCAAGACAAAGCATGTTGGGATTAAGGTGCCTTAACCTTAGGAGTCTCAAATAAATTTTTTAATTAATTTAATGGTGTTGTGTGTTGATTTTATTTATTTAATGAAATATTTTAAGTTTTGAAAGTGAAAAGCTTAATTGCAGGGCTCGATGCAAGTTGGGTGTCGCAACAAGCTTTGAGGAGAAAGCGAAATTGTGACACTTGTCACAATGACGGAACTTTGGAGAACAATTTTTCTTTGGAGCTCTTCAAAACCCCCTCCTTGTGACAAGTGGTTGCATAATTTGTTTTCCTTTCTTGTGCATGTTTTTAGAAAGATTCTCAGTTGGACCAAATCTTCCACATGGATAGACTTAGAGAAAATGGAAAGTTTTATATTAGCAAAAGGCTTGTTTATCTCATCTTGGATGACTTGTATTTGTGGATAAATAATATTTTTATTAAATATTATTTATGCAAGAGTTATACAAAAGGAAGTTTCTATTTACATTCGTAGATACACTGAATGTGGACGCTTTTGGGAAGCTATTTGTTTTTGCATTGTAAGCTCTATGGATATAAGGATTGCTAGAGGAGTTAAAAAGAAGAGAGGAGTTTCTTTTACAAGGGTTATGTTGCTAGATTTTATCCAAGATAGAGCGGGATATAAATCTCCATGTAAAGGCCTAGAGCCTGAAGATTGTATTGTAATTGTTTTCTGTTGCTGAATAATACAATGGCTCTATAATTTTGGAGTGTGGGGTTTTCTACCTAAAAGGGTTTTCTCCACAGTAAATCTATGTTCTATTCTTCTGTCTTTTTCTTTGGTTTTATGATTCTATGTTGTTGAATCTAAATGTATGCATGTTGCTAGAACTGTTGTTTGATCTAGCAAGATCTTAAATTGCAATCACTTTTCCTCTAAGGGTTAATGTGGGAAATAAATTGTGCATGGTTCCGCTTTATGGCATAGTAGTGTATGTTTATAATTAATGTTGGATGCACATACTAATCTCAAATGGCTTTTCTAGAAGATTTGTGGGTTGCTAACATGTACATTTTGTGAGTTGCATGTACTTGCATTTGTGTTGCATGGACTCACATATTGCTTGCATGTTAATGCAAGTGAAGATCCTTGGTATTTTGGGTTTTGGGTATTCCTTCTATAAAGATTTATTAGCCTGGCAAACTTGAGGGAATTTGAAGGAATCAACTGAAGATTGATTCTTTGGTGAGTGGATGTTTTGCAGTTGTTTTCAATCTTAGGTGACAACACGCATTTTGAAGGATGGTTAAGATGAAGAAAATGGAGTTGGTCATGTGGAAATGATGTTGATCCGAAGCTACTATTTGATAGCAAAATAATCCCTGATGCATGGGGTGTGTTTTTATGCCTTGTGGTTGCATGCAACAAAGTTTTTATATTTGGTGTTTGTGAGTAGCTCCCTGGTGATATGGAGAAGCTTGGGTTATTTCAACTATTGAGTGATGTGCTTATGCTGGGAGTTTTCTTTTTCCTAACTTATTGGAAGGTGTTTATTTTATTACCCTGAATGCATGGAGGCTATGGAGTTGATCATTTGATGATTAGGAAGCCTCCAAAATAGCCTATCTCCCTCATGTGCATGTACTGGTGGTGATTATGGAGTTGGCCTAGAAATGGACCTAGAGTTCTCGAGTTGCTTTTTCCTTATGGATGGTTGTACTTGCATGGCTCGAATTCATGTTCCTTGGATATGAGGGGTTTATAGATTTTCCTTGAAAATATATGGTGATGCTCATCTATGATAGTCCATTATTTTGGGTTAAGTTGTTTGGTGCTTTTTTAGACTTTTTGAGTCTTCTAGATGTGAAGTGGGTATGGATGTGCATGGGTGTTCTCAAACACAGTGGTTTTATAGGTTTTACACAATCAAGAAAACAATTACGATTTTGTGGAGCTGTAGAAGAGCTATTTTCTAGACCCTATTTCCTTTGGGGTGTTACTAGATGAGATAGTTGCAGTCCTGCATGCATGCTGAGGGGAGGTGAGCTACTTTCTCTACATTGGGATGTTGGTATGTGATTAGTCACTCAACATTTATGTGGTGATGCTTGGTGGATTCCTAGACTATGGTGCTCGATGTGGACATGATTGGCAAATTGGATTTGTGCTTGATTCAATGTTTGAGTCATGTTGTCTAGATGGTTGTTCTCTTTGAGATCTCATTTTGCATATCACTAATATGATCATGGGTTTACATGTTGCAATGATTGGTTCTACGGGTTATGCAGTTGTGTGGGTTGATCACCTATTCGGTTACAGTGGGATAATTTGAATATGGATTGTCTATATCCATGAGGTTTGATTAAGTGTTGATGCAGACTTGTTAGATGGCCTTGTATGTGGTCACTTGTGCATTGGTATGTTTGTTATGGGATGAGAGGATGGATGATAAGTGAGTACCTGGAATGTCGGCTATGGGGTCCTATAGCATGGTATATTTCCTTGGTTTGGAGATCTTGGTTTCACTTAGTGTGATATAGTACACTTGTATGTGTGTGGACCTGGATGATTTATAGATTTGGGAGATGGTGTGTCATGTGCTTGGAGAGCTCAGTATCACTATTCAGTGGGAGCTTTAGAAGTGACTATGTATTCATCACTTGGTGATGGATGATCTTCTTTGGTGATGCAGATGGTTTGGAGGGACTCTTAGATCCTATTGTTGTAGAAGGGTTCCTTCACCTTTGCATGTACACTATTTGAGGATGTATAACATCTTGGAGCCATGGAGGGTTCTTAGAGTCTTTGGTTTGAGGTGTTGGTGGTGCTTGACAAGTGATGTTGGTTTAGAGTATGTTGGTGTTATGTCATGGGATACTCTTGTTTGTGCACATTAGAGTTTGGCATGATACATTGCTCTTGAGACTATGGTATGTTCACTTGGAGCATGTAATTTCCTAGGAGGGGATGGTAAGATCATTATGTCATGATGGGTTCCTGATTCAACTAATTGTAGCTTTGATAGTGGTTTGGTGAGTTCTCTTTGTATTGGGTGCATTGGTCATATGCCTGAGAACTTCATGGGAGTGTAGAGATGCATTTAGAGTTTGGCATGTATTGATCATTTGCTGGTACTCATGGATATATGGAGACTTAGGTGAGGTCGTAGTTCTCTTGAGATGAGAGACATGTGCTAAGATGGTTAGCCTTAATGAGATTTTAGCTGGAAGTCTGAGGAGTCTACACCTTGATTGGATGTGAGTTCAATAGAGACCTATGAGGAGATTGCTCTTGGATGAGTTGTGATGACTAGGATATCTTGGAGGAGCATTCTTATTCCCCACTCTTGGTCTACTTGGAGGTTTATCACTTGAGTGGTATTGCCCATGTTTCTCTTGGGAGGGTTATGCTTTTCTTTCATATTCATGGATCTTGAGCTAAAGCTAGATAGTGATGGAGGATTCATTGTGAGTGATGGATAGCATGGTTATCTCCTTGGAATTTGTTTTCTTTTATAATGATCATAGGGGATGGTAGTGGGCTAATTTATTGAAATGGTAAATTGAGTAGTTTGATCTTCTTTGAGAGGCTTACATACATGTAGGTTAATGATGCATATGTTATATTTGATCTCTTGAGGTTGAATGGGTTTGGATGTTATTATGACTTTTCACATGGGGACATGAAGGAGATCTTACTTGGCATAACTGACATTTAGAGGTGTTTGTAGAAGGAAAGCAACATGTTTATGGTTTACAATTTCTCTCTTTGATCTTAGTTATCTTCCTAGATGTTCTGATTCACTTGGCATTGGATGTGAGGGTTTGTATGGAGTTGTAGTGATTGCTAAGTTGTGGTAATTTGTTGTCACTTGGGTGATGACATGAAGGTTCTTCTACCAGATGTGGAGAACTTAGAAGAGCTATGGAGACTTGTTGAGAAAGATGTTTCTTAGAACTCACTTTTGTTTGTAGGATGTGCATATCTTTGTGGGTGGTCCTTGTTACTACATGGTTACACATTCTATGTATTGTGATTGGTAGACTATGTATTCCTTTAATCCTTTTATAATTGTCATTACCCATGCAGTGGGAGTTCCTGAATGTGTTTGGTCTTCATTGACTAGTTTGCACATGGAGCTTGAGGTTGAAGCTTCTTGGGGTTATTTATATAGGTGGCATGAGTTTATTGATAGTGTATACCTTTGAGGTATGTGTGATTGGATGGATTAACACTTGTCATGGGTGCTATTTTTAGTTGCGTGGGTTTATCAGTTGGATGGGAGCAGTCAATCTAATTGTTTTTCTGGGGTGTTTTATCTTGTATTCTGGAGAATTACTTCACAGTTGTGTTTTGGTTACGGGCTTTGAAGTTGATGTTGTTGATGCTTTTGTATAGCTCATGAGCTTAGTGGAGTGGTGGCAGTATCATGTAGCCTTTAATATCATTGGGATCTTATGCTTGTGTTCTTTGGACTGGTACTTTTTCACCTTGGCTTGTTCCTTTTCTTCCATAGGTGGCATGTTGGAGGATGGCAGGGATTGTTGCCTGAGATGGTGGAAATCATGGATGTTATTGCATATTTCTTGATGGAGCATGATAACATGTTTTGGATCTATGTGGTTTCATGGATGGTAGTGATGATGTGATTTCATTGGGTGGCTCTTAGCAGTGCAAATCTAGTGATGAGATGACTCTTTTAAGGTCTTCGTTAAGTGGGAGATTGTTGGGATTAAGGTACCTCAACCTTAGGAGTCTCAAGGAAATTATTTAATTAATTTAATGGTCTTGTTTGTTGATTTCTTTTATTTAATAGAACATTTTAAGTTTCCAAAGTGCAAAGCTTACTTGCAAGGCCCAATGGCAAGTTGGACCTATAACAAGCTTTGAGGAGAAAGTGAAATTGTGACTTGTCACAAGGAGGGAACTTTGGAGAAGAAATTTTCTTTGGAGCTCTTCAAAACTCCCTCCTTGCGACAAGTGGCTGCATAGTTTGTTTTCCTTTCTCGTGCATGTTTTTGAAAAGGTTCTCAATGGGACCAAATCTTCCACGTGGATAGATTTGTAGAAAAATGGAAAGTTTTATATTAGCAAAAGGCATGTTTATCTCATCTTGGATGACTTGTATTTGTGATAAATAATATTTGTATTAAATATTATTTATATAGGAGTTATGTGAAAGGAAGTTTCTATTTACATTCATAGATATATTGAATGTGGACACTTTTGGGAAGCTTTTTTATTGCATTGTAAGCTCTACAAATATAAGGATTGCTAGAGGAGTTAAAAAGAAGAGAGGAGTTCATTTTACAGGGGCTATGTTGCCGAATTTTCTCCAGGATGGAGCTAAATATCCATGTAAAGGCCTAGAGCCTGAAGATTGTATTGTAACTATTTTCTATTGTTGAACAATACGATGGCTCTCTGATTTTGGAGTGTGGGGTTTTTTACCTGAAAGGGTTTTCCCCATGGTAACTCTATTTTTTATTCTTCTATCTTTTTCTTCTTTTTTATGATTATGTGTTGTTGAATCTAAATGTATGCATGTTGCTGAAACTATTGTTTGATCTAGCAAGATTTTAAATTGCAACCACTTTTCCTCTAAGGGTTAATGCGGGAAGTAAACTATGCTTGATTCCATTTTATGGCATAGTAGTGTGGATTTTTAATTAATGTTGGATGCACATACTGATCTCATATGGCTTTTCTGGGATGCCTATTTACCCTTCAAAGCATTGGATCCTCCTATGCATCCTTGGCAAGGCTTGAGCCGTATGAATTGACCTTGCATATCGAAGATTGTGCCTATGTGGGAAGATGAAACACAATTGCCAAAAGAGGAGGAGCGAACAACAAAGTTCAAAGTAGAGCAAAGCACCATCAAAAGTTTAAAAAATTCCTTTATCACCTTATTCTTGTAATTAGAGCCCTTCACTTTTTTTTTTGGTTGGTTGATGTCCTTTGACATTTGTTTGCTTGGTCATTATACTTTTTGCTCGGTTAAAGTGATATGATTCCTACTTCAAATTTCTTAGCCTACTCCTTTTTACTTTATATAGACAAACTTTAGTAGGTTGTGATTATGGTTATCTTTATATATGCTTGGCATATGCTATTTATTATATCTTTTTAATCTATTCTTGTAGCTTCTTAATGGAATACATGACCATGAGAGTACATAATAAACATCCATGATCTACATACTTTATGTAGACCTAGATTCTTCACTTAGTGTCTCAAAACTATTCATTTTTTATGTTGTTTTCTCAATTTTCCTTTGATATTAATTCTCATAGTAGCTCACATGCAAGTCAAAGTGGGGGAAAATAAAATGGCAAATCACTTACCCATTCTTTTCCCTTATATTTTGTATGCATGGTGATTAGAATATCCTTTATTTATTAACTAGTGTGTAAGATGGTGTATCTTACACAAAATTTAGCAAATGATATTGCCCTACGCAAGTCCCATCATCATTTAGATCCTTAGAAATTAATCCCCATCCTCGAATCTATCATTTATTTCTCTAATTTAGGTATTTGATTCCATCATTTATTCAAATTATTTCCATGCCTATAGATCTAAATGCTATAATTTGAAAATTCAAAACTTTGTCGACATTTTTAGTAGTAATTATAAGTCAAGTAACATGCAAATTACTCCAAATTGCACAAAAGGGTGGTGCATTTAAGGCACTAATGGGATAATTCATTTAAATCATGGTTGGAAAGTGGAAAGGATATCACTTAGGTTAAATAGCTAAAGGAAGAATCATTTTTTCTTTATTTGTTAGTGGTATCATCTTATAAGCATACTACACACTTACTTCTTGTTCTCACCATTTTTAGAATTGATCCAGTTGAGGTTTTGATCAATGTGAACATGATCCTCAAAATTCAACACTCTCCAAAGGTGTTTCTAAACATCACATGTTCCTTATCAAATTTAGAGCACAAAAATATATGCAAACGAGTTTTAATGATCATAATGTTTAGCTAGACCAAATTTGCAAATCATAAATTCACTTTGCACAAAATTTTAGATTTACACTCACATATATCACTTCTCCAATTATAATAAGTGAATTTCTAACATTTATACAACAATATTTTCCTCAAATTAAATACTCTCATATTAATTTCATTAATTTTAACATTTACTACAATATAGAATAGGCTATCAATCTCACCTTATTTAACTAAATTATTATTATTTAATCATTTTTATGTCAAAGGCAATACCCTATATGAAGTGTGCAATCTACTTATAGAAATCAATGGTCAAAAACTAACTAGAAGGATGCAAGACAATTGAATTGATCTCAACCGTATATTTACATTAATATTGATTTTTAAAAAAATGATTAAAAACTAAAAAATATTTTTTAATCTTATTATTTAGAAAAAGAATGTGCACAAAAAAGAAAATCTATAGCCTATATGAAGTGTGCAACCTACTTATAGAAATCAATGGTTCAAAACTAACTAGAAGGATGAAAGACAATTGAATTGATCTCAACCGTATGTTTACATTAATATTGATTTAAAAAAAAAGATTCAAAGCTAAAAAATATTTTTTAATCGTATTATTTAGAAAAAGAATGTGCACAAAAAAGAAAAAACTACTATACCCTATATGAAGTGTGCAACCTACTTATAGAAATCAATGGTTCAAAACTAACTAGAAGGATGCAAGATAATTGAATTGATCTCAACCGTATGTTTACATTAATATTGATTTAAAAGTAAATGATTAAAAACTAAAAACCATTTTTTCATATTATTATTTAGAAAAAAGAATGTGCGCAAAAAAGAAAATCTACTATCTTTTGCTTTTGATAAGAATATCTTTTAATATTATCTTCTTTTATTTATGAAGTGTGCAACCTACTTATAGAAATCAATGGTTCAAAACTAAATAGAAGGATGCAAGACAATTGAATTGATCTCAACCGTATGTTTACATTAATATTGATTTTTAAAAAAATGATTAAAAACTAAAAAAATATTTTTTAATTTTATTATTTAGAAAAAGAATGTGCACAAAAAAATAAATCTATTATCTTTTGCTTTTGATAAGAATACCTTTTAATATTATCTTCTTTTATTATGAAGTGTGCAACCTACTTATAGAAATCAATGGTTTAAAACTGACTAGAAGGATGCAAGACAATTGTATTGATCTCGTATGTTTACACTAATATTGATTTTTTTTAAAATGATTAAAAACTAAAAAACATTTTTTAATCTTATTATTTAGAAAAAGAATGTGTGCAAAACATAAAATCTACTATCTTTTGCTTTTGATAAGAATATCTTTTAATATTATCTTTTTTGATTTGAATATTCCATTTTTTTTAAGTTTCAAAAATGGAAAAGAAAAAATTAGCCATTTTTCCTGCTTTTTTAAACGATCTGATGTCATGGAAATGGGGACAAGGCAACAACAACATTCAATGTTAATAAGTTAGTTTCAACCATAAAACCAAAACAAAGAACTAAAAACCATTCCAAACATATCAAAAGAGATTTCAAAAAGCATGAAAGAAGTTTAACAAAACAAAACAAAGAAGAAGAGCCTCCCTAAGATGCTTCCATGATGCCTTTTGATGCTTCTCCCTTGTTTCTCCCCTCTCCAAGTCCCAAATGAGTGAAGCTCTCAGCTTTTAGCACTAGCCACAGATGTCATATGGAGATTCAAGATGGTTGGATGTGATAAACAAATGCTATGCAAGTGTAGATAGTGATGCTATGAAAAAGCTCTATGTCAATACCAATATAGCAACAATACTCTAATGCTTCATTCTTTGCTTGAGGAGAAGGATTCTATTTATAGAAGAAATGGGGAAATGAAGGGTTAAGATTGAGCAATCTTAACAAGGGTTAGGATCGAAAGATATTCAATCCATGTGAGACTTTCAACCCAATCTCATGTTGACAAGTGTCACCATGAGGAGGCTTGAGAGGAGAGATAAGAAGCATTAAATGCTTGAGGGGACATGATGGTTACCCTAGGGGGTTGGGTTAGGGTTAGGTTAATGAATATTCCTTTTATCCAAGGGATAAATGAATGTGCAAGGGTTAAATGGTTACCTTAGTCAAAGAAATAAATGCTTTGAAGAGACCCATTAGTTAAAAGGATGGTTAAGTTAGAGGAAAGTCTCTAACCAAAGGTAAAAGGTGAGTTAACCATAAATGGTTATGTAAGAGCCTTTAATGATTTGGAAGACTTTAGAGGTTAACCATTTGAAGACATAAAGCCTTTAATGGTTATTGAAGACTTTGGAGGTTTTTGAGAAGTGACTTCCTTTTATTTAGGAATGTGACAATGATTAGGATAAGATTAGGCTAATTAGAAGGAGTTAGAAGAATCTATAAGGGATTTAGGCATGCAAGTGGATTTTGTAGGAGAATGCAAGTGGGAGGAATTTTGGGATTTTCAATTGAAATAAAATCATTTATTTCAATTAAATGGTGTAATTTGCATTTGGATAAATATTTAAATAAATATTAATTTATTTAAATGTGAATGTGAATTTTAGATTTTATTTAAATAAATCTTAATTTATTTACATGAGAAAAATGAAGATAAAGCATTAAATGCTTGAAGACTTTTGAGGGAAACCATTAAAGGCTTAAAAAGACTCTAGAAAAAAGCCATTAAGTTTGAAGACTTTAAGGGAAACCATTAAAGACTTAAGAAGACTCTAGAAGGAAGCCATTGAGTTTGAAGACTTTAAGGGAAGTCATTAAAGGCTTGAGAAGACTTTAAAAATAAGCCATTAAGTTTGAAGACTTTAAGGGAAACCATTAAAGGTTTTAAGTGGGTGAGGATAAATATGAATTTATTTATTTAAAATAGTTTTGCAACTTGCAAGTGGGTGGAGGATAAGGGTGATTTAAATAAGTGTTAATTTATTTAAATGTGAAAGATGAGATTTTGGGGGAATTAAATAAATATAAATCTATTTAAATGTGAGAGAAGATTTAATTAAACAAATAAATCATATTTATTTAATTAATGGTCTGAATTTGGTTAAGTGAATTAAATCAAATAAATTGAATAATTTATTTAATTAATAGGAGAAGAGGGTTAAGATGAATTAATTAAATATTTGATTGATGGTTAAATAATCAAATAAATACTAAATATTCATTTAATTAAATGGACAGATTTATGTGACTACACGATCAATTTTTCATTAAACTAAAAAATTATTTAAATATTAATATTTTTTTAATGAAATGACTAATAATGATTCAGAATTATTAGAATTAATTTACTTTATAATTATTTGTATTATTAAAATTTTAAATATTGTACAATAATTATATTTTGAATTAAAAATCTATCTTTTATTTCTATCATCTTTTGATAAGAAAAATAATAAGTTTATCTTCTTTTATTAGGATATCCTATCTTTTATTTTATTAAATTATTTTAATAATCATCTTCTTCTTTTAAGGTTTAATATACATTAAGTTAAAATTTAATTTTAATTATTTTTGTCTTATGGAGTTACAAATAATAATTTTTAAAGATAATAGAATCAATTTAATTTATACATTGTTGTCTTATTAAATTTTGATTTATTGTAGAATAATTATCTTTAAATTTTTATTTCTATTTTTATTTATATAATAAAATAATTTTCATCTTTAAACCTAAATTAAAATTTAAGAGTAAGAGATCAAGAGAAAGAAACTAAATTTTGATTACTTGTTTCATGCTAATAATTTAAGGATATCATGTGTCCTTGGCTAGTTATGCTTACAGTAGCATGTCAATTGAATTCTCTCTCTCTCTCTCTCTCTCTCTCTCTCTCTCTCTCTCTCTCTCTTTATGTTTGTGTGTGTGTGTGTGTCACACATTCCCTATTTCTCCCTCCCCATTGCCATCTCTATCTCTATCTTTGTCTCTCTCTTATACACTCCTCTCCCTTCATCTCTCCTACTCTCTCTATTTTTCATTTCCTATATCTTTATCTCTCTATCTCCCTCTCACTCATTGTCTCCCTCATTCAATCTTTATTTCTCTCTCCTTTCATCTTTTCCTAGATCTCACCCTCTCTATATATCACAAGTTATATCTTCCTTGTATCTCCTTTCTATCCCTATCTCTACCTCTTTCTATCCCTATTTCTCCCTCCCTTGCCCTATTTCTATCCCCATGCCTCCCCCCCCCTCTCTCCCTCTCTCTCTCTCTCTAACTCATATACACACTCCTTGTTTCTCCCTCCCTATCTATATCTCTATCTCTCTATCTTTCCTTCTCTCTATCTCTTTCCCTCCCTCTAAACCTTTATTACTTGTCTTTGTCACTTTCTTTCTCTCACTCTTACCCCCCCTTTCTCTCTCTATCTATCTATCTCTCTTGCTCCTCTTTCTATCTACTTCTCTATATACCTCTCTATATATCTCTCTTTATCACTCTTTGTCTAACTGTTTTCCTTTATCTATATCACTCCCTCTTCCTCACTCTATTTGTTGATATTTATCTCCTCCCTCTCCTCTCTTTATCACTTTCTATCAATATCTTTATCTACCCGGACATCTCTCTCTCTCTCTCTCTCTCTCTCTCTCTCTCTCTCTCTCTCTCTCTCTGTATCCCACTATCTATCTCTTCACCATTACCTCTCTCCCTTTCTCTTCTTGTATATATCTATCTTTCTCCCCTCTTCCAATATATAAGTCACCTTTTTCTTTTTTCACTTAAGCTTGCTTATTAGGGAAAAAATAGTTTTTTTATTAAAAAAAACACAAAAAAAAACGCCCCCTAAAATTTCTTTTTGAAAAAAAGAAAAAACAATTTGTTTTTTATTTTAAAATGCATGCAAAAAAAATTGATTAAAAAACCAAAAAAATACATGCAAAAAAAAAACTTTTTGAAAAAAGAAAAAAAAAACAATTTGTTTTTTTTGTTAAAAAAAAAACATGCATAAAAAAATGATTTAAAAAATCAAAAAACACATGCAATAAAAGAAAGTATTTTTAGTTAAAAAAAACTATTAAAAAACATGCAAACATTTTATTTAAAAAAAAAGGTATGAAAAGTTTTTATAAAAAACTAATAAAAAAAAAAAAAAAACTAGTAAAAAAACATGCAAATATTTTATTTAAAAAATAAAAAGGCATGAAAAGTTTTTATAAAAAAAATAATTCAAAATTTTTTTTTTAAAAAAAACTAATAAAAAAATAAAAGTTTTTTAATAAAAAAACTAATAAAAAAGAAAAACTTCCAAATTTAAATTTAGATTTTTTAATAAAAAAATTTCTTTTATTTTGATTTTTAAAAAATAAAAAAATAAAAAAATAAAAAATTGTACCCATGTTTGTACGCTAGCTAAGTAGGGAAAATTTTCTCTCTGAAGCAAACAGTGTCCGATTTGAGCGAATGAATAGGCAATCTTGGGGTTTTTGGACATTCTGAGTCCAATGGTGATGTTGGTTTGAGCCCAATGTGCTCGGATTGCTAGAAATTGTGAATATCTCCAAAAAAGGCATACAGGGTCTTCAGATCTGAGCTCTGATACCATGTTAGAATTCATGATTGTTGAATTCTCATAAGCCTAGATAATCATCTGCAAGAATACCTGTTACATACAAAGAAGAAATTGCACAACAAACGAGAATATTGAAGACAATAACAAGAACTGAATGCTTGATTGAATATTGCTTGATTTACAATGAAAGATATGTCATCCTTATAAATAAATCTAATTCTAAAGATATAAACCCTAAAAAGAAATTAATAATTAATAATGAATTAATTATTAATATACCTAAGGGATGCATGCATATTAAATGCCTAAAAAAGCTTCTAAATTTAGCTTAAGTGAAAAAAAAAAAAAAGGTGACTTAATTAATTAATCAATATGATTAAATTAATTAAGTAAATAAAACCTTTTACTCTAACAAAAAATTGATCAAATTTTGCCCTAATTGACATGTTGTCACAAAAGTTTGCACCCTGTGATGATCAACCCTGATTATCAACCTTGTGAAACATGGAAACATGTTGGTGTAAATAATTATTCATCATGGATATTATTACACCTTACTTAAGTTTACTTAGGAAATGCATATCATAGTAGTTTGGGTATGGGACACTTGGTTGTTTGTGCCACATTAGGATAGTGTGTGTAGGAGAATTTCCACCTTTTGTGGTCTTATCTTGTTGTTACATTCCACCTTCGGTAGGTGATCCATTTCATGTAGAATATTTTATTATTTCTCCTACCTACCACACCTATTTCCTACCTACCCTTGTTTCTTATTGAGCCACATGTCATGTTTGTGTGCTCACATATCCATATAGCTTTGCCTATATAAACAGGCTCATATTCATTGTATGTAACGATTGATGATCGAGTTGATCAATATTTACATATTGATAGAATACACTTTATTCATATCATCTATTTTGTCTCTCTATTGTACTTTTCATTGAGCTCTTGATCTTGGCAAAATCTCACATGGTATCAAAGCCTAAAGGGCCTCTTTGATTAGTCTTTTGGAGGCTTCAATTTTTGGATTTGAGGTGCTATTTTTGGGGGCATCATACAATGATTTGGACATCACGGTTGAGTCTGGGAGGCTATTTCCATGAATTTTGAGTATAAATTCGGTGGCCCTGCATCACCGGTAGCACTTCTGACTTCCAGCTCTGGACGTTGTGTTTTGTTGCATCGACAGCCTGGTACGCTGCCTGCTAGTCCTCTCACTGCCCTTGGCCCCGCCGCCGAACCTGTCATGACCCCGCCGCTAGACCCGCAAACAGACCAACATCGACTTCCCCAACTTCATGTACTGCCACGCGGACTGTACACCTCAGCCACCTCATCTGCCCAGTTGGCGCCCACTCCGTGTTGACAGCTAGCAGCCACACATTTTTTCGAGCCCCTGTGCCACATGGCAGCATTCTATTCGGCTGTACATCTAGTCACTGTGCCACATGGATGATGATGTCATCGTACAAACAAGTTTTGCAGGGGTGCAACGACCAGACGGGTGTCAATTTTAAGCCCATCATTTTCTGACATCAGCACCACATCAACAGTATTTTGAAAATTTTTAACCCCCTCTCATTGAGCTTTTCAGTTTTGCAGTTCAACTTTGGAAGGCCATATCTTGCTCATTTTTGCTCCTTTTTTGGTGCAATTTTTTTTGAAATGGGCTAGAATTTTGTGCTCTTCGCAGTGATGGAATAATTTTATTATTTTGATGGACGGATTTTTCATAAATTATAGATCTTCATGACTATACCTGTCTAATCCCTGATTTTGCAACTTCAGAGGCTTCGTTTGGGGTCATACGACCTCCTTTTCAAGTGCCAATTTTTTTGAAAGTGCATAATTTTTTGTCTACTTTCATAATCTACCACTTTCTTACAGTGATTTTGAGTAGAAATTGTACTTTCAGTATTTGGTCATTTTTGGCCTATTTGGTACTTGTATTTTTGCTTGGATCTCAGTTTAGATCACTTGTAGTATTTGTTGAAGTCTCTTATAGCCTATTTGAGGCAGTTGTAAGATTGAAATCATAAGTCCACCTCACCTTGTTTTGCAAGTGGTCCATTGTATGAGCACTAAGTATAAAGTGCCAAATCACCATTTTGTGGCGGGGGCGGGGGGGTGGTTCTTGATTGAGTATTTTGGGGGGGTGTCTTGTGTGATCGTGCCTCTCTCTATCTTGTGTTTTTTTCATTTTGGTGTTATGGGTTCTCCTAAATTTTCACTTTTAACTCCTCATAATTATGGTTCATGGAAGATTAAGTCCTGGAGTGAACTAATGAAAAAATGACTCATTCATTATGTAAATGGAACTATTAAAGCACCACCTGATCCTAAGGTTGATCCTAATGCTCAAATTGAATGGCTCACTAAGAATGCTATGACACTTGGAACTCTAGAAAGTATGTATCAGATGACCTCATTTTTCACATTGAGAAGTGTACAACAATTAAAGAGGCTTGGGATATTTTTGAGAGATTGTATGGTCAAGTTGATGAGATTAAGGGCTACAAGCTTGATAGTGAACTCACAACTTTGGATCCCAAGGATTTTGATACAATCTAGGATTATGTCACAAAAGCAATTGAGCTAAGAGCAAAGCTAAAGGATTGTGGAATTGATAGAAAAGATGCTCAATTGGTTTATAACTTGTTGGACAAGCTTCTTTCAGAGTATGCAACCTTTGTATCTAGCTTTCACACCCATAGGTTAGCTCAAGGTTCCTCTTACACTTCTCCCTCATTTGATTCATTCACATAGATGTTGATACTTGAGCAATCTAAGTTGACCAAGATGGGGATTCTCAAATCTTCAAAGTCACAAGCTTTGGTGGCTAACAAAGGGAATCAAAGCAATCAAGGAAAAGGCAAGAATAAAAAGCAACCTAAGTCTAAACCACAACAAGATGGAACACAATCTTCCTCTCCACAACAAGGTGATTCTACATTCTCACCTAAGAGGAAATCCTATAAAGACAATCTTTTTTGTGCATATTGCAAGAAGTCAGGACATGATGAACATCATTGTTACAAGAAGGATATTGATGGGTTGAAGAATCTTCTTGAGAAGAACAAAATCAACCTACCTTCTAGAATGTCTACATCGGCTTATTCTTCCAAGGAAAAGGATAAAGGAAAGGATCACTATTTTGGGACAAATAAAGGAAAGAGACAAGCTCTTTGTGCTACTACAAGTCATGATTCAAGGAGATGGCTTCTAGATTCAAGGTCTTCTCATCATATGGCGTCTTCACAGTCTATGTTATCTTCATTTGAGCCTTGCACCATGCCGCAAATTTTGATGGGCAATCATACATATATGGATGTGATTGGGAAATTATCTATTGCCATTGAGGATACCTCCTTCAATGATGTGTTGTGTATACCCCATTTGACAAACAATCTTCTTTCCATCTATCAAATCACACATGGGGCAACTAGGAAAACTATGGAGTTCACACTTGATTCAGTTATCATTAGAGACTTGGAGAGTGGAGCTATCATTGCGACTGGGGTGGTTGATCATGCACCTCGATTGTACTCTTTTTCACATTTTGGTCCTATTGATGAGGTTGATTCTTCCTATGTTGACGATTCAGATTTTGAGGAGAACTTTGGGTGTTTTCACATGTGACCCCGTTCTTGAGCCTTGCATTTCATCTCCTCCTATTGATATCACACCACCTATTGCACCTGATGATGTAGCTAGTGTGACAATTTTTCCTTCTTGTGATTCAGTGCAACAGGATATTTCATGTCTTCCAGCTTTAGTTTCATGGGATGACTACTTGACAGACATTGCAGGTTTGTTTGTGGAGTCCTACATTGCAGATTTGGGAGATATCATTGATGACATTCATCTTCTCTTTGATGGAGATGATCCTTCTTCAATTGTTGCAAGGGAACACTCTAACCCTCTTGTGCATTCTCTACATGATTCTTCTTTCTAGGTTGACATGATTGTGGATACTTTTGTACAACAGTTGGAGGTGTTCTTTTTATCTTTAGAGGAGACAAGTGAGTCTTTGGATATTGTTCTACATTCTTCTCCACTAGATTTTGAAGTGCCTTTTTCAACAGTGTAGACCAGTTTACCACCTTTGGAGGGGGTAACCTTCAACATCGACATGGGCACACTTGAGCAGTTTTCAGAGATTCCATTCATCATGTGTTTTTTTTCCTACATCTTCCCTTCATGATTGGGGATACTTCATGGATACACCTTTGGTTTTGTTTCTTCCTAAGAGGAGGAATGTTGTTCGACGTTCATGGAGTAGTTTCTTCATTCATCATCGAGCTTCTATCATTGGTGCACATTCTACATTGAGGGGGGGCTTCCTAGTCTCTCTTCTTCTTCTCTCATATGGGGGGGACTTTATCCTCACATGGGGGAGACTTTATCCTCACATGGGGTTTTGTCCTTCACATACTTCTATGAGAGTTCTTTGTATATGGTTTTCATCTCTCTTTTGGGGGAGGGTTTTTTCCCGTTGGATTTTTCTCTCTTTCCCCACTTTGTGAGAGATTTCATTGCATTGGTTTGCATGCGTTTGCATTTGTACATGTGTACTTAACATGGCCTAGTAGCCAAGACCCATCTTGCATTTCTTAGTTGCATTGTAGACTTAAGTGAATTCCCCTAAGTTGCACTTAGGGGGGGGGGGGTGTTGGTGTAAATAATTATTCATCATGGATATTATTACACCTTACTTAAGTTTACTTAGGAAATGCATAGTGTGTGTAGGAGAATTTCCACCTTTTGTGGTCTTATCTTGTTGTTACATTCCACCTTCAGTGGGTGATCCACCTCATGTGGAATATTTTATTGTTTCTCCTACCTACCACACCTATTTCTTACCTACCCTTGTTTCTTACTGAGCCACATGTCATGTTTGTGTGCTCACATATCCATATAGCCTCGCCTATATAAGCAGACTCATATTCATTGTATGTAACGATAGATGATCCAGTTGATTAGCTTTTTCATATTGATAGAATACAGTTTATTCCTATCTATTTTGTCTCTCTATTGTACTTTTCATTGAGCTCTTGATCTTGGCAAAATCTCACAAAACAACCTCCCAAGTGTGGGACTTGCAGATTGTGAGGTTAAGTCTCTTGAGAATAGGTTGACTTCCTATTCAATCTTAGTGCAGGTGTTGGACCAACCCAACATTGGTAAAACTAATCTTTGCTCTGACAGGGAAAAGGGAGAGAGAGAAGGGTTGCATGAAAGAAGGGAAAAAATGTTTGCACCTAGACTGAAAGTTGATCTACCCCCACCTGTAACTGCATAAAACATCAATAAAACTGCCCAAAAGATACACTAATTTCTATCTAAGTCTAGCTTTCTAAGATTGAGTCAAGGTTGGAATTCTTAACAATGGCACAAGAACAAACAATGTTCTCAGATGCCACTTTAAGAGGAGTCAATGCTATCACAGATTTAGAGAAAACAAGAAAAAGATGCATTCACATAAACAGGTAAGAGAAATACACAAATTTGCATAAATTGAAACAAGGTAAGGCAAGCAAATTCTATTAATGTACAGGCAAGGTAATTTTTACATTTGCAAGTCATAGACTACTGTAAGAGAAAAAGAGGAGAAGATCCTTTGGAAAAAATACAAAATTTGCCTTTATAGTTGAGGCATAACTCAGAATTGAATTACTGACTGAAATCCTAACCCTCCTAGGGTCAGGATACAAAAATATGCAAGAGGGAGGAGATTAGATAGACAGGAAGGATCTGACGATGAGCAAAATCTCTCTGCAAGATGTCCTTTGCCTCGGAAAGAGAAAAATAAGCCATCGGTGAAGCAATCCCCGTCAACAAGCATGATCGAGCACACTTGTAGGGACAAAAAGTCTTTGCTCTGTATTCAAGAGGGCATGGTGGCGTCAAACAATTGACCTGTAGGGTCCAATTTGGAGTAAAGGCGAACAAATCTAGTGGTTGGATGAGAATCTGACCAAGAATGAGGCACTGATTGAGTAGGAAGAATGTCTCAACCATTGGGTCGACAATAACCCGCCGACAAAATTTTAAATGCTAATGTCTCAGAGGAAGTTCAAATGATAGCTGTTGATCAGGAGATCTCGCGCATAGATGGACGCGCGAGATCTCGCCAAGAGAGCGCCAAGGGGACCAACGAAAGAACAAGTTGTGGCCGTTGGATCGGATTTTAAGTTGAGATGGATGGCCAAGAGGCATCAGAGGAAGGGCAGGCCCACCAAGCCCACAAGGTCATTCACCATCACTGACGTGGCCGCTAAGTCATCGGGCCCATCATCCGCCCCTCACCCCTCTTATCCCGCATGGCCCTTAGCCTTGTATTCTTCTTAGTGCAGGATAAGGGAGACCACATATTCTGCCTTTGGAACTGCTTACCCCGCATGACCTTGCGCCCTGGTCACTTCATCTTGTGGGATAAACAAAAATGCTTATGGTTTTCTTATCCCGCATAACCTTCGTTCCCTAAAGTTTACCCCTGTGGGATAACAAAATAACACCTGCTTTGTTATTTCTTATCCCGCACGATGCCACACCACCCTCGTTTCTCTCTTATCCTGCATGGCCCCTTGTTTGCCTTTCTACGCCTTGAGGGAAAAGCAAAATGCTTATTGTTCTTATCTCGCATGATATTGCATTGCGCCTTGATCTTGGTGCGGGGTAAGGAAGGCTATCTTTGCTTGCTCTCTTATCCCGCACGACCTTTTGATTTCTTCTTTCGCCCTACGGGATAACAAAAAGACTTACTGCCAACCGAATAACACGCTTCGGTTTATAGCTTGATGCAGTCAATAACACGCGACGCCTATAAAAGATAGTGAATATCACGACGTGTTATTCACATGAGATGCTAGTGTTACTGCGAGGCACGGGTTGATAACATATTGTGTTATTGACACCCACATAACCTTTGTGTTATGTGCTTTGAAAAATATAAAGAAGCAACTGACTCTGCTGAGTGCGATAACACGACATGCTAGCCGCACCGACTAACATGACGTGCTATATAACACTGAACTTTCTGAACCAAACTTTACAAGGATTGACACAAAAATTGCCAACATGACCTTCCACACCTCTTCGACATACGCAAGCAAGATACAATTGCTAGTAATTATTTATTAATCAGTGTAGTTGTTAACCTATAAGAAAAGAACTTTATGAATGAAAACTCCTACGTTAAAAAAACACAAAAATGTTTTTCCCTATGAAGAGTTGGAAGTTCGAAAGCCCTCGGGTAGCCGAAGGCATGGGTTCAAAACCCAGGAGGTAGATGTTAATTACATGCGGAACCTCTGTTAGTAGACAATGTCTCAAATAGCACCAGTTTTAGAAGAAAATGGAAAGTAAAGGCTCTGGGATTGAAGTTGCAGTGGAAAACGGCGGGGATACTTCATATTATTGCGAAGATTTTGAGTGGGAAGACCTAAGAAATGAAATTGAAACGAAATCAAAGCATCAATGTCGGCACCCGGATACAACCAAGTTTAGCGAATCAGTTGAAGAAGCCAGCAACAAAGAAGCATGGCAGAGCTTTCATCAACGGCATTCTGCAGGAACATTTTTCAAGGTAAACCAACACTTTCGTTTTTTCATCATTATACTCTCTCTTCTGTACGGTGAATATAATCTGTTATTCAATTCAGGAGCGCAAGTATCTGTTAAAAGAATTCCCCGAGTTGTTGAAAGCAGATGATAGTACTAGTGTTTTAGAAGTTGGTTGCGGGAGTGGCAGCTCTGTACTTCCTATCTTGCGGTATTTTCTGCAACCTATTTAGTATAGCTTTTTATATTTTCATCCTTCTAAAATAAAAAGGATTTCATGTTCACATAGAAACCAAGATTCTTGCAACAAGAACAGACATAATTTGCATGTTTCATAATTTAAACTCTTTGAGTTGATGCCCAATTTGCAAAACAAGATCTGAACTCTTTGAGCCGATGCCCAATTGGGTGTGTCAAATCCTCTTTTTCATTGTTCAAAGTCTTCTAGCTGATGCTTTATTGGATAGGGCAAGACCTCTTATTCTTGATTTAAATCCTTTCAGTTGATACCCAATTGGGTTTGGCAAAGCACTCTTATTGGTTATGTAGAGGTGAATCTATTTGGCTATGTAATCTGTTTGCAAGGCTGTCGTGTTTCCGGATCCATTTATGTGTCATCCACTGCTACTAGGACTGCTGGGAGTTCAGCCTTTGTACATTACCATATCCGGCTCTTGAATCGTATAGCGGTTTGCTTTTTACGACAACATTGTATCTAACATGCCCTACAATAAGAAAAGACAGATCCATAGAATACCAGTTCGTTTATGCTTAGATGATTTGAGAGATTTGCCAGAGGTCTCCTGTGTACATTTTCCAATTCCTGAATTGCATATCATGAAATTAACATTCTCAAGCAATGTTCAATTGGATGTAACATAACCCCATTTCCGGTATGTAGAGATAAGGGTATTGGGCTTTTACTATTTGCAAGGGTGGGGTGATTCCTCCTGTGGTTGGGTATAATCCCAGGTCCCTGGGATTGTCTGGCCTCTGGTGTTCCATGCACATTCATTTGAAGTAGGGCTTCCTGAAAGTGTGGATTATTGTTTGAGCCTCGAGCATCACCAGCTAAAAAAGAAAAGCAAAAATCAATAGTAGTTCTTTTGTGTTACTTCTCTGATTGGGTATCGCCACTCCTTTGATATTTGGCTTGCACATCTTCTGGGCTGGCTGTGCTTTATCTTGCTTGTGTGGATTATGAGTTATCTGCAACTACCTCTTATAGTGCTCAGTTTGTGCCCAGTCTGGGCTTTACAGCCACCTTCATCATAACTTTAACTAAGCCAAGTCCTCAATTTTCATTGATTGGCCTTGTTCAATGGCTTAATTAGGAAAATTGTTTGCTACTTAATTAGATTCTCTATAGAGATTCTGGAAAGACAGTGTCAGAATTCTTGTTCTGATTTGCAGCATCCATCCTTTATATCCTTGCCACCCCAACTGTCCCGTACACCTTAGATTCTAGTCTTAGACAACCATAAGTGGCCTATGATTCAGCCTGGTTATTTATTTCTCTCAAAAAACTTATGACATGCAACTAGCCAAGTTTTGTCTGAACAGCTAGGTAGTTACCAGCTTCAGCCTCGGTTGCATTACTCCCAGAAGCCCCATCAAAACTGAATTTGATAAGTGTTGTTTGTAACTAGGAAAGAGGGTTCAGATTGCCCTAAGGCAACATCCGAACCCCTTCCCTTAAGTATAACGTGGAGGACCGGTTCTAAAAGGTTAACGTGCCCCTAAACAAAGACCAGCCCTATTTACCACGCCACATTAATAACTTGGCACCAAAATGAATATGTAAAACAAAGCCGACTTAGAGGTTATGTGGGTTAAATGATCATATAAATAATGATCATTTACCAAACACAAAAATACGATCTTATTTCCTCTTGCAAAGCGAAATACCTCTGCAACTAAGTGTGCGAAATTGAGAAGTAAATTGGGCGAACTTATCCAAGAAGGTCAAAGGCATTTGATGTTCCAGATTTCTGTTAGAGAGCATATTTAATGCAGACTTGGAGTAATTAGAAGGGCAGATCTGACTGTTAAAGGATGCAGATCTGATAAGAGGTTGAAGGTTTCAGCTAAGTATTGTATTGGTACAATTCAGATTGAATACATAATTTGACCTGTGGGTCTTTAGTGCTGGGTTTTTTCTCCTTGGAGGTTTTCCCAGGGTATTTGTGTTTGTCTCTTATGCACTTACTTTCATTCTGTCATTTACTTTACTTAATATTAGCAAACAATTAAATACTGATAATCTGATTACTAATTTGGGTTACAAAATTTAACATGGTATCAGAGCTAAGGTGTTACTAACTTCAGATTTCAGTATATCATTTGTTGCATTTAGTTGCTGTTTGTTTTCAGATTAAAATGTCAGGTTTGAGGGCTGAAGACAAACTTGATGGAGCCCTTGATTTTGTTGCTTGGAAAGTTCGTATTCTATTGATTCTTGAAGAGAATGAACTACTTAAATTCGTAGAAGAAGAAAGGCTGTCCCCTCTTGAAGATGTTGAAGAACTGAAGCAATTCAAGAAAGACTCCCTCAAGGCTAGGAAGATCATAATTGAACCCGTCAAGAATCATCTTGTCATTGTCATATCAAAATTTGCTTCTGCCAGGGAAATGATCAAACACTTGGAAGGGATGTATGAAGTCAACAACCTCAACAGAGCTCTTGCTCTAAGGCAGCAGCTACTTCACATCAAAATGAAAGAAGAAGACTCAATCATGGCCTACTTCATATAAGATCAATGAACTAAAGGACAAGCTAAGTACCCTTGATTGCCAAATTTCAGATAAAGATCTTGTCATGATTGCATTAAATGGTGTCATGATTGCATTAAATGGTCAACCTGATGAATGGGAACCATTCTTTCGTAGCATTGGTGGAAGAGCTGATCGTCCCAACTTTGAGCATCTTCAATCTGATTGCATTGAAGAGGAATCTCAAATTGAGGTAAGAGGAAAACTCAAGAACTCTCACAAAGATGATAATCATTTTCTTATAACTAAGTCTAGGAAAGGTGGGCATTGGAAGAAAGAAAAGAGAAGCAAAGATTTTAGATCCTCCTCTTATGATCCAAGGAAAAAGTCAAGAGATTCCTCCCACATTCGCTGTTTCAGATGTGATAAGTATGGTCACTATGCTAGAGATTGTCAGAATGATCCTAAGGAAAGAGAAGTCAACTGAAATGAAGTTGTTGAACAAAATGAGGACTATCTTCTTATTTCTGCTCTATCAAGCAACGTTCCTACGGACAGTAATGCTTGGATAATTGACAGTGGTGCCTCCAGACACATCTCAGGTTTTTGTGAGCATCTTTTAGATCTGACAAAAAAGGATACCAACCTTCATGTGGTAATCGGTGATGATACTCGATACTCGGTAAAAGGTTCTGACACTACCTCTTTAAAACTAGATTCTGGTATTTCCTTACAACTCTGTGATATCCTTTTTGTACCTGGTATTAAAAGAAATCTTATTTCCATTTCTGCTTTAGAAGATAAGGGTTTACAAATAGCATTTTCTAAAGGGAAAGTACTTGCTTGGTCTAAGAAATCTAACTTCAAATCTGCTCGTGCTATTGGAAATAGATATGATAGTTTATATAAGCTTGCAACTAACCCAATTCAAGCTCTCATTCATGAGGCCCCTGAATCATGTGAGCTATGGCATAGAAAACTTGGACATCTACACTTTCAAGCTCTGCCCACTCTTGGTAAAATGGTTAAAGGTATGCCTAAACTTAGTTTATCCCGTGATGATGCTTGTAAAGGTTGTGCAATGGGTAAGAATGTGAAGAACCCTTTTCATAGAAGTGATAGTAGGGCTAAAGAAAGGTTAGAACTTATTCATTCAGATCTATGTGGTCCCATGTCTGGTGCATCTTCTAGCGGCTTCCTTTATTATGTTATCTTCATAGATGATTTCTCTAGGAAAACTTGGATTCTAAAGAGTGTGAAGAAGTCTTAAACAGATTTAAAGAATTCAAAGCCTTGGTTGAAAACTCTATTGGAAATTGAATTAAATGTTTAAGGTCTGACAATGGAGGTGAATACACCTCAGGTAGTTTTTATGAATTCTGTATTGAGATAGGAATTAAGAGGGAGTTCTGTGTTCCCTACAATCCCCAGCAAAATGGAGTTGCTGAAAGAAAGAACAAGACCATTGTTGAAGTTGCAAGAGCCATGATTCATGATCAAGGCCTACAACCTTTCCTATGGGCGGAGGCATCCAAAACAACAATTTACATTCAAAATAGGTGTCCTCATCGTGCTCTAAAGAATGTAACTCTTGAAGAAGCCTTTACAGGAATCAAACCTGACATCAGCCACCTAAGGATATTCGGGAGCCCTGTGTATGTTCATGTGCCTAAAGAAAAATGAACCAAGTTGGATTCTTCTGGAAAGAAAGGCATCTTAGTGGGATACAATGAATCGTCCAAAGCCTTTAGGATCTACATTTCAGGTCAAAGGTATGTTGAGGTAAGTAGAGATGTAACTTTTGAAGAAGATATTGCTTTCAAAAGATCTAAAGGATCATTATCTGATAATGATGATAATGTGATTGAAAATCAAGATTCAAATGTTGATGCTAACCCTGAGATATAGAAGGAGTTCGTTGACCTCCCGGATCAGGAAGTTCAGGATGATCTAGTAGAACCCATGGACTCTACAGATATACCTAAGGATATTGTGTTCAACAAAAAAAGGCCACTTTGGGTTAGAAACAGTATTCAAGATGCTGAAGGATTTGTTGCTCCTAGAGGAACCTTTAGAGATAGCAAGAAACCCCAAAATCACGCCAACTACATTTCTGTAATGTGTAACATGATTGAGTTTGAACCTCACGATGTCGAAGAGGCCATGTCTCATCATGCTTGAAAATTAGCCATGGATGAAGAGTATGGGTCTATCATCAAGAATGATGTCTGAGACATTGTACCCAGACCCAAAGGTAAGTCTGTTGTTTCCTCTAAATGGCTATTTAAAATTAAGCATAATGTTGATGGTAGTATTGAAAAATATAAAGCTAGATTTGTAGCTCGTGTTTTTTCTCAAAAGGAAGGAATAGATTATGAGGAAACATTCGCTCCTGTTGCTAGATATACTTCTATTAGATCTATAATAGCTATTGCTGCAGCCAATGGTTGGGAACTACATCAAATGGACGTTAAGACAACCTTCCTCAATGGTGTCATTGAGGAAGAAGTCTATATTGAGCAACCAGAAGGTTACGTAATCCATAAAAGAGATTCTCATGTCTGCAGGTTGAAGAAAGCCTTATATGGGCTCAAACAGGCTCCTTGTGCTTGGTATGAAAGAATTGATAAGTACCTACTAAGCTTAGGATTTCGTAAGAATGATGCTGATGCTAACATTTACTTGAAAGTATATAATGATGATATGCTTATTCTGGTTTTGTATGTGGATGATTTATTTCTCACTGGTGAAAATAAGTTAATCATGAGATGTAAGAAAGAATTAGCCTCAGAATTTGAAATGAAGGATTTAGGTCTAATGCATTACTTCCCAGTGTTAGAAGTATGGCAAAAATCCAGTGGAATTTTTCTAAGTCAAGGAAAATACACTATTGACATTTTGAAAAGATTTAGAATGATGGACTGTAAATCTATGTCTACTCCTATGGAATCTAACTTAAAGAAGTTAAGTGTTTCTGCAGCTAACTCTGATTTTGCAGATCCATTTGAGTACATGCAGTTGATTGGATCCTTGATGTATCTAGTCAATACTAGATCAGATATCTGTTATGCTGTGAATGCCCTCAGCTAGTTCATGAGCTTGCCTAAACTTGTTCACCTGGTTGCTGCCAAGCACATTCTGAGATACCTGTGTGGCACTATTGGCTATGGGCAAAAGTATTCATTTAATAGCTCAATCTTATTGGAAGGATATTCAGATTCAGATTGGGCAGGAAGTGTCAAGGACAGGAAAAGTACTTTGGGTGTTTGTTTCAACTTGGGCTCTGCAGTAATCTCTTGGGCATGTAGAAAGCAATCTTCAATAGCATTGAGCACTGCAGAAGCTGAGTACATTGCAGCATCAGTTGCATCTAGAGAAGCAGTGTGGTTTCTCAAACTTATTGTTGGATTATTTGGTCAACCTAGTGGTCCTACCACTATTCATTGTGATAATCAAAGCTGTATAAAGATGTCGGTAAATCTTGTGTTCCATGATCTGTCCAAACATGTGGAAACCCATTATCACTTCATTCGGGATATGGTGCAAAGAGGCACCATTCAGCTGAAGTATATTAGCACAGATGACTAGGTTGCAGATATTCTTACCAAACCTTTATCCAGAGTGAAGTTCGAATACTTCAGAGACAGACTTGGTATTATGGGAAATGAAGTCCTTGTTGAGAGGGAGCTTCAATCTCAGTGACTCTATCTGCAGTGTTTTGATCATTCTTTGCTTGTGTGCAAGAATGAAAGGATCCACTCTATGCTAGTGTGCTAGATGGAAAATTGTAATTATGTAAAGACCCACTTTTGTATTACACTTTCTATGCTTGTGTGCTAGAACCATCCTATGCTCGTGTGCTAGGTGGAAGATGTAATTCTATGCTTGTGTGCTAGATGGAACTCTAAAGGTTCAGATTATGTATTCTCCTCTTCCCTAGTTAAGAGGGAGTGTTGTTTGTAACTAGGAAAGAGGGTTCGGATTGCCCTAAGGCAACATCTGAACCCCTTCCCTTAAGTATAACGTGGAGTACCGGCCCTAAAAGGTTAACGTGCCCCTAAACAAAGACCAGCCTTATTTACCACGCCACATTAATAACTTGGCACCAAAATGAATATGTAAAACAAAGCCGACTTAGAGGTTATGTGGGTTAAATGATCATATAAATAATGATCATTTACCAAACACAAAAATACAATCTTATTTCCTCTTGCAAAGCGAAATACCTCTGCAACTAAGTGTGCGAAATTGAGAAGTAAATTGGGCGAACTTATCCAAGAAGGTCAAAGGCATTTGATGTTCCATATTTCTGTTAGAGAGCAGATTTAATGCAGACTTGGAGTAATTAGAAGGGCAGATCTGACTGTTAAAGGATGCAGATTTGATAAGAGGTTGAAGGTTTCAGCTAAGTATTGTATTGGTACAATTCAGATTGAATACATAATCTGACCTGTGGGTCTTTAGTGCTGGTTTTTTCCTCCTTGGAGGTTTTCCCAGGGTATTTGTGTTTGTCTCTTATGCACTTACTTTCATTCTGTCATTTACTTTATTTAATATTAGCAAACAATTAAATACTGATAATCTGATTACTAATCTGGGTTACAAAATTTAACAATAAGTCCATGAATTGGGAGACTCCTTTTGGCCCTTCTTCTCTTTTGTGTTCTCCATTCCATCCTGTTAACCGAGGAACTTTTATTCAAGTTTTGTCAGTATTATTATAGCATAATTTAAGCATATGCATAGTTTCATTCTACTGTTATTATTGTCATTCTAATATGGGTCAGTTTAGTGGAAAACATAGATCTATGAACTTACAAGGGTACCAATTATTTCCTTCTTTTCTACGTCTTTTACTAAAATATTTTGTCAGGGGAACTGCTATTTACTCTTCTTATAAACAAATCTATATAAGCGGTAGTATCATAGGAGGACACAGAGCTCACTCAAAATAGGGCTTACATAAAGTTATAGATATTCTGGTAAAGGTTGACATATTTACTAGAGCTACCTTGACAGAAAGAGTCAAAAAACCCTAGCAGAGACAAGAAAGTACTTTTCTTAGTTTTGCAATTCTTCAGTGGGTCATTATCATAATTAAAAAATAGAAGTTTCAGCATTTTATACTGATTTTGCCAATGATTTTTGGGGCAACCAACATTCTTAATACTGCTTTAGTGCAATGTCCTTGGCAGGACTGTTAAAAGATGAATTTGTTTTTGAAAATAATCAATACAAACCCAAGCTCTTTCTGATCACCAAGCACTTGGTGTGGTCAAGGTGTGAGCATACACAAATTGGGTTATAGATAAGCACGTAATCACAAATGAATTGGTGGCAAGCCATTCATATTACAATAGCATTGAACTAGCAGAGCATATAATAGAATCGATTAATGCCATAATGGCAGATGAGAATATGCAAATTTCAATCAATGCCAAACTGACATATAACAAGCGGAACTGTGTCAATACCAAAATGACAATTATATCATCTGATTCCGAGTTAAAGCCAAATTGGCGAATAATGATATGCAATTAAAAAGGGATCTGGCAGTGAATCGTCCAAGATCTTCTTACAATAACATGTTATTAATTAGTGGTAAACTGTGCAGTTGATTATAATGTAAATAGTAAACATGAACTTTGAATTCCAAACCCAGGCATTATTGACTGAAATGTCATGCCACCAAATTGATACATCTAATCAGCAACCCACATGCCTTGATCAGCAGACCCATCGAAGAAATTGTCTTACTACAGTAAGACTTCACAATTTCTTCCTCTCACCTATCTCCTATGAGGGGAAATATTGTAGACCAGACTTCACAAACCCATTGCTTATCTTCTATGGTCAAGAACATTGCAAACCCAATATCTTAAGATCTACGTTCAATAGATTACGTATGATCTCTTCTACGGCATGACCAAAGAATTAGTTAAGAATAATTAACAAGGCACAATATGAAGCAGCAGTTTAGCTATGTGATTGTCAAGAGGACACATTCCTTCCCAAAGATCACCACTGTGAGAAAAGTCACAACCCTATACACCCATGATGGAGAAGTATAAAAGCACTGTACCAAGCGATCAAGGGGGGCATGAAAAGGAGGGAGAAGAGACTCAGATGTAGGTACAGCAATCAATAGAAGCAAATCGATATTCATAAGATGGTGTCAGTTTGTAAATCAGCACAAGGATTCATCCAAAAAACAACAAATCAGTAGCATCGAAGAAGAGAAGATCAACCAGCACTCAAGCCAATACAAAGTTACAAACTCAGAAATTAACACATATATATACATCACACAGCAATTACATAACTATCAGATATTGTGGATCTAAATCAAGGCACTAATCCAGGCTTCAACTAGGAATTCTAGGGCAAATTGAGTAAACTCCCAATAGGGGCATTACACGAAATTGGTTGTAAGAACTAGGAATATCAACTGTTAGACTTAAGAATCTGCATGTAAATGAAAATCGAAGTTGCATGGACATTAGGGCCATTTTTCAAGGCCCCTAACATAGAAACAGCAAGATATGATATTCATGAAAAAAACATGCTCATGTATATAACACAATTTCCTAAGTTATTAGAAGTGTGTGTGTGTATATATATATATATATATATATTTGTATTGTAGAAGATTTGAACTCAGCACCATATTTTACTTTATATATTTAATATTTATACTTGAAAAAACCCATATATATGATCTTCTTTTATGATCGATTATTTGAATTATATAAATCTATTTATTATTTTATTTAAATTTTCTTAAAAATTTAAGATAGATAAGTATATGTGAAACTTGCATGGTGGCCTAATGCCTTCATGTCATATTTCAATTAAACTAAAACTATAAATAAAGCTTTTAAGGGTTGCGACTAGTTAGTGGACCCTAAAAGGCCAAGAAAAAAGTGTAGAGAAAACTTAGAGATATCTTTCTTGAGGCACCTAATTTTTGAATCAATTCGAGAAGGATATATATGCTAGTATTAATATATTAATATAATATAATATAATAATTAAAAAAGAGGTCGGAAGCCCAAGATTCTTAAAATCCAAGAAGAGATCGCAGCTGGTTTCCAGTCTACAATTGTAGACAAGTTTTCACCCCACTCAAGACCAAGAAGAACATGTTGTTCTTCTCGGGTGCAATGAGGATCATATCTTGGAATGTCAGAGGTTTGAATGCCTCTGACAAGAGGGGACGGGATCAAGCAGCAGCTGGATTCCTCCCAAGCAAACATCATTTTATTGCAAGAAACAAAGTTTTTTGATGAAGCCTCTCAAAAGATTTTTGAAAAATGGACTTTATGGGATTTCATACATGTTCCTGCAGTAGGGGCTTCCGGTGGTATTCTGACATTGTGGAATCCTAGGACAATCAAAGCAAAAACCTTGAACCAAGGGACAAATTGGCATCTTATTCTTATTGAAAATTTTGATTTATCCTTTCTTCTCTTTAATATTTATGGTCCAACAGCTCCTCATGAGAAACATGCTCTTTGGAATACCTTATCTTATCAAATCCATCTACAGGGAGCTCAAAAAATCATCTTAGGAGGTGATTTTAATGCCATTTTGTCTTAGGATGAGAAACAGGGAGGCAACCCTACTGCTTCTAAGGTGATTGATAACTTTAGATCTTTTGTGTCTGATAACGCCCTTTCTGACATTTCACCTTCTAATGGTCAATTTACATGGACAAACCGGAGAACTTCCCTTCAAATAGCAAGTAGATTGGACATGTTTTTCACTTCATATGAATGGATCCTTCAAAAATATACTTTCAGCTCTAAATATTCTATCGTTCTCTAGATCTGACCATTTTCCTATCTCATTATGCTTGGATAAACATGAAGCTTCCCATCATAGACCTTCTTTTAAATTTGAAAGAATGTGGTTTCGGCACCCACACTTTCATGCTCTGCTTCGTCAATGGTGGGTAAGTGCCCCCTTCTGTAGGGGGAACAAAATGTTTCAACTTTATATGAAAATGCAGTTTGTAAAAGCAAATATCAAAGTCTGGAATAGGGAAGTATTCAAAAACATCTTTGCAGATAAATCAAATGTAGAGAAGGAATTAAAGGACATCAACGAACTTATCTTTTCTAATGGGATTAATCCTGAAACCTTCTCGAGGCAGAAGCATTTACAAAGATACTAGGAAGAGTTGTTGCTCTAGAGAGGAGGAGTATTGGAGACAAAAATCAAGGGAGCTATGGCTAAAAGACGGGGATAAAAATATTAAGTTCTTTCAGGCATCCGCAAAGATTAAGCAAGCTGCATCTACTATCTTTTCTATAAATGCCTCTTCTTCGGGGATAAAATTAACTAATGAACAAGAAATTAGGGAAGAGGGTGAACTCTTCTTTAAAAATCTTCTTGCTCCTTCTCCTCCTTTTGTTCCTGAGGAGTCCAGTGTCTAGGTATTGCTAGATTTCATCCCTTGTCTGATTTCACAGCGTGATAATGATTATCTGATGCAACCTTTCTCTCTTGCTGAACTTCAAGAGGTGGTAGTTTTGATGGCTCCTGACAAGGCTCTAGGTCCTGACGGTTTCACCATGCTATTCTTTCAAAAGCGTTGGGACATTTTAAGTTTTGATCTTTTAATGGCTCTGGAGGAGTCAAGACAAAAAGCTTTTATACTCAAGAACTTCAATTTAACCCATCTTGCTCTTATCCCCAAATCCAACAACCCTCGATCTTTTGCAGACTTTAGGCCTATCTCCTTGTGTAATATAGTTTACAAGATCTTCACAAAAGCTATTTATCTCTGGTTAAAATCCTTGATACCTAAAGTAATATCTCCTCAACAAGGAGGTTTTGTTCCTGGCAGGGAAACATCGGAAGGTGTGCTTGTGGCCCATGAAGCTTTGCACTCAATTAAGTCTTCACAGTCCCCTGCTTTCATAACTAAATTAGACATGTTGAAAGCATATGATAAAGTATGTTGGTCTTTTCTTTTGAGAGTGCTTAAAAAGTTTGGCTTTTCGGAGAAGTGGTGCAAATAGATCAAAAATTGTCTCTCTGGTGCACATTTCTCAGTTATTATTAATGGTAATCCTTCTGGTTTTTTTCGAGCCACTCAAGGAGTTCGACAAGGTGACCCACTATCACCTTCTCTCTTCATTATCATGGCAGAAGCTTTTAGCAGATTGGTCAATAAACAACTGACTCTGGGTCTTTGGAAGGGGGTATGCATCCCTAATACTTCAATTTCCATCACCCACACTTTATTTGTAGATGATACACTTTTATTTGGTTGTTCCAACATTCAAGAAACAAGGCATATTAAGAAAATGTTGGACATATATACTTCCGGATCTGGGTAGAAAATCAGTGCTCAGAAATCTAAATTATTCATATTTAATACTTCTGAAATGGTGTCTAATAGCATTATCCAGACATTGGGCTTTCCAGTGGATTCTCTTCCATCTTCGTACTTGGGCATCCCTTTCTTTATGGGAGTAGGGAAACCCTCTTTTTGGAATTCTGTGATTGACAGATTAAAAAGAAGAATTTCTGTGTGGAAAGCTAGATGGTTATCTTTGTCAGGCAGAATCCTTCTTGTCAAAACTGTTTTGGCTACAATCCCAAACTACTACATTTCAGTCCTTCAAGACCCGAAATCTATTGTTTCCAATATCGAGAAAATTATTCGGAATTTTATTTGGAAAGGTAATCTTTTAGAAGATAAAAAGATCCCGCTTGTGTCTCTCAACAAAATGACTACAAGTAAATCTATGGGCGGGGTTGGTTTACACGATCTTTCAAAAAGGAACAAGGCCTTTGGGGGAAAGTTGGTTTGGAATATTTATGTAAAACCACATGCTTTGTGTTGTCAAATTATGCAAGCAAAGTATTTAGATACTCCTACCCCATCACGTATTTTTACTATCCTTGATCCTCAATCAGGCTCTGCAGTTTGGAACTTCATGATGGCTTCTAGGAATGTGATTACTAGATATTTATCTTGGCAAGTACATAATGGCAAAGATGTCAACTTCTAACATGATTCATGGAGTGGTCTACCCCCTCTTAATCTTGAGGAATCTCTAGTAGATGCAATCCCCATATTTATTACTCAATGGGGATCTTACCTTTATGATTACATAGATGATCTTGAGAAGCCTTCAAATCGTGTCATTTGGAAGAATCCAACTTCACTCCCAATCTCCCCGGCTCAAAAGGTAAAATTTTCTTTGATTCTCAAGAACCGCATTATTTTTATCTCTAATGGTTCGGACAAATTGATATGGTGCCTTGCGAAGAACGGAAAGTACTCTATCAAGGAAGGGTATAAGGCAATTCATCAGATGTCGGTTCAATCCTATTCACAAAGAGCTTATAACTTCTGTTGGAACAACATTATTCTTCCCAAGGCAGGGATATTTGCTTGGCTTGCTCTACACGAGAATACTTACCAGTGAGAGACTTGATAAATTGAATATTGCACCTCCATTTGTCTGTGTACTTTGTGGTGAGCATAATGAAACATTAGATCATCTCCTCCTCCAATGTGATTTTGCTCATTATTGTTGGATGTTTGTGCTTGCTAAACTTTCCTTTAGCATCCCTCTTCCAAATAATGTATGGGATTTGTTCTAGTCTTGGCCAGTCTTATACTCATCCTCTCTTTTTGCATGCATTTGGAAAGTGATCCCATCCACAGTAGTATGGTCACTTTGGTGGGAAAGAAATAAGTGTATTTTTAGAAAGCAAACATCTCCTCTTTTTGATGTTTTCAATTACATTGAAAAATCAGTATCAGAACTGGTTAATGCTCATGTTTCAAATCAGTTCAATCCAAGTAAGGAATTTACTTCTTGGGATGGTCAAGTTATTAATTGCTGGAAGGGCATCTCTATTCCCGTATCACCTTGCTTTCCGAGAGTGAGGATTAGTAAAATTGATAGAAATAAAGTGAAATGGTGTCCTCCGAATTCAACACATTTTAAATTGAATTTTGATGGCTCCTCTAAAGGGAACCCGAGTGATGCAGGAGTAGGAGTATGCATTAGGGACCACACAGGGTGTGTTTTTGCTTTGAAGTCTGTTTCCATTCCACAGGGTACTAACAACTACTTAGAGGTATATGCTTTGCTTGAAGGCATTCTACTAGTTAAAAAATTGAACATCTCTTATATTCACATCGAAGGCGACTCAACTATTATTATCAACACTTGCATAAAGAGAAATATTGACAATTGGCAGATAAGATATTTGCTTGAACAAGCATGGGCACTCATTGATACATTTGTAAATTTTACTATTTCACACGTGTATAGAGAAGGAAACTGGGTTGTAGATCATTTGGCAAATATGGGAAGTTCCAAGGTGGAACTAAATATGATGGCTCCGAATTGCGATCTCGATTCTTTTCCAATCCTTAGAAAAATAATTTTGGAGGACATGGGTACAGGATAATATTGCACATGGTTATGCAGTTGTTTTCATAATGATAAAAAGTTGGTATGTGAGGTATTATAATTGCAGGGTTCCGTGGTTGTGCAGTATTTGAATGATGTGAATGGATGTTGATTTGGGCATCTGTGAAGCGAGGCAGACCGTAGACTGCTATGTAAATGTGTACAACTTTCATGATGTTTTGGTTCGGACTTCATCTTGGTCAACATACTCCAGGAAGCATTTGATACTTGGGGATAATTTGTGGCATTTGGTATTCTGGACATTACGAGATATATTGTACTTTTGTGGCATATTAGGGATTTAAGTTTCACAACCTTTCTATGTAATATCGAGCAAGGATCAGAGTTTTTCTTTCTGGTTCTTTTCTCCAGGAGCTCTTTGAATTAGCTTGTGTAAAGAAATATATAAATAAAATATATTAAGTGGCACTGCCACCTTTTTTCAAAAAAATAAAAATAAATTATATTATTATGTAATACTTAATATTATATGCTATAATAATTATTTTATCGTATTATTATATATTATAAATTATAATTATTATATCATATTTATATTATAATTATTATACTATATTATTATTATACTATTATATTAAAAATAAATAAAAAATAGAAAGACCATGACTGGTAGATAGATTTGAAGCCCTGCTGCTCAATTGAGCCCCAAAGGGGTGGCTCCAATGCAGCCATGGCACAATTGTGCTGTGGGCTCCATGGTGGAGCTGGCCTCAATTAGGGTTGAAGCCCCACAACTATGCTGGGTTTTGCTTTAAACAGAAATGCGATTTCATTTATTTTAAATTTGGTGACCAAAAATAATTCCAGCTAAAACCCCTTCCAACACATTTAATTAGGGCAGCTATTATAAGCAATTGAATCCAGTACTGCCGGGAAACTGCAATTTTTTCGGGCTACAGTATCCGTGTGGTATTTGTGGTGTGCTGTATCTGTATCAATACCTGGTATGGTGGTACACATGCCAGGGGATGTGGGGTGGTGTATCTTGAACACTTCTGAAAATATATGCTTCAAATATACAAGTTATGTAATATCCCATGCTGTTATAGGACTAAACATGCAAGGGATATCGTCAAACACTTAGTTGGCAGCCTGCTGTTCCATGTCTCAGTCTGTATAACCTGCATGTTATGCGGTTTCTAGACTGCAGTATAACTTGCATGTTATGCTGTTTTGACTGTTGCAAGTTTTCAGACTTGTGTTTGGAATCTAAGTTACCGGTTCGGGTTCGAGCACCGGTTCGGGTTCGAAGAACCCGGTACGCTGGTACGGCAAAATTTTGAAAAGGGGTTTGGGTTCGTTAGTACAAAAACATGTAAATTATACATATGCAACCTATAAGCATGAATTAAGATTAGCATGTCACATAGCATCATATAAACAACAAAACCAACATAAACTTGTAATCATAGCATCATGATCATACCATAACAACATCATATACATCAAGTTTAATATCAAAATGATAAACTATTCAAGTATCATTGTTTCAACTTTCAACAATTTAAAGTTTGATCATTAAATGGATTCTCTAATGGGGGTTTGGGGCAACGCCCCCAACGGGGTCAAGGGGCAGCGCCCCTTGTGGGGGTCTGGGGGTAGCGCCCCCAACGGAGTCAAGGGGCAGAGCCCCTTGCGGGGTCGAGGAACAGCGCCCAGGGCGCGCTTCCTGTCGTGGTACAGTGCGGGGTCGAGGGGCAGCGCCCCCGCCGCCAACACCAAATCACAACCTTCAAACCCACACAGAACTCCATGGCGTGCATCAATTTTCTGCTTTTTTAGGTTATAACTTTCACTTTTTACAAGGCGGAATTGAAAAAAAAATTAAATTTGCATTGTTTTTTGACTTTACGGGCCGCCCAGCCACCCGGGTTCGACTGGGTCCACCCAGGTTTAATTGGGTTCGACTACCCACTCTGGGTTTTTCGAACCCTGGTCGAACCCAGGTCGAATCGGACCCATACCAGGGGGGCCCAGAGGCGAACCCGGTAACCTAGTTTGGAAGCATAAACCACAAAGAATAATCAAAGGATGGCTACCAATCAACACTATAAGCCTCTAGGGTGATGGTGCAAGTTGTATTTGTGTTTACCAATGCAATAGTATGAATAGATATGCAAGAACATGAAGCTACAGCAGACTATAATTTTGACAAACAGTTGGCGTGAAACCTTTGTAACATTGATCAAGAGATGCAACTCAATTACCCCATTTATTCAAGAGACAATAGGGTCATTACATTACTCACACGTGTTCAAATACTTAGCAACCTATTCATGAATACTCAGAATTTTCTTAGAACACAAGGCGGCCATGTTGAACAGCATACAATATGTAATTACAAAGAGAATGATGCCCAAAATAGAACCTGATTATAATCGCCTTGCTTGGTGGTTGAAGAAGCAATCAATATCCAAACCGCTGTGCCCTTTCCATCACCAAATCGAAGGGTTCTTTAAAATCGCCCCTGTTCCTAATGGAAGTCTGAAAATAAATTATGATCGGCTGCTATACCTTTACTTGGTCTCCTAACATGATCGCCTTATCCCCTTAAGTGTGACGCCATCCTTCTTGGTGAGATTTTTTGCCAATATGGAGAACTATGAGCAAATTTGTAGAAAATGGAAGTCTGTTACAATTTTGTCTTCAGACCTGATTTGTCACCAAATCCTTTCTATTTCTCCTTCCAAATGCATCAATGAGAATCACCTAAAATCCCCAATGTAATCGCTGTCCTCCAAGGTTCACTTTGATGCTTCAACTAAGAGATACAAGCAAAATTGAGGGTATGAAGGAAGAATTTCGAGTCATCTCAGACCTGCAATAAGGGCAGCTGCCTCCAATTGCCCACATCCAACTGATTTCCAACTAAATCGTCTCCCTTCTCCAATAAAGATTAATGCACATAGGATGACCAAAACGATAAACTGAATACACCTTTAAACCAGCTACCATGAATATGCAACAAAACACATTAGGCACAATATGGAAGACTGAATTATCTCCCACTCTCAACTGCAACCCCTCGGAAGATCTTTCACTCCCTCAATTATGCTATCTATGGGAGTTTTCGTTCCCAAAGATGAAGATCTGGAGAAACCCCTCGGTTCCACAAAACCCAATCAATACCCAAATGAATAACCCAAGCTGCCTTGAAGCTCCACTAGATCTCCCTTTATACTTTTTTCAGCTCATCTCTAGAAGCTTCTAGAAATAATATTATTTCACTTAAGTGACTTTATGATATAATTTTTTAATTAAGTCACTGCGTTACATTAATTAAATATAAAGTCATCTTTTAATATTTTAATTTATTTGACAATTTTATAAATAATTAACTTAATATTATTAATTAAAATAATTAATCAAAGCTATCCATAAGAAACATCAATAATTTGGACAACTTAACTAATTAAATTAATTAATTATTATAACTCCAAAAATGGGGACATTACAAGTTATCAACCAGAACACAAACTGATACCTTCAAGGTTGATTCAGCTAGCTGAAACAATCCAATATTGATCATAGAACATACAATCAACTCCAGATGTTAGGTTGACTTTTCACAACCACCTTAAAATGATACTGCCAAGTCTGACATAGATATTAAGAGACTTCAACGATGACTGAAACAGAAAATAATGATCTTGCAGCACCTGAATATTCACCCAGCTCTCTAATAAGTGGTATGGTGGCCTGAAAGGATATATGGTAGCACAAAAATCTTCCAAAATCCAAGTTTACTGCCTGATAAGACACCACAACATTTGCAGCCAGACATAGGGATGAATTCAATCAGCATTTAATCACACTCTTACCTGCATTGACAATGGAAATCTCGAAACAATGATTTAAACAAGAAGAATTTGTTGGAATGGCATTAGAAGCAAACAAGCAAATGCAATTGGTGAACACAAAGACAAATGTTTTGCCAACATTTCCATAATGGCAATGAAAGAACAAAGTTTGAACATCCATCAAAGCATAATGAAAATGGATTATACAATTATATATGTATTGGCAGTAAAGTAAGAAAAATGTGGAAACATAGCAAAGCGTATCACTTGTTCGACAAACCGCCCCGTAGAAGCCGAAGGAAAAAATGCTTGGATAAATATTTTTGCATGGCACAGTGGTGTTGGAACCAAAGAAGCAATAATCGGCGACCAGTCGCGATTAATCGGGAATCGGTAGCTCTGTTGATTTTTTCCCTTCGATCGGCAGTAAAAATCGTTGACCAATGGTCAACGATTTTTTCGCGAGTAGACGCAATTAAAACCTGCAAAAATCGCCGATTAAAATGTGAGAAAATCGCGTCAACCAAATTTTTTTCTAAACCCTAAAAACAACCCGCGAAAATGTGCAAAAAAGTCTCTAAAATAACGTGAAAAACGTAGGAGTTGCAGAAAGAATGTGGGAGAAGAGCCTGGAAATTGCGGGGAGCTTTGTGTTGTAGCGCGACGGTGAGGAGCAGATATGAAGCACGACAGTGAGAGGCATTCTCTCTTTTAAAAATAAAATTTAATATCTTTATAAATTGTGTTTTACATGATTTGTTTTTTTATTTTGTTTTTTATTCAATATTAAAGTTTTAATGTTAGAAAATATTTAAATTAAATTTTTATTTATAACACATTTATAATTTAATATGTAAATTTTAATATATTTTTTATTTATATATTAATAATATTTAAATTAAGATTTTAAACATATCTATATTATATTTTTTTAATTTATTATGATGTATGCAAATATTTCATAGTATTTGTTATTTAATTTATTACTTTTATTTAATATAAAATAAAATTATATAGGCAAATTTAATGATGAATTTCTTTTCCGAATTTTTCTCCTTGTCAAATCTCATCTGAATTTTATTGTTGGCGAATATTACCTTTTTTTTATAATTTATTATAATGTATGCAAATATTACATAGTATTTGTTATTTAATTTATTACTTATATTTAATATAAAATAAAATTATATAGGCGAATTTAATGGTGAATTTCTTTTTCGAATTTTTCTCCTTGTCAAATCTCATCCGAATTTTATTGTTGGCGAATATTACCTTTTTTTTAATTTATTATAATGTATGCAAACATTACATAGTATTTGTTATTTAATTTATTACTTATATTTAATAAAAAATAAAATTATATAGGCGAATTTAATGATGAATTTCTTTTCCGAATTTTTCTCCTTGTCAAATCTCATCTGAATTTTATTGTTGGCGAATATTACCTTTTTTTTTAATTTATAATATAATGTATGCAAATATTACACAGTGTTTGTTATTTAATTTATTACTTATATATAATATAAAATAAAATTATATAGGCGAATTTAATGATGAATTTCTTTTCCGAATTTTTCTCCTTGTCAAATTTCATCCGAATTTTATTGTTGGCGAACAAGAATTCAAACTTGAACCTTGTGACATAGGGTGGGGGGTTGTTGGCATTCGGCTGGTTGCAAGTCGAGGGCACCTACTTATAATCTCACCAAATACCGCAAAAGCATTATTCAGGTTTTTATATTTTTCACCTGCTGCTACATGTTTCTAATCACACTGATCTTGAACAATATTTTAATTGACATTTTGACATCTATCACCATCTAGATATTGTTTATGTTGTGGTATGTTTTGTGCAATGCAATCAACGATATGAATATAAACAATGAAAAATCTATTTTTTACGTTTCATGTGTTGATTTTATTTGCTTTCAATATCTCTATGCTATGGAAATGCCCTTAAATGTATAAAAAAATATCTTTTATTGTTTTTTTACAATTTGTAAATCCGATTTTTTCCCGATTTTTTGAAAAAATCTTATGCTTTTGTTTTGCCAATTAATTCCCCAAACAATTAATGCTTCATTGGTTGGAACTATTTAACATGTGTCAGAGGAATGTGGTCTCACAGACTTTTTATGTTGCAGGATCTGCACATAATAGATTTGATGATAAATCAGTCTTAGAGAACTCATGCAAACTGCGAAAGCATAGACAAGCCCCATGATTTGTTTAACACAATGCCTCGAAGACAGGGTTCTGCACAAAATGGATATTTTGAAATGGTTTAGAAACTTTCATGAAAATGCAAGTGATAGGCATAAAGCCAAGATGTCCGCACCATGTATGCTTGAAATGTTCACCCCTGATTTTTTTTTTTGAAAAAATTATGCGGAAACAATATAGAAAACAAGTCAGCTTGGCTACTAAATGTTAGCTTCAGATGCATGCAATAATATGAATCTTTTAACAGGAAATCATTCTAACCAATGCATAACCATACGAGATATTAGTATATACAACTACTGATGTTCAATTCCTTACACATGTGTTAGCTCAAAACAATACCAAAAAGACAAGCAGCTGACATCAGAATGTCCTGATGATAAATTGGAACATAATAAGGGCAGTAAACTCACTCCCATGGAACAAGAAAGGGCACATGCGAGTGCCAAACCAACAGCAATCAGCTTCTTAAACTTTACCAGCAATTACCCCTTTTATTGATGTCACAATATGCAGATTTTAGACCCCAAGTATGACTGATTTGAACTCAGTCTGAAACACCAGCTAAGGGCAAGCAGTACAGCCACCTTGAGGAGCGATTTGCTCTAGTAAAATCTGTGCTTTGCCAAACAATGCAAATGATGGCACAAAATGGATCAGCCAACTGTGATAAGTCAATAGAAGTAATACCCAGATTGATACTCTCCAGCCTTCAAGAGATAGGTTCACAAGTTTGCTTCAGCACTTTAGATTAGGGCATTTTCTGATTTTCCAGATTTCTGAAAATCAACTCCAGCGTGCAGAAAATGAAACCAAGTCAACACCAAACCCACACCACACGTTCAAACCACACACCAAAACTGGAAACCCAAATCAGAAAACCTTGAAAATTTTCATTATTCCTAAGTTGCCGGTACGGGTATGGGTACGTGTGTACGGTACGCTGGTACGACAATTTTTTTGGGGGGGGGCTGGGTACGTTTGGGTACGTCTGTACAAAAAAATGTAAAAATCATAAATATATACATATATGCAGTCTAATAAGTAGAAACAAAAATTAAATTTATAATCCCACATATC
The DNA here is from genome assembly GCF_030272615.1 of Cryptomeria japonica. Lineage (NCBI taxonomy): Eukaryota > Viridiplantae > Streptophyta > Pinopsida > Cupressales > Cupressaceae > Cryptomeria > Cryptomeria japonica. Next base: position 561,468,050 of record NC_081412.1, read on the forward strand.
ATCCATATACTAAACAAAACTTGGAACTATCATATATGATATAAATATAACAAAATTACAAATTTACTGTAAGTCTAATCTAATATGAAATATCCATTTGTCAAAATTTGAATGTTATGATAGATATGGAATTCATTGTTCATTGGTTCAGCAATAAAATAACACAACTAATAATCAGCAATAGCATCATATGGGTCACTAGGAAGATCAAGATCAACATCATCATTGACATTAGATGATGTAGGTAGAGTAGTGGAACCACATGCAGCCTCACTGCCACTTGCACTAGCAGCAAATTGGCTATTGGTCTCCCCAAAAAGTAAAGATTGTGTGGCAGCTGAAAAATCCAAATCAGTTCGCTCTGGATCTACATCCCAAAACTTTGTGCTCCCATCCTTGTACTCATTTTGTTTATGAGTAAGAAGGCACAAGTTTGAATGCACATAAACGAGCTCTTCCGCCTTACTTGCTGCCAGTCGGTTGCGTTTCACTGAGTGGATAAAGGAGTATGTGCTTCAATTTCGCTCAGATGAAGAGGAACTAGCAACCTTTTGAATAATTGACACAAAGTGAGAGGGCGACAATTATAAAATAGTAAAAAATATAAATTTAGAGAGCAATAAAAATTAAGAAACTTACTTGCGATAAAAGTTTGATTGCAAGAGTTTGAAGGTTTGGTGATGTATGGCCATTGAGGTACCACCAAGCATGAGCATCCTTCTTAGACTTATCACGGAGAGCGGAAACACTTTGACCATTGGAGGCTACAAAATCAGCAAACTCACTTGTCGTTAAATCCTCCATTTCAGAATCGGAGAAGAGTTTAGTAAGTGCTGTCCTACACCCTTCACTGACTTATGAATCTCTATATGGTGGTACCCTTGATGGCTTAGCAAGCATTTCATCACTATAAAATTTGGGAGTCAATCCAAATGCAAGAAGATGTAGTGGGGTGGTCATTTTGTTCCACTGCTCACACAAATTGATTGAACCTCTTTGAAGAAAGTTTCTTCGGGATCTTGCTCTTTTGCATTGATGATGACTTTCATTTTCTCAATCATCGAGTCAATGCCATCATATACCTCTCCCAAACATGGGTGATCCATGTCAGTATAACAGATCATGCTCATGATGGGCTCAGTGAAACTCAAAAGATATTCCACTCGATCCCACCAAGTGTCATCTAGGATCATGTGCTTTACATTTGTTGCCCTTTCAGTATTGGATTGCATCCATAGGGACCAACTTTGACTAATTACCATGCTAGCAAGTGGCTCTCGCACCTTCACAAGTCGCTTCAAGACAATTGTGTTGGATGCAAATCGAGTCTCGACAACCTATTCAAAAATTCAAAATAAAAATTAGAATACAAAGAAGACATGATAAAAAAAAATAAAAATAATGATTACAAAAGTGAAATGTAGATTTTAAAAATTGAAGTGTTTTAATTACCTTTAGCAACGACAACTGTGAAAATGATTTGAAAATGGCCTGTGACATGTTATTGTTTGTGATGAACATTTGGATCTCTTCAACCTCAGCATAAATTTGTTTGATCCAATGTATTTTCCTGCCCATCTTTTGTAGTATGAGGTTGAGAGAGTGGACAACACAAGGTGTCCAAAATATGTGTTCAAACCGTGTCTCAATCAACATACCTGCAACTCTACAATTCTTTGCATTGTCCATTATTACTTGGGCAACATTTTGAGGTCCCACATCTTGAATGCATTGTATAAGGATGTTAGCAATAAATTGTGCATCCTTCACATGTCCCTCACAATCCACAACTTTCATAAACATTGCCCCTTTAGGGCACAGTGCAATTACATGAATTAATGGCCGATTTTTGGTATCCTTCCATCCATTTGAAATGATGGACACCCCTGTTTGTTTCCATGAATCTCTAATGGGAGCCAATGCATTGTCTATGTTTTTTACCTCCTTTGCTAGTAAGGTGCTACGCACCTTCTCATAACCAGGCCCTATGTACCCTTGTGGAGCCTCATTTACCTTTCTCAACATATCCTACCAATATGGTGATCGTACCACATTAAATGACAAACCGTTTGCATATAGACATCTTCCAACGGATTTATCTGCAATCTCTCTAGCATCATTCTGAAATGCTCTCTCTAATGGTCCCCTGCTTCTCTTCACAATAACAGGTTCTTCACTAATTGGGTCCAAGAATGGGTGGCTCTCTACCACGATATCATGAAAATTACTATAAGATGGAGAAGTAGGGGGCCTCTTTGATCTACTCCCTCTTCTTGTCAACAAAGGATGGTTTGAGGCACGACCAACTCTTGCATCTGCTTCCTCTTGCTCTCTAATATATCCTGCTATTTCTTGAGGTGACATCCCATTTCCATCCTTTCCTAGACATGGTTTGATTCCTCGTTGGGGAATGGCACAAAAATGGGCTTTTGACACGACTGTAGGAGCTAGTTTTTTTCACACTATAGAAGTTGCATATCCAATTAAATGTTCCACCACCTTTTATTTGGTCTATTATTTTGACATATTTCCATAAAGGTGAATTTGGGTCAGTTTTGAAAGTCCGTTGAGGAATAGAGCTAGCAGTCGTTGCCATTATGATTTCTACAACAAATTAACAAATAATTATTAAAATTTAATATTTAACAATTGATTATAAATGTTAAATATTTAAATTTAATTTAAAATGAAAGTGAAATTATTATAATTATGAAAGTAACCTATAACAACATTTAAATATTTACAAACTTCTAAATTACACAAATAATTAAAATATACCTATTTAAAATAAAATAAAATAAATAATAATACTACAAATTAAAATTAAGTATCATATATAATTTTGATTTGTATTTACTATTATTTTAAATATGAATATTCATATTTTAACTAGCAAAATGCCAAAATAGTTTTATTATTTATTTATATTTAAATAGGAAAATAGACTAATAGTTTTACAATATGATTTTAAATAAAAACAAACAAATTAAAATAGACAAATATGATTTTAATTTTTAAATATAAACATTTAACAAACAAATTAAAATAAACAAACATTTGAAAACAAAACTATAGAAAAAGTCTAAAAGAGTTAATTTTTTTTTATTTCATACCTCCTTAGCTCCCGTGCCGTTGCTAGTAGGAATGGTTGTCGCTGGTAGGAACGGCCATCGCGCCTCCTATCACGCCTTCTCGCCTTCTTTGTGTCGTCGTCGCGCCTTCTTTGTGCCCTCACGCAGTCGCAGGAATGGTGCTTGCCTTTTTCCCTGCATTTTTAACTTCGCTTTAGGGTTTAAAACTTATTCGATGCGATTCCATCCCGTGAAAAGTAAGTAAAAACCCCTTGAAATTCGTGCGTGACGCGGATTCGTGAAAAAAACCCAATGGAATCGCCACATCTACAACGGATGCGTCGAGATTCGTGACTCAAAAAGCGGATTCGTTTCAGGAGGAAAAAAATGGAACCTTGTCTAAATCCATAGGGATTCCAGGTCGAATCCGAATTAGATACGTATTGTACCCGGATTTGGGGGAAAAAAGTGACGTACTGGTAACTTGGCATTATTCCATAACCAAAAACCCTACACAGGCCAAAGTCACTGAAACTTCAATCTTTGATGCAATGACCAGTTAGGGGGATCTCTCACCACTGAAACTAGTGTCCCAGCTGAGGGTTTTCATCCTCTAACCAGCAGTTTCTGTTCTCTGGAGAAATTCCAGCAGCATTATGTCATATACACCAAAACAAAGATGCACAAATGAAGGCTCAATCTCCCTTTTAAAGAATGAGAGAGTGAATTAGGTCAACTTTAGGGTTTTGCCACTTTTTTTGCCTTAAAATATTTTGTATCTTAAATATTTCCTTTTCTCCCTTAGGCATCCACTTTCTAAGGCATTATTTTAGCCTTAAGTCAAGGAAATATAATGGTCTCCCTTTTAAAAACAATGTTATTCAACTAGGCCATGGGGTACTTTTCTAAAAGGCTCAAAGTCAACATTAAAAAAGATTGAAATGGCCAATAACACAAATATTTCTTTGAAGCCTTTGAACTCACCAAAGTTAAAGATAGGAACCCTGCATTGACTGAAGAAACTGGGGGCCCACTGACTTACTATAAATAGTAAGTACTAAAATAACTCCTATCAAAAAATAGAAAACTCTGCCGAAAAGCTCAAGAAACTCCTACACAATCTCAACCAGGGTACAGAGTCCCTTAACCAAAAACCATTTAGCCTACAAGAACTCGAAATAGGCTAATGGTACTTCCATGTTGGCTAGGCGCAAAGAGGGGACATTACAGTCCTCCCTCCCCTAAGATTGCTTGTTCTCAAGCAATCGCAACTCGGGATTCTGTAAAATCTGCTCATTCTCCCATGTAGCATCCTCAATTGGCAAGTTCTTCCACTTCACAAGATACTTAGTGATAATTCTCCTCTTGACACTACACTCCCTGAAATCAATCACTACTTCAAGTATCAATATCAATTTGCCTTCCTCATCCAAAAGAGGCAACTCTGCTGAGGGTATCACATTATGCCCAAGTGCCTTTTTAAGGCGTGACATGTGGAAGACGTTGTGCACTTTGCTACCTTCAGGTAGCTCGAGCTCATAAGCCATCTCACCAACTCTCTTGGTGACTCTAAACGGTCTGTAGAAGTGTGGTTTAAGCTTCTTTGACCCACTCTTCTTGAGAGGGACTGCCTATAAGGCTACAGTCTTAAATAAACCATGTCTCCCACCTCAAGCTCTCTCTCAATATGGTGCTGATCATCACATAATATCTTGACTCTCCTAAAGAAGATCCCGAGCTCTGGGCACCCTGCAGTCACCGAAGAGTAAATCTATGAAGCTAGGAGCTTCATACCCATTCAATGCCATGAAGGGAGACATCTTGATAGACATGTGGAAAGTGGAGTTGTAGTAGAACTCTCCCAAATGCAACCACTTAACCCATGCCTTCTGCTGCCCTGAGACATAGTTGTATAAGTTTCCTTCCACCCATTTGTTAACTACCTCCGTTTGCCCATCTGTTTGGGGGTGGTAACTAGTGCTAGGAGTCAACTTTGTGCCACATAGCTTGAACAACTCCTGCCAAAACAAACTCATAAACTTGCTGTCCCTGTCTTTGATGATGGTCTTAGGTGTTCCATGGAGTCTAAACACCCCTTTAAAGAACAGGTCAGCCACTTGTACCGCTGTATACCCCACTAAAATGGCAAAAAAATGTGCAAACTTAGTCAATTTGTCCACCACTGTGTAAATACAATCCTTCCCTTGCTCCTTGGGAAGTCCTGTGATGAAGTCCATTGCGATACTTTCTGATTGGGAATTGGTAGGGGCTACAGAAGACCAGTAGGGTAAGTATGTTCATCTTTATTCTATTGGCATACTTGGCACTCATGAACGTACTTAAGAATATCATCTTTCATCCCTTTCCATGAAAACCTCTCACGAATCTGCCTGTATGTTTTGTAGCAACCAGGGTGACCGGCCAAAGTGATGTCATGAAAAGTCTTTAAAATCTGCACTTTAAACTTAGTTTCAGGTACTAACATTATTCTTTCCTTTTAGAAAATAAGACTCTCTTTCACCTTGTACCTGTCATCTTGTAATGTGCCATCAAGAATGCTAGTAGTAAGAGCATTCTTTGCATACTCAGCTTGTATCTTCTCCTTCAAATCTGCTGCTATCTCTGAAATTGTGCACAAATGTGGCCTTCTTGACAATGCATCCGCCACAATGTTACGTTTCCCCTTGACATATTTGATGTCAAAATCATATGCTTGGAGTTTGCTCACCCATTTTTGTTGCCTCTCATTAAGATCTCTTTGATTAAGGAAGTATTTGAGACTATTATGGTCCATTTTGACTACAAACCTCCCACCAACAAGATACTATCTAATTTTGTTCAAAGCATGCATTATTGCCAACATCTCTTTGTCATAGATGGAATACCCCTTTTCAGCTCCTCAACTTTCTACTTTCATAGGCAATTGGGTGTTTGCTTTGCATTGGAACAGCTCCAATACCCTTACTTGAGGCATCACATTCCAACTCGAATGGCTTAGAAAAATCCGGAATGGCTAAAACAGGACATGAGCTCATCAATTGTTTGAAGTGATCAAAGGTCCATTGTGCTGATTCGGACTGTGCGAAAGCTCCCTTTTTTGTCACATCCGTAAGTGGGGCAGCAACCTGTGAAAACCATTTGACAAATCTCCTATAGAACCTACACAATCCAAAAAACCCCTTCAACTGAGTAAGATTGGTAGTTGGAGGCCTATCAAGTATAGCTTTGATTTCTCAGGGTCTACACGAACTCCATTAGAGCTGATTATGTGCCCAAGATATAATAATTTAGTCATCCCAAACTCACACTTGGACTCCTTAGCAAACACGGACTCACTCTCCAAAATAACTAACACCTCATCCACATGTCTCAAGTGCTCTTCCCATGATTTGCTGTAAATAAGTATGTCATCAAAGAAAAGCAACACAAACTTGCGTAGCTGTTTGCTAAACAACCTGTTCATGCAAGACTGGAAGGTAGCAGGTGCATTTGTCAACCCAAAAGGCATGACAAGAAACTCAAAATGGCTAAAGTGACATCTGAATGCTGTCTTCGCTATGTCCTCCTCTCTGACCCTGATTTGATGATAACCGGATTTCAAGTCTATTTTAGAAAAATAGACTGCCCCATGCAGCTCATCAATGAGCTCATCTATGTGTGGAATCGGGTACTTGTTCTCAATAGACTTCTTGTTCAATGCCCTGTAATCAATACATGTGCGCATCATACCATCCTTCTTCTTCACCAACACAACAGAAAAAGCAAAAGGGCTCTTCTTGGCCTTATGTGTTCCATCTCAAAGAGTTCCTTAATAGAATTTTCAATTTCATCTTTAAGTCTCTTAGGATGCTTGTATGGAGCAGTTATAACATGTTTTGCTCCCTCTTCCAACTCAATCATATGCTCAATGCCTCGATCAGGAGGCCTACTTGGAGGAATGTTGCTGAAGACCTTGCTATGTTTAGTGATCAAAGCCTGTATGTTTGGATGATAGGATCTCTTAACCTCTTTTGTCACTGTGGGCATAATCACACACTCCGCTGCCCACTCTACCTGATCATGCCTACATGATCTCTCCATTCGTTTGAATGACACAACTTGGGGTCCTCCATTTGAGATTCCCCTCAATACCACATTCCAACCTTCGGATTTGAATTTCAGCTCCATGGTTTGAAAGTTAAGGGTAATTTCCCCAAGGGAACGAAGCCACTGAATGCCCATCACTACATCTGTATCACCAATGCTCACTACATAGAAGTCATCCTTTACTTCATAGTTCCCTAACTGCAAACTCAACTGTGGGATCATCCTAGTGCTTGTGATTGTGAAACCATCTATAACCATCATCTTGAACCCATCTACATCCTGTGTCTGAAGTCCTGTTGTGACCTATTTCACACATCGCCCCATTGCAAATGGGGACCGCTTGTTTTTTCTTTTTAGGGTTCTGCTTTGGCGTTGCAACTGCTAATCACCAGTCTTTTTATAATGAGAAGTTAGAGTTTTTGAGAATTCATCCCAAGCCAAGTTGAGAAATCATGCTCAGAGTCATGTATGAATGTTGTCAAAGTGCTTAGAAGGTCTGAAGGACGAGGATCGCAATTGCTTTGGGTCATTTTTGACAACTTGCTATTTTTAGAAATTTCTACTTTTTTGAAAGTGGCATATGGGTTTTGTTCCTCAAGTCATTTCATCTCTGCCCATGTTCTCGGAATTTGAAAATCGTGTCTCTAGGTATAAAGAGCAGAGCTTCAAAATTTTTGCTTTTTTATGAGATTAGGGTTTTGTTCCTTAGGTCATTTCAATCCTGCCCATGTCTTTAGATTCGAGAAATTTTGCCTCCGAGTATAAAAAGCAAGGGTTTGCTTTTTTTTGCTTTTTTATGAGATTAGGGTTTTGATCTTTAGGCCATATTATTACTACCCATGTTCTCATAATTTGAAAATTTGGTCTTTAAGGGTAAAAAAAGCAAAATACAAACCCTAATTAGGGTTTTGTTGTAGAAGATCAGCCATATGATCAGTGCCCATGTTCTTAGATTTCGAAAATTAGGTCTCCAAGTGCAAAAAGCAAAGTAGAAATCCTAATTAGGGTTTTGTTCCAGATGAACTGTTGATCATGTATGAAGGTAACAGTGGGAGATGACTCATTAAAATTTTTGCCTTAGTTGAAGAAATGAAAATGGCAGATGATCAGTCAAGTCTGCTAAGGCTCAGAGTTAGACAAGTGAAATGGAAGATGATCAGTCAAGTCCGCCCAAGAATGTCCAGCATGGAAGATGTCCAAGCATGATCAAGGTCCGCCAAGGCATAAGGAAGCTTGTCCAAGTGAAAATGTCCGACACTTGGTAAACTCCTACTAATGGTTAATTAACTCTTGGCAAGAGTTAGTTAAACTCCTATTTGAGGTTAGACCATGTTGGAAGAAAAAACAAAAACAAAAAAAACTAAGGTATGGAAGTGTAAAGCAAGTTGGAAAATAAATTTGTCACATAATTTTTTTTAATTATTTTCCAAAACTAAAAAAATTATTTTCAAGAGAAAATTCCATACTTCGAAAATTATTAAAAAAAAAAAAAATTCAAGAAATTCAAGAATTAATTCAAGAAATTTTGAGAGGAAAATAAACTTTCCATTTTGGAAAGACTCAAAACAAAAATACACAAAAAAATAATAGAATAATTAAAAAACAAAAAATAAAACTTCTAAGTTTAAAAATCCTAAATTCTATATATTTTCAACCATTCACTTTCACAATTTATTATTCAGGTTGAGAATTTGGAGAGCAATTGAGAAGAAGTTTTCTCTTAAAATTTGTGAATTTAGAATTTTTGAAGAGAAATTTTCTAGAATAAAATTCTTCTAAGTGTTGAAATCAAGAAATCAGGTGCTTTTTTCAAATTTTAAGACGGAATTTCAGAGTTGAAGGTAAATTTCAGTCATTCAAAGATTCAATCCGACTGAATTTTCTTACTTTTCTGTCTTAGTTCTCTCAATTTTATCAATTTCTTGACCAAATCCTTCACTTTCAGTTCACTTTTTCGCAGAAACTTAACCTTTTGACAGGCTGAAAGTGAAATTTTCAAAAAAGAGGATTAAAATTCAGAATGAAAATCTGAAAATAATATGGAATTTTTATGTGTTTTTGTAGGTTAAGGCCAGACAAAGGTTGAAGTTCGCCTTCTTTAGAAGCATGGAAGATCAAAATTCATGGTATAAAGGACAAGTTCACCCAAGGAGAGGAATGGCACAAAGGTTGAAGTTCGCCTTGTCTAGAAGCATAGAAGATGGCACTTGGCTGTCCAAATTAAAATTCGCCCATGATAAGGGAACAAGGTTTGATCAGCTTGGAATCATGTCAAAGCCTAAGCACATTCAAGAATGGTACACAGACTTCCAAGTCCGTAGAGGTCAAGAAGGATGGCAAAGGCAGCATGAAGAGGAAGCATGTCCAAGACACAACAAGGTTCGCCTTGTCTAAGATGGCTAAGACTCTTCAAAGTCCGCCTCATGCACAAACAAGTTGTCCGACACTTGCTAAACTCCTACCTTCAGTTAAGAAACTCATGTCAAGAGTAAAACAAACTCCTACTTGAGGTTAAGCAGAACAAACATGTCAAGGCACATGTGAAGTCCGCCAAGGAAATAATTGCCCAATGCTAAGCCAAGGCTGCCTTGGTATCAAACACATGAAGTCCGCCCATGATTAAACACATCAAGGTTGGCATGAGACTCTTGAACCCCGCCCAAACTTGGCATAAGGCTGTCCAAGTCCACCCTCCAAAAGCAAGGCAAGTTTGGAAAGAGATTGTCCAAGTCTGCCAAAATGGCAAAGGATAAAGCAAACAAAGTTGGCAAGAGACTTTCAAAGTCCGCCAAGCATAAGAAGACAATGTCTAAGCTTCTTCAAACCCCGCCCATGCCCTAAAAGGTTGGCAAATGAACATCAAACTCCGATTTGCAATCAAGGGGAAAATCCTAAGGTCAAGTAAACTCCACCCATGGGTTAGGATGGATAAAGCACTTCAAAGTTCGGCACAAAAGAAAGCAAACATTGGAAAAACAAATAAAGCATGAGCACATGACCAAACATCTTCCAAGTCCGCCAAAGAAAAAGATATGGTAAGGGGAAAGAGATATGGCAAGGCTTCCTCCAAGTCCGCCCAAGAAGAAAAGAAAAAGGTTTTGGCAAGAAAGAATTAAAAGATGGCAAAGTCCAACTTAGGCAAGTTGAAGTTGGCAAAACATTGGCCAAGTCCAACTTGGCATAAAAGACTCCAAGTCTGCCATGAAGACAAGGTTAAAGGAGAAAAGCAAAGAGATCTTTAGACAAGGTTAGAAGAAAATACAAGTTGGTAAGGTGAATTACACAAAGTTTGCCAAGAAGGATAGACATAAACATTCCAAGTTGACTAGGCATAAATGGAATATGTGAAGATGCCTAAGCAAGACATTAAAATTTGCATATGGCTCAAGGATAAGACATGAAGACAATCAACTTGTCGTGCCGAACACACAAAAATGGCTAGGAAAAACAGATTTGACAAAGTAGCACATGAAACCAAGGGTCAAACAAACGAACTGTTGAAACATAAAAGTTTGACACAAAAAATGGCTAATATGGAATTTTCCACAACCAAAAGAATTAAATTTTTACTAAATGTTGGAAGAGAAACAAGAAGAAAGAAGAAGAATAAAGAGGGAAAGTAAGGAGAAGATGAATAAAATCCTTGTCCAAGGGCGGAGTTTGTTCTACTCAGCACAAGCCAGATCCAGAATTGAACGCAAATCCACAGGAAAAGTGTGTCTGAGCATAGAAATGGTCAAAATCTTGGCTAGGTGTTGAAGGATCCACATGAAGGTGCCACAAAATAAAATTGACCAGCCAAAGTTTGGTTAAGTATGGGAGATACTTCATAGAAAAGTTCCAATTTCCTCCATTGTGGCATAGGCACAGGGGTTTCCAAGAATCAAGAAAGAAAGTCTTTAGACTTGGCAAAATATAGAAAGAAATTTTAGACTTCTTGAAGGATTTAATCTCTTGAAGAGTCAAAGACAAACTCCCAATCAAGATCAGATAGTGGCAAGAAGACTATTCCAAACAAATTTCCAGACTTAAGCTATCACAAATTGGAGAATACAAGGAGAACACTCAACAGTTAGATTTTTCCAAGTCAACATGTCCAGGTTCAACGAACCTAACTTATCCAGAAGCTTCTAGAAGGCACACTTCACAATGCAATGACCTTCTATTTTATTATCGGTTCTCATTGATGGACCAAGGGTGTCATAAAATGACAACATTTTTGGCGGCCTCTGCGGGATGCTTGCCTGCTAAGCATATAGATCAGTAGCCTTGAGCATCCATTGGGCACAGAGTCACAACTGCAAGAAAGAAGAAAACTCTCTCCTCTATAACCTGCAAAGGATCAAGATCAGCTATTCGGAAGGGGAACAGCCTGTGCTTGTGCACTTCTTGGAAAACAAGAAACCTAACTAATATTTACATTGTTATAATAAAGAGGCAACTGATGCTTTTGCCTCTGTCAAAGAGGAACCTTTTGAAGGAGCTGATCCCCCTCATACCATTGTTACATTCACCATCTAGCTGCAATGGTTGAAATCTCATGTATGCATGCATTAGATCACAGATGCTACTCATGTGGTGAAAGAACACTTCACCATTCACCTTGCCACCATAGGGAAGCCATAGAAACTGGCCACCTGAGACATCTGGGGATGCATGAAGCATATACATAGTAGCAAGGGGGGAGTTTTTTAGGAGTTGGCTAGCATCAAAAGAACTACTCCTTGCAAAAGAGAAGGCATCTCTTTTATACAAGGGGGCATCATTTTTTCCACAATAGCCGACCTCCTCTTTGCGTGAGTTGAAACCAAAAGAAAAGGCCTTGAACTCACATGGTGATGAAAAGTATACCATATCTCTGTCCTGGCCTGCACAAGGGGGCTCTTTAGACACATAAAATTGGAAACTTTGAAGCTCAGGTATACTGTCAAGTTGAGGAACCAAAAGACTGTCGGCATGACCAACATGTTGCTCAACGTCATCAAACTTGGTATGTTGGTCCCAAGTAAAACATTCAAGCTTAGGCACATCCTCCCTAATGCCAAAAGAAACATCTTCACCTTGAATGGAGACTTCATATTCAACATCATCACTTTCAGGGATAGGGAAGAACCAACATACATCATAATCACATGTGCTGATAACCAACTCAACAACACAAATCTCAGGTTTATGAGACACCTCACAAGAAGATCTAAAATTTTCAGATTGTCTCTTTGTTTTTGTTTCTTCCTCCTGGCAACATATTGTAACAACCTCAGGTTCATGGCACGATCCACCCGCCATGCAATCTGTAGCAAAACCATTCCCCCCTGTGCCCTCCTCAACACTAGCTTGTTGCTCCAGAGCTACCACCGGGGGAGTTGTAGACATATCCTTCTCCTCATGATCAATAAAGAAATGAAGATTGTCAAATGAGAGCACAATGTCCTCCTCTTTACCTTCACACTCCTCTTGTTCAATGACTTGCTGTTGCAACTGATTATTCTCAATATCCTCCTGCAACATCGCCGATTCTTCCTCCTTTAGAGCATATGAAGACTCACCAATGGCTGATCGAACCCCTTCCTCATGATGAGGATGGGGACCATCCGTCCTCCATACAATAGGTCCGCCCTTAAAAAGGGAGATAGCATCAGGAAAGGACCTAGGTGGTGGGGCGTTTTACAATAGGCACCGAGGAGAAGGCTCTTATATAACAACAGCTGAAGCTCCCTTGAAACTTGGAATTTTAAAACTAGTGGGGTTAGTTGAAGGCTTGGGAGGTCTCCCCTGCCTGAAGCTTGGGATTTCAAACTTAGGAACCCTAGGGGCAGAAACCTCCTCCTGTATGAGCCGCATCTCTATGGCTGCTAGTTGCTTAATTTCTTTCTTCCTAGCAAAGGCAAGCTGCCTTGCAAGGAACTCCTCATGTTGTCTTTGGGCTCCCATCTGTTGTTGCTGAAGCTGAGCTTGATAAGCAAGATGACCTTGCTGCAAATCCCACTCCTGTTGCCTCTTGAACTCCTCCAGCTGCTTGGTGAAATCAAGCAACACACTTTTGAGTTCTGCAATTTGCATTTTTTCATCATCTTGGGGCTGGTTGGGCTGCCAAGAAGGTTGAGCAGGGGTGGGTGGGTGGCAGGCATTAGGAAAGTACCCAACTGCTGCTGAAGTAAAGTTATTCGGGTTGAAACTAGGAGCAGTCCTAGTTCAGTCTTGTTGGTAAGGAGGGGAAAAATGGTTGGCATTCTCATAGAATGGAGGTGAATAGAAGTTACACCCATGATATGAACTCATTTTAAAGCATTTGAAAGAGATGGAGCTTGTTTAACAAAATGCTTAAAAGAGCAGATGGACCCTCTCAACCAGAGACTGATAACATACCACAGATCCACCAAATGATTGCAGAGTCGCTAGGTGCTTGAAAGATGTTGCCTCCAAAGGCTTGATGAACTGAAGAACAAACCGAATCTTCAATTGTCTTGGGCTTAGGAGTGCTTGACTAGTAAATTTCCTCTTAGAGTCGCCAGGTGTGTGAAATGTTGCCTCCAAGGCTGAATACACTGAAGAACATACCAAATCTTCAGCTTGATGAAGGATGAGTCCCACTGGTCGTGCCAAAAACTGTTATCACAAAAGCTTGCACCCTTGTTGAGCTATCAACTCAGCCCCCTTGTGAAACATGGAAACAACCCCGAAGTGTGGGACCTTGCGCAAGGGGATTGAATCCTCGGAGAAGGTCGGCTTCCTTCTCAATCCAAGTGCAGGTGTTGAACCAACTCAACACTCCAAATTTTACTTCTAAACCTATCCTAACAACTTGCAGAGGAAAAAGGGAAGAGAGAAATGCTTAAAATGAAAGGAGGTGATGCACCAAGATAAGAGATGTTTCTCTCCCCATCCGAAATGACACAAAGAATCAACTAAAATACCTAGGAGATGCACAAACTTCAGTTGCATGAATGACCTTAATGCATGTATGGAGGTTAGGACTTCCTGAAAGTCAAGAGGGGAGAAGGTTTACCACAAGTCACACTCAGAAACAGGTTAACACAACATATATGTGAAAGAAATCCACAAACATACACTTACAATGAAGGTAAGAACACATACACAACACACATAAGTTGAAGTAAGGCAAGAATGATGATTTCAATTCATTATAAGGCCAATGGCCAAACTTACAGTTGCAGAAATGCAAGATAATACACGTCTTTAAGAGAAGTGAAAGAGCATAGAATAGGTCAGGCTAGTAGGGAGAGAACCCTTTACAATGAGGCATAATAGCCTTTATATAGAAAATAAGTAGCTCCACGAAAGGAGGTGTACAAGTAGCAAGAGTTGTTGGAGCATTAAGAGCTTTGAGTGTTGATCACGCCATCTTGAAGTGTTGCAAGCCGAAAGGAAGTTGGAAGACTTGAGAAACTTGGGTTTCCGAAGTTTGGGAAGACAGAAGATTTCGGAAACACGGGTTCTCGAAGTTGGGAAGATTGAAGACTTAGGCTTTGGGATTTCGGGATTCTGGAGTTCCGGGGATTGGGGACTTAGGAACTTGGGAACCTGGGGGTTTCGGAGTTCCGGGGTTGAGGACTTAGGAACTTGGGAACCTGGGGGTTCCGAAGTTCTGGGGTCAAGGAAGAGAAGACTTAGGAACTTGGGAACCTGGGGGTTTCGGGGTTGAGGAAGAGAAGACTTAGGAACTTGGGAACCTGGGGGTTTCGGGGAAGAGGAAGAGAAGACTGAGGAACTTGGGAACCTGGGGGTTCTGGAGTTCCGGGGTTGAGGAAGAGAAGACTTATGAATTTGGGAATCTAGGGGTTCTGGAGTTTCGGGGTTGAGGAAGGGAAGTCTTAGGAACTTCCTTCTGACAAGACAACACTTCACAGTTCATGATTCCATTGTTTCCTCTTTGATCAAACTGGGGCAGCGCTAGTCCATGAAACATATCTTTGATCGGTTCTCACTGATGGACCAAGGGTGTCATAAAATGACAGCAGTGAAGAAAGAATGTTTCAATGTCCAGGAGATGGTTGGCATGGTTTTGCCCATCATGAGGGCCCTATTTTGGACCCACACTCAAATTCCCACACTGCATACTATCCTAGATCCCCACGACATCAACACTTTCAAGGAGTGGTTCTGGATTGTCAACATGAAAAATGATATGAGGGACACCATAAACAAAGTGCAGGAGGAGTGCAAGGATGCTTTGGCTGGCATTGAGTGTATTGGTGAAAAGATCCTCAGCGCGTTGGTTCCTGGTTGGAATAGTGGCATGAAAGATAACGATGTAAGATTACGGTGGGAGGATAAACTTAGAATTGATAAAACCACATACTCCATAGAGGACGTGGAATTTGCTAGTGAGGTGCATGCATACATATTGGGTTTTGAGGCTCGTCGGTCAGTCTGGAGCGAAGAGCTGAAGAATGTGGATCGCCATCGAGAGGGTATGCAGTACAAAATACGTAATCCTCCTATGCCTCCCAGTAAGGAATTGTTCCAATTGTGCATAAGATTCCAGGATTATTTTTGGGCAGAACGTGCAGTAGGACGAGACATCTGGAAGGACTACTTGCAGGGGGAAGTTGAATCTTTGGAGAAAGAGTCTGCCTCGGGGAAAGAAAAAGTGTTTTCTTAAAAAGTATTTGTTTCTTTTAAATTCTAAATGCACTTTTTCAAGAGAAAGTTTTTTTTCAACTACCCAAAGTCATTGTAGATTTCGAGCTCCGTGCAGGTGCACTTTTTGGGGAGCAACTTTATGTTGGGCAGTTGGTAGATATTAGTTAGTTGATAGTTGGTGGGGGATATTTTGTAGGATGAATCTGGGCCACTTGTAAGAATAGATCTTGGCCATTTATCCATTTTTGAAAATCTATATAAGGGGTGGTTTCTCCCTCATTTTGTAAGAAGTTTAAGATTGTTGCTAAAACTTTGGCGAAATTTATGCAGAATTAATGGATATTAAAGCTGTCTTGTTTCCTTGTGAGTGCATGGTCTCCTTCTTCACCTTTTAATTTTTATGTTATGTATTTTGATTTCAGATAGTATTTTTTAGGATCATATTTGATAGAAACCTTAGTGTTCACACCATTAAGGATTGGCTGATTGCCATTTCCTCTTGCATGGTTAGTCTGAACCAATTTTTATGCTCTTGTTCGGTTGTTAAACATCAAATGAATGGATGTCTGATTCTGTATTTATGTTTAATAACATGAAAATCCAATTCCCTTTGAAGATTGCACTAGATTTTACAGAATTGTGCTTAAATAGCTGATAATGTTTAATCTGGGTTTTTAAAGGTTTCTATCTATTTTTCCGAATATGCTAGCTTAGGTAGATTAATTAGATATTCTCTCTTTCCCTTTCCTTTTTTCCTTTTTTAAAAAATCAAAATTGGAGTCTAAACAATATCATGTTAAAGTAAAATTTGATGGAATCAAAACCGTTGAGTCTTAGGGAACCCGTACGAACATAACTGACTCTGCCTAACTGTAAGTCCCCTTTGTGTATCCAGCAAAGCACATCATACCATTGAGTTATCCTGCAGTCATGATCTGACAGTCGAAACATTGAGGTTTTGCCCAAATGATCAATCTAAATGGCATTTGGGATTTCCTTATTTCAAGAGAGAATAGGATACTTAGCTAGTTAATTCTATTCTGTGTTGGCCGGATAGAGTTGTAGGAATACGACTTTAGCCACGTCAACAGTATTCACTGTTATCGATCGTTGCCACTCGATCCCAAATAGCATAGACAACTGTCACAGCCACTGGAAGATGCCCTTGACTTTAGTCATTTTGGCGCAAAATGGGAATGGAACATTGGTTATATTTCCTCCCCACAATGTGAAATTCCATTTATTCAAACAACCAAGAACACTGAAAAACAAATCATATTATGCTACATACTAAAAAATAAAATGCCACCAAAGCTAATGAGCAGCCTCGTTGTTGGTGATTGACGAGAGGATGTTGATTGTCCTCCTTCCTCTGTTGCTTCTTGCCTCCAATGTTTTGCTACTTAGTTAGCAAATTTGACTTTGAGGATCAGTTCTAAAATGCCCCCCTTCAATATGGATGTTCTTTTGTCTATATTCTGATGCATCTTGTGGATAGCTTGGGACATTGCTAGCATTTGGATTAGGCGGGGTAGAGAAATTGTTTGGAGGAATCGAAGTTGTTAACGGCTCTTGATTTCTATGATTCCTCTGATATACTCTTGGTCCTTGATTTCCTGATGATTGTTGTAGCGTTTGTACTTCCTTTATGCCTTCGACTAAAACGTTGTTGTTGAGAGGTGGAAAAATGTTGTCAAATCTTCAACAGGTTTGTTTGCAGAAGTAGGTGGAAATTGAGAACTTGGTGGCACCATTGGCTGACTTTGGGAGACATTTCCCATTATGTGCATGATCATCTTTGTGTGTTGAAGTGGGCTTGAAGCTTTCAACGACCAATGCTTGATCATACTGTGTTGTAGGGACCATTTCATAGCTTGTTGTAGGAGGATTTTTAGGTGCTTCAATATTGCACATTTCTTGTTGAAATATGTCAGCAGCTATTTTGAATTTAGGGCATTGAAGCTTAGAGTGTTGGTTTGTATTGTGTAATCTGCACCAACTAGACAATGCTGCTTTTGCTAGGAAGACCTTGTCAGTCGGACGATTTTCTTGATTTTGTGAGCTGGATGATTTATTTAGTGGTGAAACTACATTTCCATTCTTAGGCACTATATTCCACGTTCTCCTTTGGAGTCCTTGGTTATTACTCATGAATCCTTGATTGTTATTTTCCTGATAATTCTGATTATTTCCTTGATAGTTTTGATTGCTCCTTTGCATGCTTTGTGACTGATTATTTTGATTTCTCAAGTATGTTATTTCAGTGGACAATTTCTTGACTTGCTCAATTAATTCCTTCATCTCTTCTTTTTATTCCCGCGTCCTTGTAGATGTTGCATTTTGCAAGTAGACTGGATGTGCCGGTGGGGCTTGAGAAAGCGCTACTCCTGGATGAAGAACCAATTGGTTGGATGGCTGCATGTTGGGATGCACTGCTTGTGGAATCGCATTCAAGATTGGAGTATGATGCATTAAAGCTTGACTTATGGTTTGAATTTGATTAGGTGCTGTAGGAGGTCCCATGTGAAGTAACGGTCCAGTGATGTTTTGATCCATATTTTTGCTTATTTCAATAGCCTTTGTGTGTGCTGCATTTAAATCATTTGGGGTGGGATAGGCCCTCATGAACATGGTAGTTAAATGATCTAAGGCACCGTAGTATATTTCTCTTCCGTCCGCGATGAGATAAGGAGCTCGCAACATTGTGTATGCTTTATGGAATCGGTTATTGAAAGCGATAATAGGCTCATGTTCTCTTCTTTTAATCTCCACAAATTGTTTGTATAGCTCAACAGGGGTGGTTGGAATACCAAATTTTGCAATTAATGCGTCTTTAATTGCATCCCATGTTCTTATCGATCTTGTAGGCAGATGAATGAACCAAAAGTATGCCTCTCCTAGTGAGTAAGGGAAGAGTCTGCAAGCCACATCTCCATATTCAATTCTCTTCTTTTAATCTCCACAAATTGTCTGTATAGCTCAACAGGGGTGGTTGGAATACCAAAATTTGCAATTAATGCGTCTTTAATTGCATCCCATGTTCTTATCGATCCTGTAGGCAGATGAATGAACCAAAAGTATGCCTCTCCTAGTGAGTATGGGAAGAGTCTGCAAGCCACATCTCCATATTCAATTTGCCTGTTGTGTAGGAGATCTTCAAACATCTTGATGTGATGGCCAGTTGAAGTCGTTCACATTGAATTTAGGGCAGAAATTCTTTGGATTTTTGGGCATTTCGTGATATACTGCAAACTCTAGCGGGGATGGATTGTTGATCATCCATATAACACCATTAAGCACATGAGCGGGAGGAGGAGGTGGTCTTAAATGAACCATTTTACTTGCTGCGCTATGTGAACTTGATTGGGTGGTTGATTTGAAGCTTGTTTGTGATGTTGTTTGAGAGCTTGATGAAGTTGAATGAGAGCTTGCCAAAGTCAAACTCACTTGACTTGCTGACTGTGTAATTGTTTGAATGCTTGTTTGAATTGCTGCTTGAACTTGGTCCTGGAGTGATGGAGTCTGAGATGAGCTGGTTTGATCAGATGAACTAATTTGATCTTTTATTCTCAATATTGGCTCTCTTGATGTCTCTCCTTTCTTTGCGCGTTTTGATCTTGAAGTGAACTAATTCAGTTAGCACCTTCTCTCCTGTGGTTGATCTCAATATCCTTTGATGCTTCTTGGGCGAGAAAGAACCTATGCGCTCCAACGTGAAGTGGTTGTACTTTCAAATTTACTGTGGATTCCTTTGATTAAAAAGTGCTCTCGCGGTAGCTCTTCGGATCCTTTCAGCTTTTTCTTCTTCTCGATCAAGCAAGATTCAAATTCTTGTGTACTCTTCTTCACTTCTCCTGATGTTCCAAGCTAAGTCGTTTAGTCCTGAGATGATGTCCTCTTGCACGTTGCCTAATTCCAAGTTTGGTTGTACTACTTCGTCCAAACCTTTATGTGGCAATACCATTGAAAATGACAATCTCTTCAATTAAGCTTGTTCTTAAATGACTTATCTGGGAGCAATTCGGACTTGTAGTCTTTGGGTGAGCAAAACTCTTTCAACTTGAACTTCAATTTTGTCAGCTATCTCCTCTTCTTTGTCCAACACAAAAGTAACTCCAATGTATTGTGGTGCACTTGTTTTTACTTTCCAAGCAAGGTTGTTCAAACTAGCTATTCTATCTCTTTCGTCTCCTTAGCATGGTTGCTTAAATTTGCCTTCTCTAGCAGGTTCACCTCTTCTAATAGGGGCGGGTAGCACCATAATGATTCATACTCAACATACAAGCTCTTGAACTGATTCAATTTCTCATTTGTTGATTGGTAGTAGGTAGATTCTTGCTATTGCTTGCTCTGGGAACAATGATGACTGGAGGCAAATTTCCTAATTGCTCTTCTTTATCAATTATTGCTCTCACTTGTCGGAATTCAGCACGACTTCTTTGGTTTCTCCAAGCAAGAGTGTTCAACTGTGAGATGATATCTTGTTGTTCACCTAGGATGAGATATTATTCAGGTAGTACCATTTCGAATCATGATCTAAAAGAAATCTTCTTCCTTTAGCGAGGCATGTCCTCCTTCTAGCGCCAATTCTGTTGAGCGCGGGAGGAGGGTGAAAAGTTTTGGATAACTCCTCTAAATATGACTAAGTTCCACAATTCTGTTGATGTGTTTTTTAGGCACATGCGAACACAAAATAAAATACCCAAAAGTATCTTATCCTCTCTTGAACAAAGATTCTCAAATGCTGAAGATTAGCTTAAGGATAACTCCAAGATTTATAAATGTTAGGTCTTGACGTGTGGATAAGCACAAGTGGTCGTTGTGATTGCTGTTTCATCAAGGGGCCTTTCGCATGAAGAGACTTATGAAGCGCTTCGCAGATGATATGCAATGAAGTTTTTTCCTACTACTATGAGATGTTCTATCAAAAAATGGCAAAAGATGAGGGTTGAGAGGTATTAAGCTATCCTAGGAATGAATGGAAGAAGGACGATTCAAGTGAAACTCTACTAGTCTTAGTATTGCCATACAAGAACAACTCCACCAAAACTAGTGCAATCTTCTAAGGGCATTTGAAGATTTTCAAATCGCTGCTAAGCATAGACACCATCACTTGAATGCACATCCATGATTAAGCAACAATTGAACTTAAGCGCTTTTAATAATTCCAATTGACCACACAAGGCGCACTTACAATCAGCAAGAGGCTAGTGGTATGGATTAGGAGCTTCACAATAAATCAAGTACAACATTCCATCATTCAATCTAAATACTTAAACTAATATCAAAGATTGACTTGAGAGGATGAAAAACCATGCAAGAAGCTTCAAAGATTGAATAGAAACACCATAACTTCAATGTTTTATTAATCCAAAAGCCAAGTAACAACAATTCTTCAAGTCCTCTTATCACTCTTGAAATTTAATGTCTAATATCTCTAATCTCTCTCTATTATCTCTAGCTGATCTATTTTCTCTATTATTTCTCTATCTATTACAAATGAAATGAGTGGAGTTTATATATTACTCCCAAATACAATGAAGGGCCGAGATCAAATGAAGATCAAGGGCCAAGATTTTGCCACCTAAACCCTAATTAGGGTATGATACAAATGAAACCCTATCTAGATAAACATTATCATGAAATCAACCAATGAGAAAATAACATGTGCTGGCACAAAAATCGAGGAAACATCCTCCAATGAGAAAATGAATTGCCAAGTAGGATCATAACAAACTGTCTTCTAGAATCTTGTTTCCTTTCTCTCTTTCCCTTTTGGCATATTCAATGAATCTGGTCACTATGCCCTCTATCTTAGTCATCGGAACTTCTGGTAGAGACTTCAACTATTCCTCCATGTGCATGACTTCACCGAAGGCTTTGATGATGGCATTCTCCCATTCAGGTTCGAGCTCTTGTGTCTTGCTAGCTAATACTACAAGTTCAAGCATATCATCCAATTGTCTTTTGGTGATCATTCCATCAGTCCCATGAAAGATAACTCTTAACTTTTTCTTCCAACTCTTTAGCTTCTATAATCATCCCTGGATCGATCTTCCTCTCTAAGACGATTTGTGCTACTTCTACTATCTTATCATGAATACGATGCATATCATCTTGAACTTGATTGCACCCGTTTCCAATATCTTCAAAAATGATCTTCTTTGTGCGAAGTAAACTACTCCAATGTAGAAAGTTGGGCGTAGATCCTTCTCTTCTTATCTTCTCTCTTGATAAGACTTCCCTGGGTGTTTTCCTTATTACTTGCAATACTGGAATGATAACATCTCTGGCATGGGCAAATGCTTCAATGGCTTCTATGAGAACATGAGTCCTTCCAAGGACTTTTATGACTGTATCAAGTGTCTTCGTTATACCCTTTATAAACTTGCTAACCTTGATATATGAGTCTTCTATCCATGTGTCCATCAGTTGTGCTAAATTCCTCATCTTCTCCATATGATCAACTGATTCTGCAGGAAGCAAGGGTGGTGGTGTAGCTGTTGGACTTTGATGTCTCAATGGTTCTTGGAATTGTTGGAAATATTTTCTCCACACAC
This sequence comes from Cryptomeria japonica, assembly GCF_030272615.1. Taxonomy (NCBI): domain Eukaryota; kingdom Viridiplantae; phylum Streptophyta; class Pinopsida; order Cupressales; family Cupressaceae; genus Cryptomeria; species Cryptomeria japonica. The sequence continues at coordinate 561,490,371 of NC_081412.1, forward strand.
TTATCTCCTTTTCCAACCTTTTATTCTTTTCTACTTCCGCTCTAAGCATATCATTAACTGCCTTTAATGAATCATTTGCATCACCTATGGCTTGCTCGGAGGTGAGTGGACCCAAATCAATAGTCTCCATATCATACTCATCTACTGTGATTTCATCTTCATACTTGTTGATCATTGGAGTAACTATTTGTAACTTTCGAGAACTTGAATCAGCTCTAATCACCTTAGACATCTTCGTAGCTTTCCTTTTCTCGGTGACCTCTCGAGTTCGACTTAGAAGGCTCTCTAGGTCATATGTTGGTTCTTCATCAACCACTATCACTTCTCGAGCTAGTCTTTCCTTAAGCCATTCAGGAATAGAGGATCTCCCTTCTTGGACTTGTGTTTCTTCAAGCACCTACTCTTCTCTAGGTGGTGAAGTAATCTCATCATTGTCGTCTTCTTCATCTCCATTGATCTTTTGAATGTGAGGAGTGAGATCTTCTTGTTATTGTGATGATTTCTCTTTGCCTTTATCATTATGAACAGTGGATTCTATTGATTCATTTGCTGCTTGACTTAATTCCTTATCTACCCTCTGTTCTTTGTGTCTTTCATCTTGGTTCAACTCTTCTTCACGCTTGGAGGAAGGATGACTGGGACTTGATTTATGCTTCTTCCTTGATGATTCCTTTTCTCCACGATCATCTTTTCTCTTTGAATCTCTTGAGTGAGATGGTTGAGAAGCACTTCCACTTGCGCTTGCTTCATCTTCATTATCTTTCCTCGCTTCTGAATGGAATGTCATTGTTATATTCTACTCTTTCAATTTCTGATTCTGTATGTCTATCCATATGCAAGTGTATTCCAAGACTTGTTTCATCAACTCCTTCAAATCTACAACCTCCATGTCAACCCAATTGATCTTGATCTCTTTGCTCTCTTTGGCATAGGCTGATTGGAGATATTGGCCGCTATCCTGTACTCGATCAACAACATTAAACAACTTATATTTCCTGATGAAATCGAGAGGTAGCCTGGAATACATCTTTTCCTTCACTTCCACATCATCTTGAATGTTCATCCAATAGTCTTCTAATTGCCACTGGTGTCCATATTTCTTTCCCAAAATTTCTTTTACATTGTCATATGGATCAAAGTAATCTCTAGAAGTGAATGGCTTGAGTGAATAGAATGCTAACTCTTTCTTAGCGTCTTCAGCTACTCAAAAGGAAGGACACGCTTCAATAGAGTCTCCAAGTGTAATAAGAAAAGAAACACTGGTTCCTTGCTTATGCCTTTATGCCTTGACATATGCCACCACTTGCCTCACCACTTCGAGTAGCACTATTCTGTCTGTCGGGTAGCGTGGCAACATGTAGGGAGGAGAAGGACATCCCTGAACTTTGATATAAGTGAACTTTGGGAATTGGATGAACCATGCACCATAATGTTGAACCACTGCTTGTGCTTTCAGAGAGAGTCTTTGTTGAAGTCCACCTCGAAGTGATCTCATGATTTGCATAGTGAATGCATCATTCACTCTCCTATAGTGTTGCTTAGTCGGATGGTGGAGTTGTGTATAACACTCATGCACTTTTATTTCTCCTGGTCCTCTTTCGACTATATCCCTATACATCAGTGCGGGATACTCGTAATTTCTTGCAAGAGAGTATATGATGTAGGAGCTCATGTAGAATGTTCTAGTGTGCATCAACCTTCTTAACTGCAGATCAATACTGTTGCTGATGAGCCTCGCCCAATTGATTGCGTCCTTGCCATGAGTGACTGTCTCTATGAAGTAGAACATCCAGTCCTTGATATATGAAGCCTCAGGTGCACCAACCACTCGATGAAGTAGGGTGATGAAGTTTCTGAATTCATCTTTGTAGTCCACTCTATGTAATCTGCCGGGCCATCTGCTCTTACCATCTCTGCTCTTTTTTAGCCAAAACTTGTCGACGATCTTTGAACAAGCTTCTGGATCATCGTCATAGGCAGACTTAGCTCCTTCCATACTTACATAGATCATGCCCTTAGGTTCGAGTAGATGAAATGCTTCACTGATTGCTGTCTTAGAGAGATATGCAAGCTCTCTTCCATCTTTCACCACTATTTTTCTTGAGGGAGAATCATAGTGTTGACCACATTCCACAATTAACTCGTAGCATTGCACTGTAGAAGGGAAGCCGACTGCATTTATAATCCCGCTATTGGTCATCTTCTTAGCTGTAGCAGTGGGCTCACTTGTGTACAACGGGTTCTTGAACTTCTTGGTGTCGAATTTTCTGAGATTGGTGTCTCCTATTCTGCTCCAATGAGACATGATCCTGGTTTCTGATGCACCGCTCCTCGAGTCTTCCTTGATAAGTGCTTGACGGTTCACGGTTCCACTTGGTTTAGGTGCTAAATAAGATTGATTCCTAACATCTATCTGCATTTTCGAGTAGGTTAACAGTAATAAGAGAGATCTGATTTAATAAAAGGATCAATATTCAACTCCAATCAGACCTGTACCCGATCTTTCCTCAATTAATATGATGGACTTACCTTTAATTTTTGATAATTCAACCTGATCAAAGAGGTGTCTGATAATGCCAAGATGTTTGCTGCTCTTCAAATGAATTTTGCCGCTAGATGATAAAATTCGCCTCTTGTGCTTCCTTTGCTGAATAAGTCTGTCCTTCTTATGGTTGAAGTTCGCTGATGATATATGCTTCCTTGAATTAATTCACCTTCTTCCTGATGAATTTCGCTGTCAACAAGGATGTAATTCACTAATATTGAATTCGCCCTTAATGCTGATTGAATTCGCTGATCTTAATGAAGTTCGCTGTTTGCTTGAAATTCGCTAGAGAAGGATTGCTTTGATTTGATGTTCGAAAGGGTGATTCCATCCTTCTTAAATAGGCGCTCAAGGCAAAAGGTTGTGTCTTTTCCTAAGAAGGCTGACCTGATTTAGCATAAATAAAATTACAAATTACCTTTTCAATGCCACTCTAATTTAGCAGACTTATCACTCATTTTATTCAAATTCGAATTCTATTTTGGCGCCAAAGTGATGTTTGATTAATCTTTGAAAATGCATTCAAACATAAAGGATTTCGCTGTCATGAAGGTTGTCATGAAGTTCGCTCCTAAACCCTCTCATATGAAGTTCGCTCGTAAACCCTCTCACATGAAGTTCACTCCTCTTGGCTTGCACATGAAGTTCGCTCATGTAATATCCCCAACAATTTTTTAAAATTTTTTTCAACAAGATTACAAACACAACCACACTCGTTAGGGTTAGAGAAAGAAAACTAAACCAGCTGAAAGGAACCCTACACCTTTTGATCACCAAGAGCCCAAGCTGGGAGGGTGAGAGCATACGGTAGCAGGGTATCGTTAGATGTAAACTGCTGGAAAATACTGATTACAATAATGGGCGGCAAACCAGCCAAGGAGAACAATGACAAAACCAAGCACGAATCACTCTACCGCAATATTTCAGCGGGAGGACTGAACACTTACATCAAACTCAACTCAACCGCTTATGCAGCGGGAGGACCTTTACAAACAAAATATCACTCTTCCGCTTATGCAGTGGGAGGACATAATTACAAATATCAAATGTAGGCAGCAAGCCAGTCTCTTCCACTTTTCAGCGGGTATGCTTTACAGTCTAGAAGTGGTTGATACTTGATAGTACTACTATTCAACCTTACAATATAGAGATAAATGATTAGAATGAGAGAACAATGTAATCACAGTGAAAGCTACCACTAAAACCAACTCAAACATTAAGCAACAATTGCTGTTCTTAGTTCTGAAAATGCATAACACGCAGACCAGCTACTACTAGAAACACCAAAATGATCATAACTAATTCAAATCTACTCGGAATCACACCAAATCAAAAGCAAATGAACTAAATGACTTCAGCGAACATTTTAGAGCCTCAAACCTGCAACTTTAAGTCCAAAAACCAGCGGCACACATCCCAAGGCATCTATGGAGAATGGTGCCCCAGCTGAAAAGTTCAATTTGCAACATAAAATTCAGATCAGCGAACTTGCAGCTGCAAATTGGTGGACCTCATCGCCATAATGGTAGAAAACATTAGAGCCAATACCCAGAATGAGATGATCAACAGGCAGGGAGGTATATTCGAAATACTACTTCAGCCACTTCACTACCAGCAACACACCAAAACACACCTTCACTCAGAAAACTGAAAATACCACAGCAAGACCCATCACAATGAAGCTCATTCTATTCCTCTGGATGAGAAATAGTCTCTCCCACAATTAGGTACTATCTCACAAGCACGAAACTGGCACACGCTAGGAAGCACTCAACTTTGAAGCAGTAGTCTGGCACAAATTCGGCAGCACTTAGTTATAAAAAATGTTGAAGATGATCCAAATGAGAGCCCAAGTCTCCAATTTATAACCTTTGCCAAGCCAAATTCAAATTCAAATCCCTTACATGGTGCCCAAATTCATTTCATTTCATTTCACCCTCCTAGGCAAAGTTCGCCCAAAGCAAATGTCACCACAAAATCACCATTTTGGATAAATAATCGTTATAACATAAAGTATAAAGAGGGCGCTCAAAAATGACTTAGGGAAATAATATAACCCAGGCATAAAATCGCCCCCTACACTTGTTATATTTTTTTTATTAAAATACCATGTCGACCCCTTAAGTCAGAACACCAATTACGCCTAGGCCAAAATAATTGAAGTATTTTATTAAAAAATATTTTTCCCCTTCCAAAAGTTGATTATTGCCAAAAAGAGTTGAGACTAAGTTAATTAACTTGATTGAACCTGCCAAAAATAGAACTGTCAAATATAGTATTTACTAAAAATAGTAAGTCCAAGAAACTTCACCAAAAAGACTGTTCTTTGAACCCTCTAGCTCAACTCGAGAAACCTAGAAAAACCCAGTAATCAAGACAACTAACATCAACTTACTAAAAATAGTAAGTTCTACAAACTCCCCTGAACTGATTGCATGTCATACCACTGCGAAGCTTACATAAAACCCAGAAGGAAACTTTGATTCATTCCTGCCAAACTCCAATCAAAACATCCTTGAAAACTGTGAAGAATCCTCCTAGAAAATAGGAAACCCAAATTCCTCATTCCAAACAGCCTACGGGTCTCTAGAATAGGCCATTGGACCTCTGATTACTCCTTACTGAGGAGGGGACATTACGGCTCCTCTTGGCTGGCACATGAAGTTCGCTCCACTTGGCTTGCACATGAAGTATGCTCTCAAAGGCAAACACATGAAGTAACTCTTAAATTTTGCCTTTCATCATTACTTTGACTCCAAGATCTCTCTTTTCAAGCATTAAATCAGCTCAAGGCAATGGTCTTCCAAGAAATCTTTGCAAATTTGCTCTTGATCTCATGCACATGAAGTTCGCTCTTGGAGGCCAGCACATGAAGTTCGCTCCAATTGTCTAGCACATGAAGTTTGCTCCTATTAAGGAGTACTTGAGGTGATCTCAAATCAAAATTATGCTTACTATCTTCATTCAAACGCTCTAATTCACACTCAAACAAGGCTTCTAAGGGAAATCCGCTCCAAAATTGATGGCAATGAAGTTCACTCTTGAGGCTAGGCGCATGAAGTTCGCTCCTAAGGGTAAGCTCATGAAGTTCGCTCCTGAGGGTAAGCTCATGAAGTGAATTTCAATTTGGAACTCTAACTCACCCTAGCACACTTTCACTCACTCTCTCACTTTAATGCATCATGCAATGCTCAACATGAAGTCTTAGGATGAATTTTCACTTTGTGGGAGAGGCACATGAAATTTGGTCCACAAGAGGTGCACATAAAGTTCGCTCTTGTGGGTCAGTACATGAAGTTGATTGAAATTCAACACTTAGTGTTTGCTCGGTTACCTCACTTCATTCTATCCATTCAAACTTGTCAAAACGAGGCTTATGAAACAACTTCGCTCTCAACTAAGGGTGTTCAAAATGAATTTTGCTCCTCAAGAGGAGCACTTGAAGCTTTCGTCCTCAATCTTAAGCACTTGAAACAGCTTGAAAACACACTTTTGGGTTGAATCTCACTACTTCATGCCTTAGTTCATGTTTCTAGGTACTATAAGACCTCAAAACCCACCTCATGGATATGATTTCTCCTTCGACTTGAGGCAACAAGAGTGAAATTTTCTCTAGGAGGGGGGGCACTCATAGTATCCCTAACGAGCAATTTCTCACACTCCTTGGTTGAACTCATGATGGACTTGATTCCCCTGATATCTAGATGCTACTGGAAGTCGACAGACTCACTCATTTCACCTACGAGAGGGAGATATTAGACTAAGAGACTAGGACTTGAGCAAAAAAGGGGGTCCCCATTTTGATGGGGCGATGTGTGAAATGGTCACAAGAAGTCCTAGCCATGTCAAGAAAAAGGCAGTGCTCCACCACACCCTCAAATCGTAAAATCATGCAACATGTCCTTTGGCAGCTACTTCCCGAAACAAATACATCATAGTGGCTTTGGTACAAGGATCTTGTTGATGCGGAGGAGGGTAAAAAACTCTGGATATCTTCTCTAAATGTGACTTGATAAGTTCCACTGATTGTGGCTTGGCAATGATCAGCCCTCCTTCTAGCGCCAGAGGGAATTTCGCTCTGGACCCTTTGGAAGGGTCAGGAGTGAAATTCTCCTTTTGGGTTGATTTCTACCACTTCATCGCCTCAAACCTCTTCTCAACAACAAATATGCATCAAAGCCTCCTTAACCATGCCTCAAAAATCCAAAACTTGGCCATATCAAAGAGCAAAATAGAGGAAAAGTGAATTTCGCTCTGGACCCTTTGTAAGGGTCAGGAGCGAAATTCCTCCTTATGCTCAAATCCTGACTTCATTTTCATATTTCTTCACTCCAAATAAGTGTTTTGCCCTCAATAATGCCTAGGAATGAGTTAGTTCTAAGTTTGGATCAAAGTAGAATGACCTATAGAGGAATTCGCTCTGGACCCTTTGGAAGGGTCAGGAGCGAAATTTGACATTTTGGTCTCTCTGTCAGGATTCATATATGGAATATAACATTTAAGTATAAGAAAGAAGAAAGATATCTTATACTTTAAGTTATATTCCATATATACTGTCAGGATGTTTGAGAGTGGTTTCGGACCTCCCAAGAGTTTTAATGCAAAATCTAGTTTTTGGAGGATTCTTCAATTTTCCATACAGTCAAATTTCACGATCAGGATGACATTCCAGACTTAGCCAAATTTCAGGACATTTGAAGATCAGGATGACATTCCATACTTCATCACTCACCAACTTGAACTAACTCAGACCTTCAAAGAGGATATTCACTCACCAAGCTTCATTGACCTCCTCAAACTCAAACAAGACACAATTAGCAACAAGAGCAAAACTTTGTCCTAAGGAAGACTTTCAAAGATGACCCTAACCCGGACCATCCATTGACTCACCTTAAGTTAAAATAGAGCCTGCTATCTTAGTGATCCCCCTGGCGACACTCAAAATGCAAAGGCTAACAGACAAAACCCTAAAAACCCTAGAAAGCAAACCCCATAAAGGAAAAAAGGTAGGGGTCCCCATTTGCAATGGGGCGATGTGTGAATATGTCACAACATCTAGCGCCACCTTGAGTAAATGTTCTTGTACATTTTAGAGATGAAGACTCAATTGACACTTAGAACCTCCGGAAAGTTCAACCTAACTTATCAAGAGATTAGGAAATGCACTCAAAGTGGAAGGAAAATCCTCAACCAGATCCAGACACTCGGTCTTTGATTACCCAGGTGTGTGCAAGTGTATTCATTCTTCTCGACAAGACAACTATGACTTTTAGGTTCCCCTGTGATTGGCTACGTAGTATATCTAAACTTCATAAGCATCCTGGATAGAACCTCGCTGCCAGTCAGACGTCTATAGTCCCGACAAGGTTATCGCCGCAATCTCACGAACATTGCTCCATTGCCAGCTGGGCGTCCATAGCCCCGATGGAGTTACTCACATATTCCCATTAGCCAATTTTGATATTTCATTTCATTTCATTTTTTTCTTGATTTTTCTCTTTCATTTTTTCGTTTTTTCGTTTTGATATTGCTTTTTCATTCCATTAATTCCTTTGGCTCGTAAGCAGTGAAGCTTACTAGGGTTTGAGGATTGCGGTGGCGTTGAAGCCAGATTTTAGATTTTTCACTAATCACAGCTTTGCATGAAAACCATAAGGACTCGAAGTATATTAATGTGTAAAGATATAGTAATCAACAAATGTCGGCATCAAGACACAGAAAATGATCCCCTTCCAAGTCAAGTACAAGTCTTTCTTTTTTGATTTTTTGATTTTTTTGGATTTTCTATTTTCACTTTTTTTGGATTTTCTATTTTTCACTTTTTTTTTTTTTGGATTTTTTGATTTTTTACTTTTTTTTTTTGGATTTTTTGGTTTTTTACTTTTTTTTTTTGGGATTTTTTGGTTTTTTACTTTTTTTTTGTATTTTCAGGAATAAGAGAGATCTTGAATATCTCAGATTCAAATTGAAAGCTCATCTGGTTCTAGCTGTGCAAAGCTCTTCCTTTCTTTGCAAGTCCAATTGATGACTCAACGATCACCTTCCTTCTCTGTACAACCTCCGTCGAGTGTTGAAGATGACTTTCCACTGATCTTCCTTGGATTCAAGAGTTCGCATTCGGTGTCAGGCACTGCTAATTTTGTTGAGCGTGGGAGAAGGGTGAAAAGTCCTTAAAATTACTCCCTCGAACAGAAATTGATAAAATTTGGATATCAGTTGTTCAGGCGTTTATCGCGATCTGCCCTCCTTCTAGCGCCAATTCTGTTGATGCGAAGGAGGGTAAAAAACTCTGGATATCTTCTCTAAATATGACTTGATAAGTTCCACTGATTGCGGCTTGACAATGATCAGCCCTCCTTCTAGCGCCAATTTTGTTGATGTGTTTTTCATGCACATGCGAACACAAAATAAAATACCTAAAGGTACCTTATCCTCTCTTGAATAAAGCCTTTGTGAGAGCTTCAACATTCGGAGAAGCTTTATTCAAGAGAGGATAAGGTACCTTTAGGTATTTTATTCTGTGTTCGCATGTGCATGAAAAACACATCAACAGATCCATAGCGACTGCAGATTTCTTGTACTGCGATTAACTCTCTTTCTCTGCAAATCCTGTGATTAGCATATGGATCCAAAGACCAAAACAAAGTGATAGGAATGGATTAAACTCTGAAATGTGTTGCACAGGATTGGAGCTGCGCTTTTGAGAATACTCACGCTCAAGCTAGAATTTACGCAGAAGCCAACTCTATTCAATGTTGCAACAAATAGCAAATAGACTGTATCCCTTGTGTAAAGGTAGCGAAGGACAAAGCATGTAGACAACGACCAAATTATGCCTTCTCTGTGTGTTGGGAGAATTCTTAGCCAAGCACAAGGAATTGTGAGGGGCGTGAATGAGAGCTACAACTGTTTCCTTACACTTTCAAAGCCTTACAATATTCACTTGCTAATTGTCAAGCTGACTCGATACATATTGAGAACACATCATAATTAGTGGAGATGACACATCTATCTTTGAGACAATACTATCACACTATTCTTCACATATGATACACATGAAATATTGCTTGGATGCTTAACATACTGAGATTTTAAAATGTCTACGCAAGAGATCAATGAAGTAATTCGTTAACCATAGAGTCATACCTTCTAATGTTGATCATTTCTATGATCAGTGCAGATTTCAATGCAGAGTTATAGAGTATCTAACCTGTTCTGATACCATAACAGAAAAATGGGCTGAGACAAATGAAGCTTCTAATAATTCAATATCAAATAATACGTGCTTCCACTTCACATTTCCATACAATGTATATTACATATATATAGGAGAGTCTACTCCTATATTCAAGAAGAGGTTATCTCCACAAATCCATATTTAGTTGTAATTGTTACTCACGTAACAATACACAACTCAAAACATATGAGCTGTTAAAACAACTCCAAATTATAATAGTATTTTTGTTAACATAACAATAATATTACTAAACACTAACATTTACATAATAATAATAACTCACATAATTATTATTTACCCACATACAAAGAGCACTAACTCATATTTCCTAACATAGGTGAAGTGACACTCTCCTTGGTAATTTGGGAAATGTGATTTCTTGCCTCATTTACTCCACTATTAGATTACTGTACTTGTGAACAATTTAATTTCCAGTGACTAGCCTCTCCACACTTGTAAGTTCCAGTAAATACTCTATCTCTTCTTCCATAATAACTTTGTGCATGTGAGGAATTTTCTGTTCTTGCGTTTTGATGATAATTACTGTTTTGAGTAGTGCTGGACTCTCCCTCATTTCCTTGCTGTCCTCTACTACTGTTTGATTGTTTTCATCCTTTGGAATTATTCTATTGCTAGCTTGTCAATTCCCTTTTGCCTTCAAAGTATATTAATAAGCCTACTCTATTGATCTCACTTTAATCATGCTAATGTCATCTTCAATAGATATGCCGAGTCATTTAACACACCTTAAAATATTTTCTTTCTCATCCATTATATGGCTAGCCTAAATGTTAAACTACAGAATTTACTTGTGTAGTCCATAATGTTCATCTCTTTTTAGCTTTTTCTTTAGTTTATGCAACTTCCTGAACAAACTTAATAATTTGTTGGTAGGAACTTGGCCTGCAACTTTATAACCATTTGATTTCAAGATTTTATTTTCTTTTGACCTCGTTTTCTCTCTATTTGTACATGATCCCACCAAATGTAATGTCCCTTCGTATCAAATGCCCTAGTTTTGCCCTAAAATCAAATTTCCAAGGAAGTAGGAGATGGAATAGGGTTACGTACCAACTTAGATCACCCAAATTGAGGTCCTGCAAACATGTTAGATAATCATTGAAAACATAATTAAACAAATCTTTGTTAGAAATACTAAGAAAAACACAGATCTCGTTGCTAGGGTTTAGGAACATCAACTTTATTATAAGATGCACATAACTTAACGATGGATCTCAACCATAGGGAGGCTACGATAAAAGGTATGTGAGGGTGCTTGAATATTCAATCCCTCTTGGCCTCATGGGACTATTCGGTCACCACCATGAGGTGGCGTACTGTTGACGTGTATTTTGTACACTATCAAACACAGAATAAAATACCCACGGGTACCTTATCCTCTCTTGAATAAAGCCTCTGATTACTGAAGATGTCGCGAAAAAGGATCAATCAGGATGACTCCAAGGTTCTTTGATGTAGGGTCTCTACGTGTGGATAAGCACTAGTGGTCGTTGTGAATGCTGTTTCATCAAGGGGTCTTACGTATCCGAATTGCAGGAACAGAAATTTCCTAAACTAACAAGTTCTCAAAAAAGATCAAAAGATAGGGTTTGCAAGAGATGAATTCTAACCTAATCCTAAGAATGACTCAATGTAGGCTGGACTTGGTAAGATTCTACCAATTTCAGTATTGCCAAGGAATAACAACTCTACTGAAATTGATGCGATCTTCTAAGGTGACTAATGATTTTTCAATTCATCAAGAATCATAGACACTACCATGAAGGTACATATCAATAGTTCAATAATGATTGAAGGTTTAAGCAATCCAAATATCTCCAGTTGACCACACAAGGCGTTCTTACAATCAGTAAGAAGCTAGTGGTTTGGAACGTGAATCTCACCAAAGATCAAGCCCAACACTTAGTCCTTCAAAGTTAAATACTATTTCGATTGAGAATGATTCAAGAAAGTAAACAACCATGAAGATAGCCACAAGAATTGCAATAAAACACCATAACTTCAATATTTTATTGATCTCAAAGCCAAAATAGACAACAATTGCTTGAAATTCCTTCTTCAATGCTCAATCTTGCTACAAAATAACTCTCTTCTCTCTAAAATCTGATTTCTAATCTCTCATCTAATATCTAATATCTCATTTCTAATGACAAAATGAAAATGAGTGAGGGTATATATAGCATCCTCAATTACAATGAACGGCCCAGATCAAAAGAAAATCAACCGCTGAGATTCTGACACCTAAACCTTAATTAGGGTTTATTACAAAAAGTCCCCTTTTTAGTTGAACAATATTAAATGCATAGCCAAATATTTAATTGGCACAAAAATCTAGGAAACATAGACCAATGATAATTAAGGTGCCACATCATCTACAACAACCTCTCTTCTAGAACCTTATTCCCTTTCCAATGCTCTTTCTTAGCATATGCAATGAATCTGGACACAATTCCTTCAATCTTAGCAATAGGAATCTCGAGAAGATTCCTCATTCATTCCTCCAAGTGGATAACCTGATCAAAGGCCTTGAGAAGAGCCGCATCCCATCCAGGTTCGAGTTCTTTGATCTTCTCAATCAGGAGCATAATAGCGAACATTTGATCTCATTGCCCATCTGTGATGACATTTTCATCCTTGCAAAAGATGACCTTGACCCTTTCTTCCAACTCTTGAAGGTCCACATCCGTTTCAACTTCGATCCTCCTGTGAAGAATGGTACATAACACCTCAAACACCTTGTCCTGAATTGGATGGATGACTCTTTCAACTTGATTGCATTTGGTGCTGATGTCTTCGAAAAGAACCTCCTTCATCTGGAGTAGAGTTGACCACTGGAGTAAACTATGAGCTCCTCCATCCATTATCTTTTCTTGTGCTAGGATCTTCCTTGGTGTTTGCTTGATTACTTGTAGAACAGGAATGATAACATCTCTAGTGTGAGTGAAAGCGGCTACTGTTATCATCAGGTTGTGGACGATCTCAAGGACCTGGATAGCTCGGTGGATTGTCTCCATCAATCTTGTTGCAAATTCAACGACAACTGTGTGGGATTTGTCAATCCAAGAGCTCATAAGCCGAACCAAGCTCTTGACTCTCTCTGCCTCGCCAACTGATTCAAGGGGAAGTGCTTGCACAGGAGACACTATTGGATCCTGACGTCCCAAGGGCTGATTGAGATGGCTAAAGTAGCCTCTCCAAGCACCGACCTCTCTTTCAAGCTTTCTATTCTTTTCCATTTCTTCCCTAAGCTTGTCTTTAAGTGCCTCAAATGAATCGGTTGCCTCATCCAGTGCCTGCTCAGTGGTGAGTGGACCAAGTTCAAATGTTTCTACATCATACTCCTCTGCAAGGATTTCACCTTCATACTTGTCCATTGCTGGTGTAGCTATCTATAACTTCCTGGACCCTGTCTCATCTCTGATCATCTTGGACATCTTGGTGGCCTTCTTCCTCTCCGTTACTTCCTGAGAATTCCCTACAAGGCTCTCTAAGTCAATCACATTATCTTCATCCTCAATCACAATCGCCCTTGTCAATCTCTCCTTCAACCAATCTGGAATGGCGGATCTTGTCTCTCTGACTTGTATTTCTTTAGGCAATGGTTCTTCTTCTCGGAGAGGAGATGTCACTCCTCATCATTCTTGTCTTCATGTAGCTCATTGACTTGGGGAGATCGACTTGATGAATGTTGAGGTGCCTTCCCTCTTTCAGGTCTATCATTCTGTACTATTGACTCCATAGATTCATCTACCTCAGGCATCGTCGTCTCTTGTCCTTCAACTTGACTTGTCCTTTTCTCATGTCGAGATGATGTACCTGATGAGCGATCTCGATTAGCCTCTTGCTTCTTCTTAGAGGGTGCCCTTTTCTCGGGTCTTTCTTTCCTCTTCGCGCCTCTAGGATGAGAATTGTCTTCACTTGCGCTTGCTCCTCCTTCTTCTGGTCTTTCCTCCAAAGTATAAGTCATTGGTATGTTCTGTTCTCTTAACTTTTGATGTTGTACATCCACCCATCTGCGAGTATATGACAAAACTGGAGCCATCAAAGTTCTCAAATCCATAATCTCAGGCTCGTTCCAATCTATCTTCACTGCTTTGTCTTCTCTATCATAGGATGACTGGAGATGTCTGCCACTGTCCTGAGCTTGATCGGCCACTCTGTAAACTTTACATTTTTTGATGAAATCTAAAGGCAATCTGGAATGCATCTTTCTTTTCACTTCTAAATCACTTGAGAGATTCATCCAAAAGTCTTCTACCTGAAATTCGTGCTTGTACTTCCTACCATATGTCTCTTCTATATACCCATAAGGATCAAAATTCTCCCTCAAGGCAAAGAATGCGAATGAATATGAGGCCAACTCCCTCTCTGCATCATCCAAGCTAGAGCATTAGGACATACCTCAACTGAATTCCCCAATATGATGGGCACAGGAGCTCCATTTCTATGCCTGTGTCTGAATGTTTTCGCATAGTTTGCCAACTGCCTAGCCACCTCAAGTAGAACTATCTTGTTTGTCGGATACCTCAGCAACATGTATGGGGGTGAAGGACATCCATGGACTCTGATATATGTAAACTTTTGAAATTGGATGAACCAAGCACCGTACCTCTTTATAAGTTCTTGTGCATCTTGAGATAGTCGATTGTGAATCCCGCCCTGCAATATCCTAGTGATGTTCATTGTGAAGGTATCATTGACTAACTTGTAGTCACTTCCTAGTGGATGATGCAAATGAACATAAGAATCACAAACTCTGACTTCCCCGGATCCTCTTCCGATCACTCCTCTGTGAGGTAGTCCTGCATATTCGAAACTCCTGATCAAGGCATATATGATGTATGAGCTCATGTGGAATGACTTGGTAGCCTTTAGTCTTCTCAACTGCACGTCCAAGCAATGGCTAATAATTCTAGCCCAATGAATCGTTCCTTTTCCTTGAACTATCACTTGGATGAAGTAGAACATCCACTTCTCAAAATAGAAGGCTTGAGGTGCCCCTGTAACTCGATTGAGCAAAGTTATCAAATCTCTGTACTCCTCCTGGAAGTCGATCCTATGTGGTGTGTTGGGAATCTTGCTCAGGCGAGGACGACTTTTGAGTAACCAACTCTTATTGATGATGTTCAAGCAAGAGTTTGGATCATCTTCATACATGGACCTGGCTCCTTCTAAGCTTTTGTAAATCATATCTTTATGCTTTGGAAGATGGAGAGCCTCACTTATAGCCTCCTCTGAAAGGTAAGCCAAAGTGTTCCCTTCCTTGGACACGATCGATCTTGATTGTGGGTCATAATGGAGAGCACACTCGATCATCAGCTCATGGCACTGGACTGCTAGAGGGAAACCGGCTGCCTTGATGATGCCACTTTCAATTATTCTCCTTGCGACGGGTGATGGTTTGCCAATGTAAGGGACCTCTCGAAACTGCTTGACACTGAAGTTTCCCAAGTTGGTATCTCCAATGTTGCTCCACTTTGACACGATCTTGGTCTCCAATTCTTCATTCCTCTGATCTTCTTTCATGAGAGCTGGACGACTAGTGGATGCTCCTGCCTTTGGGGTCGCCATCTTGACACCTACACAATATTTCATAATGAGTAATATATTTTGCAACGTAGAAATATAGAGTAGAAAGGAAGATTTAAGATTTTAATTAGGAAACTTCATGATAAATCTTTGAGTTATCATTTCCTAATTAACTACGCAACTTTCAAAAACTTGAAGTTCAAAATTCAAAATTTCAACATTGGGACTAGGATGATCTCGCCATACCTCCAATTGAGAATTAATTCTGAAAAATGATGCAAAAATAAGGAGAATTCGCTAGGCAAAATGTAGATTGAAGTCCTTCCTTTAGCAAAATGCGCCTCCTTTAATCTTCTCAAGCATCAACTCCACCTCCTTAAGCCTTTAACACTTAGGATAATTCGCTCCAACTAGACCAGATTTTGCACCTCCTTCCTTGCTCCTCAAATCGCACTTGAAATAATGAATGAATGATGATTAAAATTGTTCAAAATACCCCCCATTATATAGGGCGCTCACCATTTCATCTCCCCATAGGCCGACTTGGCAAAATAGGCCAAAAAATAAATAAATTTGCAAAAACAAGAGGCCGACCTAATAAAATGGATAAAAATAATACCTCAAGCGCTCCTTTTTCAATTTTAATTTAATAAAAATTAATTTAAATGCCTTTCTAATAAAAAAATCGATTTTCTAAGGTTCAAAATTAATTTATTAAATGCCATGCGCCTTTATTAAATGCCAATTTAATTTAAATTTTTCAAATATTTCGAAGTTAATGATTTTGGCATTTCATGCGATTTGGAGGAGGTCAACGTTGGGATATGGCAAAAATAAAGAATGCACATGTTAAGCGCTCTGGTCCCTTGGAGAGGGATAGGAGCACTTTTTCATTTTTAGGCTAGGATTCTCAATTTTTGAAGTCAAACCTTCGTTCACCATGCTTTAGAAGTTCTTTCCTATCTCACACAACTTTGCCTTAGCATAATCTCGGAGGGAATTAGTTGTTTTCATAAAAAGTGCTCTGGTCCTTCAGTGAGGGACGGGAGCACTTTTGAGTCCATTGCATGAATTCTTGATCACATTAATCTTCAATTTACCCTCAAGGTGTAGAATATCATATTTCACTCCATCTTGAGCCTTGGTAATAAAAATATCCTTTCAAAATGCAAGGTAAATGGTCATGTTTGAAAAAAGCGCTCTGGTCCCTTGGTGAGGGACGGGAGCACTTTTGCAAGTTGTCGTCAAAATTTGCAACTCTCGCATCTCAATTCCACTTCAAGGCATTTTAAACACTTTTTCAAACTTGCGCCTTGGCCTCAATTTGTCCAAAATTGGCGAGAAAGGCGAGATAACATGTTAAGTGCTCTGGTCCTTCAGTGAGGGACAGGAGCACTTTTTCATTTTTAAGCTTATCCGTCCTTTGCTAGCTTCCCAAATTATCTTCAATGGGCTAATCATGTCCTCTTCCATTCATTTCCATCACAAACTTGCCTTGGCCTTGTAGGAAATTCACACCTTTTGGAAAATCGCTCTGGTCCCTTGGAGAGGGACGGGAGCACTTTTGTAAAATCGCTTTGGTCCCTTGGAGAGGGACGGGAGCACTTTTTGCATCTTGGTGTATTTCTTTGTTCTTTTAAAAGTTCAATCTCGTCCAAGGCATAAAACATCCTTCGTCCTTCCCATCCAAGTCAAGTTTTGCCATAAAGTACCAAACAAAGAAGAGAAACTTGAAAAAGTGGCATGGTCCTTCAGTGAGGGACGGGAGCACTTTTTGTCATTTGGGTTGATTTACTCCTTTGTGAACCGCTTAAATTATATTCAATGGACAAAACATGCCTCCCTTAACATCTTCAAATCATAAAATCATCTTAACCTTGCAAAGATAGTGCGAATTTGAAATTCAGTGCTCCGGTCCTTCAGTGAGGGACGGGAGCACTTTTTGCCCTCTAAGTCAAATTGTCTCACTTTTTACCTCAAAATTCCTTTGCTAGAGAAGATTTCATCTTACTTCACGCTATGAATAAAAGTTAATGTCCAAAAGAGGTCTAAAATTGTGTATATAAAGAGAAGTGCTCTGGTCCTTCAGTGAGGGACGGGAGCACTTTTTACCTTCTAGGCAAAAACTTCATCATTTCATTGTTTTCAATCAAGTCTGGATGCTCTATCATGTTCGTTTCGTCCTTCACCATGCCTTTGATGTCTCAATTTAACCAAACAAGGCCAGGAATGGCTCAAATAAGCCATTTCGCCTTTGTCCTTCAGTGAGGGACGGGAGCACTTTTGCCTTGGTCCCTTGGAGAGGGACGGGAGCACTTTTTCCTTCAACCTTCAAAATTCACCATTTCTGTGCCTTCAAAATCTTCAAAAGTATCAAGTCATGTCCAATTATCATTCCCGAAGACCCTGCACAAAACAAAATAGAAAAGTTAGTGACAAATATGCATAAAATAACATTTGTGCTCTGGTCCCTTGGTGAGGGACGGGAGCACATTCGTCTTTTCTGGCCAAAATATTCAAAATTTAGGTCTCCAATCATTTCACAAGGCAGAGTTAGGTCATCTTCAAGGCCAGGAATCAGTTAGCAAGCTCTCGCAAAACAAGAAATTGCACTTAGAATGAAATTCGCCCTGGGCCTCCAGTGAAGGACAGGAGCACTTTCTTTGTTTCAGGCATCATCTTGCCTCCGAAATTTGATCAAAATTTACCTAGGCAAGAATATACAATTTCATCTTCAAAATGCTAACACTTAGACAAAATTTGATTTTTACCCCAAAAAACCCTGACTAGACCTAACCTGGGACCTATTTGACTTCCTGACATACTCACCTTATCGACTCAATCTCAATTCTCGGGAGGACGCTTAATAAATTTCAAAATTTGATTGGACTTAGCTTGAAAAATATCCAAAAGAAACCCCTAAGGCTTAGCCCTAGCCCAGACAACTCACTCACTCACTCAAAACCCTAAAAACAGAGAGAAGAACAGGCAAAACAAAAGCAAAAAGAGGGGGTCCCCATTTTAATGGGACGATGTGTGAAATGGTCACAACATCTGGCGACACCATTGAGAATGTTGGTAAACATTTGGGAATCAATCCTTCTTGAAGAAAAACTCAGAAAACCTCCCTCAACAAAACCAGGAGTCAAACAACACTCACAAGAAGAGATCTTCATATTGAGACAAAGTATCAAGTCCACAGTTACCCATGTGTGTGCAAATGAGTTAATTCCCCTCAACAAGACAATCATGATCCTCCAGGTTCCCCTGTGATAAGCTACGTAATTTATCTGAACTTCAAAAGCATCTTGGATAGAGCCTCGTTGCCAGTCAGACGTCCATAGTCCCGACGAGGTTATTGCCGCAAGCTCATGAACACTGCTCCATTGCCAGCCAGGCATCTATAGCCCCGATGGAGTTATCCGTATATTCCCTTTTAGCCAATTTGATATTTCTTTGTCGGCTCATTTTCTTTTCTTTTGATCTTTCTTATTTTCATTTTCTCTTTTTTTTTTTTTTGATATTGCTTTTTGTTCCATCAATTCCTTTGGCTTGTAAGCAGTGAAGCTCACTAGGGTTTGAGGATTGCGGTGGCGCTGAAGCCAAATTTTAGATTTTTCACCGATCACAGCTTTGCCTGAAAACCACAATGACTCGGAGATTATAAGTGTGAAAAAGATATAATAACTGGAGGACAAAAATATCTGAGTTCAATAAGCTAATCTTACTTCATTGTAAACACGGCCTGACTCAAAGTTTTATCAAAAGAAACCTCTTTGCGTTTCCAAAAGACCTCATAATTGTCCAAATGAAACCCTCAATCGAGTGAGAAGTCAGAGTGCTACATGACAAAATCACCCAATTTCAAATGGATACCCCTCAGGACAAACAACTAACCCAAACAAGACACCTAAACTAGGAACCAAAAAGAAAGCGAAAGGCAAACCAAAACAAAACAAACCAAACAAACGAAAAACGAAAGCAAACTAAACTAGCTATGTACAAGGGAAGGCCTTTTGCATCCTAGGACTGGAAATAATGTTTGAGATATCTCCCATTGACAGGCAATGGGACATCTTTCCCAGTTAAAGTCTTCAATCTGAATGCATTTTCTCCCAAAATCTCTGAAATTTGATAAGGGCCTTTCCAAAGCTTATCAAATTTGTCATGTTCTCCTCTTTTCTCGTGCGCTTTATCCCAGTATAAGACAAGATCTGAGATCCGGAACGCCTTGACTCTAGCTTGTTGATCGAACCATCTTTTCACAACTCCTTGATGTTTTGCAAAATTTTCCAGTGCTTGATCTCTCTTTTCCTCAAGATTCAATAATTGTGTTAATCGGGCTTGGACAGCATCGGTGTCTTCCATGTATTCCTGAATAAATCTCAAAGTCGGGATCCTGAGTTGCATGGGAAATACCGGGTCTTGGCCATAAACCAAAAAATAAGGTGAAATCCCTAATGCGTTCTTGGTCCTGATTCTATTTGCCCAAAGGGAAAATCTCAATTGGGTGTGCCATTCTCTCGGACTCCTTTCCAGTAATTTCTTGATAACACTGAGTAGGTTTTTATTAGTTGACTCAGCTAACCCATTACCTTGAGGATAATAATTTGATGAAAATTTGAGGGTTATTCCATACTCAAAAGCCCAATTCGAAAATCTCAATGACGTGAAGGCTGAACCATTGTCGCAGACCAATGCATAAGGACATCCAAATCTTGTGATAATATTTTCCTCCAGGAATTTAATTACGGCCTCGGTAGTACATACTTTGAGAGCTTGAGCCTCCGACCATCTGGTACAATAATCAGTAGCAGTGATGATATACTTGTGTTGTGCCGAGGATGCGGGGTTGATGACACCAATAAAATCCATTCCCCATTTGGCAAATGGTCTTGCTTCTTTCACTGGGTTCAATGGCATGGCAGGATTCCTCTCTCTGAAGGCGGCGACCTGGCAGGTGTGGCAAGTCTTGATATGATTAAATGTGTCCTTGAAAAGTGTAGGCCAGTAATATCTTGCTCTTAAGATCTGATGAGCTGTAGCGAGATTGGCCCCATGTCCGGTCCCAAACTTGGAGTGAAAATGTTCAATTATTTGTTTGGCCTCATCTTTGCCAACACACCTCAGATATATTCCCTCGTGATTCCTGCGATATAGAACGGATCCTTGAAGCATATAATGTTGACACTTTATTCTTAGTGCTCTTTTCTGTGTGGGTGTCATGTGAGCAGGACATTTGTTGTTGAGCAGGTATGTCACAATTTCTTTGTACCATTCATCAGGGGTGACATCCTCTAATTCATAAACTTGCTGGATTAATCCGGGTCCGTCAATTGCCAGTGTCTGTGCTAAAGCTTGTCCTCGAACAAGTTTCATAGGTTGGATCTCAATATCAAACTCTTGGATAATGGCGACCCACTTGCCTCTTCTTTCTCCTAGTTCATTTTGCATGAGGAGAGTTTTGACCACTGCATCTGGAACTATTGCATAAATTTTGGCCCTTAAGAGGTAATGTCTGAATTTTTTAATGGCCTTGACCAGTGCGTATGCCTGTTTTTCAATGTTGGGATATCTGAGTTTTGCATCTTTCAGCGGGGTACTCATGAATGCAATTGGATTCTCGTCCCTTTCTTTACTTCTTTGGGTGAGAATAGCAGCACAAGTGTAGTCAGAAGCGAAGGAATATAGGTAAAAGGGTTTGAGGTAATCAGGACTGATCAATACTGGCGCTTCTGCAATTGCCGTCTTTATCTCCTCGAATGCCCTCTTGGCTTGTGGTGACCATTCGATCTTTGCGTCTTTCTTCAGCATCTCGTTCAAAGGTCTGACTATCTCAGCAAATCCAGTGATGAATTTTCTGACAAAGTTGATCTTGCCAAAGAATGATTTGAGTTCCTTTTTACTGGCTGGCAAATTGATAGTAGATATAGCTTTTACTCTTTTAGGATCGATGGAGATTCCTCTTTCTGAAATGACATGTCCTAAAAGCTTTCCTTCTGTTACCCCAAATATGCATTTCTTCGGGTTGAGAGAAACACCATATCTTTTGCACTTTTGGAAGACTTTTCTTAAGTCATCCACATGATCTTCTCTTTTTCTGGAGAAAACTGTAATGTTGTCCATGTATATGATAATGCATTTTCCAATTAAATCTCTAAAGGCGATATCCATGGCTCTCTGGAATGTGGCCCCGACATTGATAAGTCCGAAAGGCATTCTTTTGTATGCAAATGTTTCCCACTTGGTAGTGAAAGCGGTCTTTAGTCGATCTTCAGGCTTGACCAAAACTTGATTATAACCTGAATATCCATCCAAGAAGGACATCATTTGTGACCCATTAACAATCTGTAATACTTCATCCAGCGACGGCAGAGGATAATTGTCCTTTTCTGAAGCTCGGTTGAGATTTCTGAAATCAACACACAATCTGATCTCTCCACTTTTTTTCCTAACAGGAACCAGGTTGGCGACCCACGTCGAGTGTCTTACTGGGAAAATGATTTTGGCTGAGAGTAGCTTCTTAACTTCTTGACATATCAGGGGTTCCAATAAAGGATTAACCGGCCTTTGTCTCTGCCTAAATGGTTTGCTTCCTGGCTTCAAAGGGATTGTGTGAGTGATAATTGCAGTGTCATCAGTCTTGAGATCTTCATAACTCCATGCGATGACGTCTGGGAAATCTCTCATATTTTTCAAAATTCCATTTCTTTTTGGTGCGGTGCAGGCCTTTCCAATAAACACATTCTTAACTTGTATGTCATCACCAATGTTGATTGTGTCGCACATGTTTCCTTCCATACTGTGGCTTTTCATCTCTTTCAATTTGTCGGGATCAAAGATTCTTTCTAACTCCACCATACCTTTTGGAATAGTGTTTATCTTCAAATTCAAAACTCCTTCAGCATCCAATTCTGCTCCCTCCACTTCTTCTTCATCAATGATTTGAGCTAGGAAGACATCTGTGTTGGTCAAGAAATCCAGTATGTGCTTGTCATCTTCAAAAACTTGAAAATTGGTGATGTTATCCGGGACTGAAGGTACTGAGGTTAGCTCTACTGTGAACTTCTTCAATCCTTCCATTGCTAATGGTATCAAAGAACTGGCGGCCTGTGCAAGGGAATTAGCCACTTGATTTTGATGCTTGTATATAGACTCGATGTTGAAGGCCTCGAAACTCTCGATGAGGTCCCAAACTCGATTTCGGTATCTGGTCAACCTTTTGTCATGGCAGACATATTGCCTTCTGATTTGTCTTATAGCTATTTCTGAATCTCCATATACTTGCAGTATTTTTGCTTTCTTTTTGATAGCCATCAATAACCCGTGAATCAAGGATTCATAGTCAGCTACGTTGTTGGTGCAAGGAAATTGTAATCTATGAGCGGCAAGGTAAGTTTCTCCTGTCGGGCTAATTAATTCATAGCCTGCTCCAGATCCTTGTTTGGACTTAGATCCATCGAACCTTAATGTCCATATTACATTCTCTTGGTCTTCCGCTTCTCGGTCCTCCTGGCTTTCGGTTGATGTGTCGGATAGACTTTCATCTTCTGAGGAGCTTTCAACTTTTGAATGTTCCATTTTTTTTACAATCAATGTCTGTGGGACTCTTTTGTATACTTGTTCCAATGCAGTCTGGCACAAAGCACAGGATAGTTATGAATGGACGACATTATGTATCCTACACCAGTTGGGGAGGAGTAGATCTCGGACGGATGCCAAGTTACCGAGTTGTACACTTTGCTGTATGTTTCTATGTACGAATTTTCTGAAATTCTCAAACATTCCATCATCTTCTTGGTCGGATCCTTGGTCACTTTCCACAACAATTTCTGTAGATTCCATCACCTCTTGTTGAGTGTCCTTGTCTTGCAAGTTTTGTATCATCAGGACCTCTTCCACTTTAGGTTTGTATGTCCCTAGATCCGATTCTAAGAACAGGACTTCATTATCTTCCCCATACTCAGTTATCATAAGTCTCAATCTTGGAGTGTTGTCGATTTTGATTTGGTTTGGGACTCCTCTCCATGGTAACCACATATGTGCAAAGTCGGTTGACACATACCCATTCAACTTTCGTGACCAATCTCTACTCAAAAGCATCCCATATGAATCAGGAATATCTACGACTGATATGTCGATGAAATTTTGAACCCTTGGGTCTGCAGCCAATTGCATGTGGATATTGTTCAACTCTCCCATGACTGGAACTTCTGTCTTGTCTAGCTAAGTGACTTTTCTTTTGGTAGGAGCAGGAGTTATTCCTAGTCTCTGACAGACAGCCAGGGGCATCACATTACTAGAAGCTTCTGAATCATAAAGGCAATTGTGTAGTAATTTCCCAAAAATTCTGACTGATAGTAGGACCGGGGCCGGTTCATCTTTTCCTTGGGAAAGGACTGAGGAATCCCCACTGTGTTCTTGATGTTTCACTTCATTGACCTTCAGATTGTCATTCTTTGCTGGGCTCTCTTCTTTTGAGTGGCTCGTCTTGTTTGGAGATTTCCCTTTCTTGACCATATCTTTCTTAACGGCAACCTCTTTCTCTGGAAGATTCTGACTAGTGGTGAGACTTTCTTTGATGGCGGGTTGAGTTTTCTTAGTCTTGCCTCTTTTGAGTAATACCTTGCCTTCCAACATATCTTCCTTTTTGGTTGGGAAGGCTATGGTCTGGACCATGCATTCGTCTTGTTCAGATTGCTCTTTGTTATCAACTTCCTCTTGGGTCACGTTGATGGTAGCTTGGACATGGTTAACCGCCTGATTCTGAACATTCGACCTTACTGTATTTGACTCACTTAAGCTATTAATCACTGCATCTTTAATTTCTGAGACTTTGAGTAGCTCGTAGAGCGGTAGGCTAACCTTGACTTTCTTGAGTTCTTCTAACACCAACGTGGCCAATCTCTTCATTTCATTGCCCTGGGGAGGTGCAATATTCTTTTGCCTATATTCTTGCGTATGCTGAGGATACTCTGGATTATTACTAGCCTGTGGATCTGGAGGAGTAGAGAAATTGTTTGGAGGTATCGATGTAGTTAGGGGTTCTTGATTTCTCTGATTTCTATGATATACTCTCTGGTTGATGCCTCCCGAGGACTGGTGGAATACCTCCTTTATTCCTTCGACTAGGACATTGTTGTTCAATGGTGGAAAATAATATTCTGAGTCTTCAACGGGTTCATTTGCAGATGCAGGTGGGAACTGGGAACCCGGAGGTACCATTGGTCCATTAGCAGATTCTGGTGGAAATCTCCCATTTCGAACCTGATTATCTTCTTCTGGTGAATGTTTATAACTTTCCACAATCATGGCTTGATCATACCGTGTAGTTGGGACCATTTCGTATCTAGTCATGGGCGAATTTTCAGGTTGATCGTTGCTACGCATCTCTTGTTGGAATATGTCGGCCGCAATTTTGAATTCAGGACACTGCAACTCAGAATGCTGGTTTGTATTGTGGAGTCTACACCAGCTGGATAAGGCCGCCTCTGCTAGAAAGACTTTACTGGTAGGAGGATTCTCTTGATTTTGGGAATTTGATGGGTTATCTAGTGGCGTCACCATGTTTCCATTATTAGGAGCAGTATTCCATGGTTTCCTTTGAAAGCCTTGGTTGTTATTTCCCTGATAATTGTTCTTGAAACCTTGATTATTATTTCCTTGGAAATTTTGATTGTTCGTTTGTTGGCCGTGGTTGACCCTCTGCATGCTTTGGAGTTGATTATTCTGATTCCTTAGATGAGTTACTTCGGTTGACAGCTTCTTGACTTGTTCAATCAACTCTTTCATTTCATCCTTTTCCTCCTGTGTTCTTGAGGAGTTTGTTGTGTTTTGCAAGTACACACGTTGTGCTGGTGGGGCTTGTGAAAGTGGAACACTAGGATATGTTGCCTGTGGAATGGGGTTCATAACTGGAGTTTGGTTGGCCAATGCCATACCAACTGCTTGCATTTGATTTGGTGCTGCAACGGGTCCCATATGTAGTAGTGGCCCAGTAATATTCTGTCCCATGTGCTTACTGACTTCAATAGCCTTTGCATATGCTGTGTTTAGATCATTCGGGATAGGATGTGTCCTCACGAACATGGCGGTAAGATGATCTAGGGCTCCATAATAGATTTCCCTTGGGTCGGCAATGAGGTAGGGATGTCCTAACATCGTGTATGCGCGGTGGAACCTATTGTTGAAAGAGGTGATTGGCTCATGTTCTCTCCTCCGGATTTCAACAAATTGTCTATATAGCTCGGCTGGCGTGGTTGGTATGCCAAACTTAGCAATAAATGCATCCTTCATCGCGTCCCAGGTCCTGATTGACCCCGTAGGCAAGTGAATGAACCAGAAGTATGCTTCTTCTCCCAATGAGTAGGGAAAAAGCCTACATGCTACATCTCCATATTCGATTCGCCTGTTACGAAGATGATCTTCGAACATCTTGATATGATCCTCCGCTGTACGATTGAAATCACTGACATCGAATTTGGAACAAAAATGCTCTGGATTTTTTGGCATATCGTGATAGATTGCAAATTCCAATGGTGATGGGTTGTTGATCAGCCAAGTAGCGCCGTTAAGCACATGAGCAGGAGGAGGAGGAGGAGGAGGAGCATTGTGAGCCATCATGCTTCTTGAAGTTTGAAAGCTTGACAAGAGACTTGATGAATTGGCTTGGCTTGTTGGTTGAGAAATCGCCTGGATACTTGCTTGAATTGCTGCTTGTACTTGTTCTTGAAGAGACAGAGCTTGTGATGACTCAGGAGATTCTTCTAATCTTAGTTCAAATTCCTTAGGAGTATCTTCTCTTTTGACTCGCTTCGACCTTGAAGTAAACTGAAGCTCGCCCAGATTTTTGACGCTTGGTGTCGACCTCAATATTCTTTGATGTTTCTCGGGCGAGAAAGAACCAATGCGATCCAGCGTGAAGATTTGTCTTGCGGAGATTATTGCAGGTTCCTTTGATTACGAAGCTCTCTAGCGGCAGCCCTTCGGTGTTGTTCAACTCTGTCTTCTTCTTGTTCCAAGATGATCCTCACTCTGTTATACTCAGCTTCACTTCTCCTTGCGTTCCACGCTAGGTGATTCAATCCTGAAACGATATCTTCTTGAATGTTTCTTATCTCCAAATTAGCTTGCACTACTTGATTCAATCCTTCATGTGGCAACACCATCATGATTCATGATCATGCTTGGAATGTGTACTTTTTTTTTCTGGGTAAATTTTCTTGATAGTACTGTTCCTTTAATTCTCCGAATTATGGTGGTTCAGCCCTCCTTCTAGCGCCAATTCTGTTGACGTGTATTTTGTACGCTATCAAACACAGAATAAAATACCCACGGGTACCTTATCCTCTCTTGAATAAAGCCTCTGATTGCTGAAGATGTCGCGAAAAAGGATCAATCAGGATGACTCCAATGTTCTTTGATGTAGGGTCTCTACGTGTGGATAAGCACCAGTGGTCGTTGTGAATGCTGTTTCATCAAGGGGTCTTACGTATCCGAATTGCAGGAACAGAAATTTCCTAAACTAACAAGTTCTCAAAAAAGATCAAAAGATAGGGTTTGCAAGAGATGAATTCTAACCTAATCCTAAGAATAACTCAATGTAGGCTAGACTTGGTAAGATTCTACCAATTTCAGTATTGCCAAGGAATAACAACTCTATTGAAATTGATGCGATCTTCTAAGGTGACTAATGATTTTTCAATTCATCAAGAATCATAGACACTACCATGAAGGTACATATCAATAGTTCAATAATGATTGAAGGTTTAAGCAATCCAAATATCTCTAGTTGACCACACAAGGCGTTCTTACAATCAGTAAGAAGCTAGTGGTTTGGAACGTGAATCTCACCAAAGATCAAGCCCAACACTTAGTCCTTCAAACTTAAATACTATTTCGATTGAGAACGATTCAAGAAAGTAAACAACCATGAAGATAGCCACAAGAATTGCAATAAAACACTATAACTTCAATATTTTATTGATCTCAAAGCCAAAATAGACAACAATTGCTTGAAATTCCTTCTTCAATGCTCAATCTTGCTACAAAATAACTCTCCTCTCTCTAAAATCTGATTTCTAATCTCTCATCTAATATCTAATATCTCATTTCTAATGACAAAATGAAAATGAGTGAGGGTATATATAGCATCCTCAATTACAATGAACGGCCCAGATCAAAAGAAAATCAACGGCTGAGATTCTGACACCTAAACCCTAATTAGGGTTTATTACAAAAAGTCCCCTTTTTAGTTGAACAATATTAAATGCATAGCCAAATATTTAATTGGCACAAAAATCTACGAAACATAGACCAATAATAATTAAGGTGCCACATCATCTACAACAACCTCTCTTCTAGAACTTTATTCCCTTTCCAATGCTCTTTCTTAGCATATGCAATGAATCTGGACACAATTCTTTCAATCTCAGCAATAGGAATCTCGAGAAGATTCCTCATTCGTTCCTCCAAGTGGATAACCTGATCAAAGGCCTTGAGAAGAGCCGCATCCCATCTAGGTTCGAGTTCTTTGATCTTCTCAATCAGGAGCATAATAGCGAACATTTGATCCCGTTGCCCATCTGTGATGACATTCTCATCCTTGCAAAATATGACCTTGACCCTTTCTTCCAACTCTTGAAGGTCCACATCCGTTTCAACTTCGATCCTCCTGCGAAGAATGGTACATAACACCTCAAACACCTTGTCCTGAATTGGATGGATGACTCTTTCAACTTGATTGCATTTGGTGCTGATGTCTTCGAAAAGAACCTCCTTCATCTTGAGTAGAGTTGACCACTGGAGTTGACCTCCTTCAACTCTACTCCAGATGAAGGAGGTTCTTTTCGAAGACATCAGCACCAAATGCAATCAAGTTGAAAGAGTCATCCATCCAATTCAGGACAAGGTGTTTGAGGTGTTATGTACCATTTTTGGCAGGAGGATCGAAGTTGAAACGGATGTGGACCTTCAAGAGTTGGAAGAAAGGGTCAAGGTCATCTTTTGCAAGGATGAGAATGTCATCACAGATGGGCAATGGGATCAAATGTTCGCTATTATGCTCCTGATTGAGAAGATCAAAGAACTCGAACCTGGATGGGATGCGGCTCTTCTCAAGGCCTTTGATCAGGTTATCCACTTGGAGGAACGAATGAGGAATCTTCCCGAGATTCCTATTGCTGAGATTGAAGGAATTGTGTCCAGATTCATTGCATATGCTAAGAAAGAGCATTGGAAAGGGAATAAGGTTCTAGAAGAGAGGTTGTTGTAGATGATGTGGCACCTTAATTATCATTGGTCTATGTTTCCTAGATTTTTGTGCCAATTAAATATTTGGCTATGCATTTAATATTGTTCAACTAAAAAGGGAACTTTTTGTAATAAACCCTAATTAGGGTTTAGGTGTCAGAATCTCAGCCGTTGATTTTCTTTTGATCTGGGCTGTTCATTGTAATTGAGGATGCTATGTACATCCTCACTCATTTTCATTTTGTCATTAGAAATGAGATATTAGATATTAGATGAGAGAATAGAAGTCAGATTTTAGAGAGAAGAGAGTTATTTTGTAGCAAGATTGAGCATTGAAGAAGGAATTTCAAGCAATTGTTGTCTATTTTGGCTTTGAGATCAATAAAATATTGAAGTTATAGTGTTTTATTGCAATTCTTGTGGCTATCTTCATGGTTGTTTACTTTCTTGAATCGTTCTCAATCGAAATAGTATTTAAGTTTGAAGGACTAAGTGTTGGGCTTGATCTTTGGTGAGATTCACGTTCCAAACCACTAGCTTCTTACTGATTGTAAGAACGCCTTGTGTGGTCAACTGGAGATATTTGGATTGCTTAAACCTTCAATCATTATTGAACTATTGATATGTACCTTCATGGTAGTGTCTATGATTCTTGATGAATTGAAAAATCATTAGTCACCTTAGAAGATCGCATCAATTTCAATAGAGTTGTTATTCCTTGGCAATACTGAAATTGGTAGAATCTTACCAAGTCTAGCCTACATTGAGTTATTCTTAGGATTAGGTTAGAATTCATCTCTTGCAAACCCTATCTTTTGATCTTTTTTGAGAACTTGTTAGTTTAGGAAATTTCTGTTCCTGCAATTCGGATACGTAAGACCCCTTGATGAAACAGCATTCACAACGACCACTGGTGCTTATCCACACGTAGAGACCCTACATCAAAGAACATTGGAGTCATCCTGATTGATCCTTTTTCGCGACATCTTCAGCAATCAGAGGCTTTATTCAAGAGAGGATAAGGTACCCGTGGGTATTTTATTCTGTGTTTGATAGCGTACAAAATACACGTCAACACGTACCTAGTGAGGATTCTTGTAGCCATTTCCCTTACCATCCTTCCTTTATCTTCCCCTATGCTTGAATTCCTTAATCTCATGGCCAATTATGATAGGGAAGTCAAGACGATTGCAATAGGGTGTCCAGAGAATCCCTCCCTCGTAAGCCCAAGTGCAACACTCCTTGTGCCCCATTGGCCTCATGGGACCATTCGGTCGCCACCATGAGGTGGCGTACGTAGGAGAGGACCTTATCGCTGTTTCCCCTCCCTATATCCCCTTATTCCTTAACCATGATTGATAGCATTAATCAAACACATAAAGATTATGCAATACTGTCCTTATTTACCATATAAAAGAATATATGATACAAATATATGTATGTATAAGAGAGTATATGAACATTTTCCTATATTGTCTCAAGGAAGGTAATTTTGACTAAACATCCATATCATTAGCCATGTTCGTTTCCATGCTAAATTGCAGGTAATACTGTTCTTGCATGCTGAGTTGGACTGCTGATGTCTGAATCTGATATCTTCTCCCTCGATGATATATTGTGTTGATCTGCTCTTATGGGCACCCATGCTTATTAGATCACTCTTCTTGATCTGTTTGATACCTTATGACTGATCTGCTCTTTATGAGCAGCAATGCTAGTTGTTTTCTGCTCTGCTGAATGATATTCTTTTTATTGATGGATTGATGCCTTCAACAATGGCTCTCCCTCCTATTAATATCTTCATGATGGGAGAGTCACGTCCTTTCATTAAGTTCATTGCCTTTGCAAGGGACATAACCCTCAGAATTAATTCACTGCACACTCGCAGATCACACTTCTTCTAAATCGCACCTCTTCACATATTAAGCACTGCTTTTTCCTCTATCTGATTGCTGCCCTATGTTTTGGCCGATTATATGTATTTATACTGAATCTGATCTAGGTCGGCCCCCATAATGAATTTTATATTAAACTTAATGTGGGCTGGCCTCTGTAATATTTTAATCTCCATAATTAAATTAATCTAGGTCGGCCTCCAAATAAATCGTTGTTGTTTTTTTTATTACATCACCTAGCTGATATAAAGACCACAATGTGATTTGTTTATTGCTTTCTGTAATTTGGTGGGGCATGACACCAAAAGGATGCATGGCCTTTCATTCTAGTGGAGGCAAACTTTACTTTTTAGGATCCTCCATTGACTCAGTCAAAATACTTCTTCATTTTTCATAATCTAGTCTATAAAGTTGAGCTTAGACTTCTATTATAGGAGGGGATATTGATTTGATTCTTCTTAATAAGATGCTTCAACTCATCAATTTGTTTTGAATAACATTGGTGGTCATCATGCCTTGATTTCTTGCAATATGCACATTTAGGCTTCTCATTCTTAGATGATTCCCCTTGAGAGGGAGAGGATTGAGATTCTTTGTTTAGCTTGTTCTTTTTCTTCTTTTTCTTCCTTATCAAGACTCTTTTTTTCTTTTTGTACCCTAGGCTCACTTACCACCAATGCTTGTGGTTTAGAAGACAATTGGACCCATTTGAATTAACTTTGCTTTCTCTTGGATTAGGAGATTTGCAAAATCATCAAACTTAGGATTGACCATATGATGCTCCCATAGAAAACCGATGGGTAAAAAAGCTAGAAACAAAACATTGAATACTCAAGACCAAGCTTTGATAACACACTTAGAATCAATCGTAAATCCTCCTTTTCAATATTGCAATCTTTTAGCTTTGTTATTAGTTGCTTGATTTTGGTGATAGTCTTGGATGTGGTCAAAATCTTTTGGATCAAGATTCATCAAACATTATCAATTTGATATCCCCTGATCTTATTAGTTTCACTAGACAATTGTTCAAGAGTCTCCCATGCCTCCTTAGTTGTTTTACATGATTCAATATGAAACTGCAAATCAAATGAAACTAATGAACATATACATCCAAGTGTTTTCTCTCATTCAATCTCCCATCTTATTAGTGCATTAGGATTAGTAGGTTGAGAAATTGTTTCCTTTAGATAGCCAAGATAAACCCTTTCCCATGAGATAATTCCATATGGTTTTTATCCATGATGCATAATTATATGGAGTTAGGAGTTCAATTTGAGATTTCCCCATTGCATGAACACACAACAAGCACAAAGAATGCAATCAACCTAAGTCACCAGGTTCGGCCGAATTTCTTCCTTGAAGTTCGAAATTTGCCTTAACTTTAAAACGGAGTATAAAATTCGTTTTCGTATATTGAAACAAGTAAATTTTTTTTAATTGCGATTTTAGGGTTTTTTCGGTTTTTTTTCTATAAATGAGCGCCCGAAGTGTGGAAGCTGAAGGAAGTCGTGGGAGAAGTGTTTAAGCCGAAGGAAGTTGCGGGAGAAGTGTTTAAGCCGCAGGAAGCCGAAGGAAGTCGCGGGAGAAGCTGAAGGAAGCGACATAGTGAGTTCGCCTCAGCCCTCTACCACCGTGTTCGACACCTTGCCTCTGTCGTGTTCGACGCCCTGTCATGTTCAACGCCTTGCCTCTGCCGTATTCGACGCCCTGCAGTCTCCTTGCCCAAGTAGGCTTCGCTGAAATTTTTAGGTTGAATTTTTTTTTTTTGGATAAAAGTTAAACCTAATATTTTTAGGTTATTCAAACAAAATATTTTGTTTATTTTGTATATTGTAATGTGACATTACAATATACAAAATAAACAAAATATTTTGTGTATTGTTTATTGTTTATAATATTATATTATTTAAACAAAATATTATATTGTTTAATACTTTAATGTTTAGTTTTTATTAAGACACGATATATAGTTTAATATTATTGTATTAAATTATTAATTGTTTTGACATGTTGTTTATTATTTATATTATTTGATTTTTAATTTTTATTTATTTTATAAAGTTAAAATAAAATATTAATAATTATTATAGTGTTGTTTAAAAAAATGTAGTTTATTATTATTTTATTTTGTTTATAAATTTAGTAAACAAAAATAGAAATTAGTATTAGTTTATTTTTTGCTAAAATATTTAGAATATATTAATAAATATTTTATTAAAATTAAGTATTTCTATTTTGAAAGGTTGAAATAAATGTAGTGTTTATTTTGTTTTTTAATTTTTCTTTCCAAAATGCAGATTTCCATTTAATGGCTCCTCCTAAATCAACGTCTGAGGCATGGAAGCATGTGACCCGAAATGGAACTCACATCAAATGTAACCTATGTGAGGGAACTATAATTGGAACTTTAACAAGGCTTAGGGACCACTTCCTTGATAATACAGGGGGTCAGGTGGAGGTGTTCAAGCATGTATAGGTGTGACTCCAGAACTTAAAGCTATTTTAGAGAGAGTTGGCTGCTTTAATGGTAGGCAAAATGAAGAAGGCACAAAAGAAACAGAGAATTGAAGGAGATATATCTAGATTCACATCTATCATGTCTTCCTCTTCTGTGCAATCCAAACCGGTGAGCGTATCAAAACAGAGTGGAACACTGAACAACCTTTGGAAACCAGTAGAGAAACAATAGGTGGATGATGCAGTTGCTGATTTGTTTTACACAAGTGCTATTCCATTCAATGTTGCAAGAAATCCACATTTTTGTAATGCAATTCACAAAATTGTAGAGTTTGGCAAAGGGTACACACCCCTAGGTTCAGAGGCTATCAGGACAACTCTTTTGCAGAGGTCAAAAGATAGAGTGATTGAGAAATTAGCTGATGTCAAAGCCACTTGGAAGGAAACAGGTTGCACTATATTGAGTGATGGATGGTCAGATATGTGTCAAAGGCCATTGATTAATGTTTTGGTGTCTTGTCCTGAAGGTGTTGTGTTTTTTAAAGTCATTGACACCATGAACCACAAAAAAACTTCAGAGTATATTTTTCAAATATTAGAGGAAGCCATTCTTGACGTAGGGGTGGAAAATGTTGTTCAAGTGGTAACTGATAGTGCAGCAAATTGTGTGGGAGCTGGGAGGCTGATTGTAGAGAAGTACCCACAGATATATTGGAGCCCATGTGCAGCCCATTGTCTCAATTTGTTGCTTCATGACTTGGCTAAATTCACATGGGTAAATGAAGCTATTCACAGAGGGAGGGCAATTGCAAATTTCATACGGAATCATTGTCTCACATTGAGTATTTATAGGCAGCATGCATCAAAGGAATTGTTGAGGCCTTGTGAAACAAGATTTGCTTCATATTATATCACTTTGAAAAGAGTGGTTGAAGAAAAAGCAGCTTTGAGATCTGTTATTTGTTCCAATCAGTGGGAAATTTCAGTGCTTTCTAAAGGCCCTAAGGGGAAGAACATAGAGCAAATCATCCTAAACAACAATTTCTGGGAAAGTGCAGCAAAAGTTTTGCTTGTATGTGAACCAATTGTTGATGTGCTTCGTATGGTTGATGGTGACACCCCTTGCCTTGGCATGCTTTATGAAAGCATGGACCGGTGTAAGGAATCTATTAAAAAAGCACTAAATAATGAAGAAGCAGAATATATGCAGATATGGGAGACAGTTGATTGCAAATGGAAAATGATGCACACACCTTTACATGCAGCAGCTTGCTTTTTGGAGCCTAAGTTGTTTGCTATTGATAGAAGGGGTGACAATGAAATCATGGCAGGGCTTTACCAAGCCATTAGCAGGTATGTACCAGATCCAGAAATTGCAGCACTAATCAAAGATCAAAGTTGGCAATATAAGAGAGGAGAAGGGATGTTTGGAGGGGCAGAAGCCAAATATGACTCGCCACATATGCCTGGATATAGATGGTGGATCGCTTATGGATCATCAGCTCCTGAACTGCAAGAGTTTGCTATTCGAATTTTGAGTCAGGGAGCAAGTTCATCAGCTTGTGAGAGGAACTGGAGTTGCTTTGACCACATCCATTCCAAAAAGAGGAACAAATTGTTGACTAGAAAGTTGGGAGATCTTGTCTATGTTAGCAGCAATTTGAAATTGCTGATGAACAAATCAGCAAAGAACACTTCTTTAGAACAAACTCTTGAAGGCTTAGTAATGCCAGATGCAGATGAGCCTGACTTTGCAGATGATGAATTGAGTAGTGATACAGATGATGATGATTTGGCATCCCAACCAAGTGCTCTTGATGACTTAGAGTTATTTTAAAGTTCTAAAGTCTTTAACTATTATTGTACCTTTTTGACAAAAGAACATCTTTGCAATCGTGAAAGTATATGTTTCCTATGGTTTATATTTTATAAATGTGTCATCTTTTTGTAATGATTTCAAATCTATTTATCAATGTTAAACTATTTAGGCAATTTTATAGATATATTACATATATTTATTAAAAAGTTAAAAAATTTACATATGGCGAATTTAATTCAAATTTTATACATTTCAAATGTTTTCCTCATCGAACTTCATTCGAATTTCAAAGCTGTCGAACTTCAAATTCGAATTCGAACCTGGTGACTTAGCAATCAACCACCACAAGATAACCCCGCTTCCACCCCCCCACCCCCAAATCACTCAATCAAGAATCCCCCTAACAAAATATGATTTGACATTTTATGCTTAGTGCATTTATTGGTGCTAAATGCAAAAAACAACAATTTAGACTTGATCTTAGTACTTATAGATGCCAAATTTGGCCACAAGCTCAAAGTACACGTTTTACATAGGATGGGATCAATTTGATCACTCCACTGCAAAGTATAGGAAATTAAAAAATGACACCCAAAATTGTTATCATAGGAGCAAGAACGAAGCTCCAAAAGTACCCAAAATGAGAACTGCTCAGCAACTCCTGTGGAAAGCTGCAATTTCTGGAAAAACTAGGCACTAAAATCAAAACCCAATTGCACCACTGTGAGGAGTACACAATTTTATCTCAAATAAAAATATATTTCTTGCAAAAAGGAGGCTGGATGATTGAGTTATGAGCCTTTGAAGTTTGCTTACAAAGTAAAAAATGCAGCCAGGAAGGGGGTAGGCTCATTGGGGATTGGTCTATTGATGTGAACTTGATGCAATGTTGATGTCAGCATAGGGGCTAATACAATATTCCCCTTTCTATTGGAATATTCTCTCTAGGTGATAGGTGGCTTTGAAGATGTCTTCAAAATATTGTTCGAGTGGGTAGGGGGAATATTCCTTGGAATATGCTTCGCTTGCCGATTGCTGGCATGGTCATATGACGAAGGTCTACACACTGAATGAAATGTTGACATGTGGCCTGATGGGGGGTAGGGACGTGTACTTGTGGGTACTTGCACTTGTAGGATTTGTTTTAGAAAAACCACAATTTTTTTTTTTTTCTTAAATCTGAAAAAATTGTTTAAAAATAGATTTATTTTTTACTAGACCTGCGACCATGATTGCACCAGTGATGGCGTTAATGTCCGTATGGTTGTCTGGACAACAACACAGTGAGGGGGGTCAAAAATTTTCTGAGGGCTTAGGGTTAAGTGCTTGGATTTTGAAATTTTGATTCTCAACCTTAGGGTCCTTGGGCCTTTTGAGTGTGATGGCAGGGTCTGTTTTGACCCAAAATGCTCTGAAATAGTAGGTTCCTTTTGGATCTAGCAACCACCTCCCAACTTCAAATCTTCGTAGATACGGCCTTCGATGTTTGATTTGGATGAAAGAAAAGGAAAAATTGAGTTTCTTGAACCCTCTGAACCCAATAGTGATCTTAGATTTGCACTAGCAAGCTCCAATTTTGACCTGCAATACAAAGCCACATAGAGGAAACTCTCAAATCTGGTATTTCAATCAAGCTTTTCTAATTCTCTAGATCATCATTCAATGCAAGAGAAGAGCATAATCAATTTTTGGAGATCTACCAAGATTCGCAATCTAGATCTCTCAAATAGACTAACAAGAAGCAATCCCACAAGTTCTAGTACTGTGTAAGAGATGGTATAGAATGCTCTATGCCATCCAAGATTGGATGAAGATTATAGCTACCCAAGATCTAGGCACTTCATGAAAGCACAAGAGAGATCAACAATGAAAGAAAATTATATTCTATCAAAGGATGCAAATGATAGATTACTTACAACATAATCGAGATTACAAAAAGGACCCCTTGGTTATATAGGCCAAGATGAACATAGGATTGCATAAGATTATGATATGTCTTAATCTTATGACTTGAGACAACTAACAAGATAACCAAGGAAACAAGAAGTAAATGTGATAGATAAGATCACATGACACTTAAGACTTCTTGAAATATTCTTAGCACCTATGTGTACCCTAAGTAAACTTAAGTAACATGTGTGATTAGAACCTAGGTGATGAACATGCTAATTAAAATACCCCTTTCACACCAACAAGTATCCAACTTTGGTTTACTACCTATCTTTGAAATAGTTTTCAAAAATATGCTTTTAGGTTCATCCATCAGGTCCTCTACTTCAGGCTGTTGGCCTTCTACTTTTTCATCATCACTTACATCCTCAACATGTACTCCTCTTCTTTTGTACTATCAGCGTTTCATCCAATTTGACTGTAATTCTTATCAATATCTCTACAATATCTTCAACCCTAGCTCTCTCAATATTACCCTATGTGCCATGTATTTCACTCATTGCTCTTTGTAGTTTCAAGACTCTACATATACAATAATTTTCTAGAGCTTTTTCAAGACACTAACCCCTACAAGATAGCTTGCTTTGATACCATTTGGTGTAGAATAGGTTGGGGTTACTACTAGAGACAGCCTTACCTAGTAGCCTAACAAAATTCAAAGAACAGCCACAGACACTAGAGGGAATAAATATCAGATTTACTTGGATTAACATTGAAATCAGCCTTCCATGACATACAGTTATGTAGAGAATGACAATGCCCTAACTATTACAAAACAGAAAATGGCATGACTCTACTCTATTCCTCTAGATGGATGAAGAAACCATTGATCTTTCTTCTGTTAGTTATTCTCATTTGTTCACTAGTTTTTCCATAATGTCTGTTCTTTAGATAGTTCACTATCTGCTCTGCCATTTGCTTTCCCCTTGCCGAAATATTCTTTGCAGTCCAAAATTCAGAGACCGTTTTGTTCTAAGATTGACCTGCCTGATTTCTTTTGTCCATTTTTTTTTGTGTGCAGAGGGTTTTGATTCAATTTAGTTGCCCTAAATGCCAAATGTTGTTGTGGAAGGACTATTCCATCATGCCACATGATTTGGCCCAATATCTATCTTAATGGTTCCTTGTTCTTGCTAGGCCATTTTTGAAGTGAATTAATGGTCCTGTTGAAGTTGCACACATGCTGCGATCAAAATCATGTGCTGCTGAAGATGCTATAGGCTGCTGTCAAAGTGAAACTAGTTGTACTGAAGATGCACTATATGTTTCTACTCTTGCCAAAGTCAGCTGGAACACTTTTTTTGTTTTTGGATGATCCAGGGTTGCTCATGAACCTAAAAGTCTTATTAGCCTACCTCATTTTGTTTCTGGATGATGCAGGGTTGCTCATGAACCTGGATGATCATGCATCACGTGTACTTATATTGAAAACACATTGTCTTGGCAATGGGCTATTTATACCCTTTACTGAACTTGGGGCTAAGCATATGTGCAGTGTTTACACAAGCATTTTAGCTCACAAATTATGTTGACAACCTGTACCCATTTTATTAGAAGCAAATTATTAATGCTGAAAAATTATAGTTTTGTTTGTTTCTAATATAATTCTTGCACATGCTCAAGAACTTTTAAACTATAAGTCTCTCAGATGCTTTACAATTTTTTGTACACTGAAGAGAATTTGTGTTAAAGATGAGTGGTTTCTTTTGAAATTTCATCAACCTTTTCATGTTATTTTTGGGTTAACATGAGAAACTTTTGTTCGGCTTAAAAGTTAATTTTTTTTACATTTTTGATGGTTTCGCAATTTTCTGACTCCTCAAAACCAAAGTATTTTCTAATTTGCACTTAGTGATTATTGCTGTTTAGGATACTAGTTGAAGCAAAATTCATGGGATGAATCCTTTTTCTCTATTTTACCTCTACTAAAGCGCTATTATACCAATGAAATGGTGTTTCAGGCAAAATAGCAGTATTGTTGTCTATGCATGCGACTGTAGCATGGTTGCTCTGGAGAGAGCTCAAGAAATGGTGGTTGCTACAATTGGAATATCTGGAGCACATCGATTCAAACCTTTCTGTTGTGACTTTTCTATTGGAACATTTCCCAGTTGGCTATGCTGTACATTGTGCCAAGAATCATATCAGCCTCAATTAGAGGATGAGAAAGGTTTTCAAATGTGGAATGTTAAGAAAATGCCATGGACTGAAATTTTTTGTTGTTTGCTTTGAAGAATGTAGCTTTATGTAAATTATTTGTTGAAATTTACTGTGTAGCTCATTTCTTACATGTCACAAAACCATTGGGTGTCCAGGCAATTATCACCTTGATGCTGATGATGTTTTGGCTAAGGGCTATGGCGTTACAACTTACAAAGGTGTTGATATCAAAGAAAATGCTGATCAGAGGAATAAACAGTGCTGCACCGGTGGAGTAGACTTTGTGACATTGGTGAGTAACAGGTAAATTCATCTTCTTTATATTTTTTGTGCTTTTTCCTTGCTTTGCGCACATGTTGCAGCACAGAAATTGTATGCCTGAAGTAAGTGGCATGTGTAAAATGTTCTATTTATATATTTTTTACTTATTTATCTTGAGCACTTTGTTGCTGTGTAGAAATTGTATCTTTAGATTGAGTGAAATGTGGCTTAGGGTGGGAAAATCCTCTGAAATTCCAAAAACTGCCAAGTTGTTTATAAAGCTCTAGTTCATCATTTCAGATGCTTGGAAATATGTGTTACATTGCAAAATGCTAAAAATTCCGCAATCCAAAGTGTTGCTGTTTCAAGTTGCTCTTGGAATTGGTTTTAACTTTTGTCTGTATGGATTATCAACTTCTGAAGATTGGCTAAAGTTCTAAATATTTTGGAGTCTTGTATGAATGTCAATAAATATCCATAAAACTTCTAAAATTTCTATTCTTCTGCAACCAATGGAATAGGAGAATATTACTATTTATCAAAATATTTTCCAACTTGGGAATTAAGAACTTGTTGATTATAACTAGGGTTATATGGGTTCGGATTGCCTTAAGGCAACATCCAAACCCCATTTAGGACCGGGTCCTATCCTAGGGTAACGTGACCCTATCTTATGCACAAACAATTACCACGCTATGCAAAAATACTCACCATTTAATATTAGCGCCAAAACCCAAGGAGGCCGACTTGCATTTCAAGGAATAAAAGATGCATATATAAATAAGTGACAAATTGCAAGTTATTACACATTCATTCATTATTCACCTATGCGAATGGGAAAACAGCTCTGCTTATCAAGTGCGAATTGACAAGGAAGAAGGCGAACTCATTCAGACTTATGCGAATTGGTGCAAGATAACCTAAGTGATGTTGTGCATCTTGAAGAACATGAAAGAGCAGATCTGCTACACAAATAGATCAGATCTGATAGAAAGAGCTAAGTATTGTAATTGTGCATTTTAAGAGGAGAATATATAATCTGACCTGTGGGTCTTTCATGCTGGGTTTTTTCCTCATTAGAGGTTTTCCCAGGGTATGCTTGTTGTCTACTGTTTTATTTCTGATTTATGTTGACTTGTTAAATACTGCAAATCTGATTATAATCTAGGGCATATTTAATTTCTGCTGGTCTATTAAAATACTGTGAATCTGATTACAAACTAGGGCATAGTTAATTATCTAAGTCTGATTAACATACCTAAGGTCTAAAATCTACAGAACTAAGCCCGTGCTTCATGAAAATGTGTAAGCTTGCAGAATCTCCATATTCTATGGATAGTTGAAACCATCCTAATGATTCAGTTGGCTAAGTCCTAACTGCCTTGCTTATGCTCGGACATTGATACCATATCTTGTTTTCTGTACATATTCTCATAAAACCACAAATCCTCCGAAATCTTTAAGTCCTGATAAACATTAAAAAGTTACTGCCCTCTTTTGTTTCCTTCCAAGGTATAACCCGAATTTATATGATCTTTCTGAATGTTTATTTCCCACCTACCTACTTTAACTGGACAACTATATATACGCTGCATTGAGTTAAGTTGAATTGCCCTTGTTTTTTCCATTATTTCAGCGAAATGCTTTTATCATGTAAGTACATTGTGTCCATTACAAAAATATCCAACCATAATATATAGTGAATTCCTCTCCACTATTAAAGTGCAAGATTGGCATCATCACAATCACATACACCAAGGGCTTCTTCTTGCAATATCTTATGGCCTGGTTTGAGAGAGAGAGAGAGACAGTTATCATGGCAAACAGGTTTGATTTGAGCAGCGGCAACTCAAGAAACCATTCTATGCTGGAAAATTTGTTCTAGAATTTGCATGGTTGACTTCATGCTGCACCCCTATCCAGGGGTTTGTATAGGTATAGATTGCAACAATAGATGATGACCAACCTTGAAACACCTCTATGCATCAATTGCTTTCCTTCAATTTAACCAGCCATTAGAATCTTCTTAAGGAATGCAAACAAATCTTTCTCTTGATATAATAAATTATTGATAGCTGGGACTCGGCGAAATAGTTATCTACAGTTCTTTTTAAAGTGTATATGTCATTGATCAACTGGTAACTAATATCTATTTTCTCCAAAAATTATAGTGATAATTTGAATTTTCTGAAGGGCCTCTTTGAACTTTTTGAAGGTTATTTTAAATCCTTCTGTTATCATTGATGTCCTTTTCAGTTTTTGTGCTTTCATTACTTTTAAATTTGTTATCAGCACCACTACCATGATCTCCTTTAAGTGACAAATTGAAATTTAGTTCAGCAGGGATAAAAACTCCATGCAAACGAAGGCATTGCTTTGCCAAAAAATAGCAGTTGCATACGAGCATGTACAGATGTTATCTTTATTCTTTTATTTATATATATGACTGTAATGTTCAATAGAAAAGAATTTGGGCAAATCTTAAAATTACGTAAACTGAAATAAGCTCCTTTGGGCTTTCTTTACAGATATTCACTTTGTCTTCAGTACCTTTGAATAGAATGGTGCATGTCATCAAAGAGTGCTTATTGATTCTGAAGCCTGGGGGGATGCTATTTTTCAGAGACTATGGTAAGTGCTAGATTAAATAAATACAGTTATATGTAAATTTTCTAGAAGGATTGAGGATATTAGGATGGTTGATTTCCTTAAAAGTCGGAAGGAGATAAACCTATCATGGTACAATAAACTCTTCGAATTTACATCATTATTAAATATTGGAGACTATGTAGGACACAATTTCTGTTGGTTCACTTCACATACATTTTAATTTGCGTGTCATCCTTATCTGATGCATATATGGTGCATTAAACAACAGTTCTGTGACCTTGTTCATCACTGCCTTTTAAATGACCAAGTGTTAAATTCGAGACTTCTGTTAACTACTTAAAGATGCTTTATTTGCATTCTTTGAACAGGTCTTTATGACATGACAATGCTACGATTTCCTCCTGCTCAAAACATTGGTGATCGTCATTATGTACGAGGAGATGGCACCTTTTCCTACTATTTCTCTTTGGATGTTCTAAGGGAGCTTTTTACAAGTGCTGGGTTTGTTGAGGTATTGTAGGTCTTTGGTGCCCAAGAAACTCAGCACCTTTATATGTATACATTGTTTGTTTATGCTGATGGTGATATTACCACTTTGTGTTGTGATACAGATTGAGAGTCGGTATTGTTGTGTGCAACTGTTCAATCGTAGAAAAGAACAGAAAATGCAGCGTGTTTGGGTTCATGGGAAGTTCCAGAAGCCTCCAAGATAGTTTATTGTATACTGTTTATGCTCATTACTGCTACTTGATAATCTATAGTGGACAAAGAATAACTGATAAATACCATCTCTTGAATCGAGTAGGAAATCATGTTTTGATGCCGGTTCTTTGAGTGCATCTGCATATTGGCTTTATAGAAAGAGTCTTTTTCTAATTAGAATGATGTGTTGCGAATTTACCTACCAAACAAAGGCCAAAGTTTATGGGGAATTATATGTAATTTTTAAGAACGGCTTCATCTACAATGAATGAAATTGGTATATTGAAAATGTTTGCCTAAACTAATTGGTCCAAAGATGACAGTCATAGCAAATGACCATCAAAATTTGTTTCAAGCTAATCTAATTGT
This sequence comes from Cryptomeria japonica, assembly GCF_030272615.1. Classification (NCBI taxonomy): domain Eukaryota; kingdom Viridiplantae; phylum Streptophyta; class Pinopsida; order Cupressales; family Cupressaceae; genus Cryptomeria; species Cryptomeria japonica. The sequence continues at coordinate 561,533,177 of NC_081412.1, forward strand.
ATTTAGCAGTTTGGTTCTTAGAAACAGAGGGTTTTTTTGAAATTCTGTCTTTCAATAAAGTTGAATGATAGTATCATTTCCAGTAAAAGTATTTGTTTTGTTCCCAGATAAAATGAAGTTTCATTATCACAAATTTTGACTATTGTGGACATCTCAACCTAATCTAATTGCATTGGCGAGTTTGGTTCTTCTTAGAAACAGGAGTTGTTGACTCTTTTAGGTCTTCCCCTAAAGCTTGATTGATGTTACCAATTCCAGTGAAAGGCATTTTATTTTTTTTTAAATTTAATCTGGTTGTTTCTTCTTATTTGTTAAGTTTAATTTGGTTAAATAAATTTGTTGGAAACAGTAGGATTTGTTTTGACAAAAAAATGAATTAGGTTTGGTGTCACAAATTTCTGACCATATGTTGTGGACATCGACAGTAAGAGAACAATCTCACAATGCTGATAAAGCTCAACCTTACTTTTTGGTTTGGTTTAGCTGCAACAAGGTTAAATGTAATGGCATCTTCAAAAGATTTTTAAAATTATAATTTACTCCAAGCCTGAAGCAAATGTGGGTGTAGAATATTGGAAGACAATATTATAAGCACATTTTAATTCATTTTAAGTTTTGCCTTCACATAACGGTTATGGCTTGATGTCAACTGAAACGAAAAAAGAAGACTAAATAATTAAGTTTCAAGCATATAATAGCGTAAGGGGGAATAAAATTCCTTTTACATAAAATCTCTAAGGTAAATAATTCAATTAATAGCTAGATGATTAAATAGAATTATAAAATATGGGAAAGGAATTATTTGGAATAAAGTACTAAAATAAATGTGTAAAATTGAATGAACAAAATAAATGTATTCAGTTGGAAATTAGATGCAAATATGTTGTGATGGATGGTTGTAAGCGATATGTCAATATGTAGAAAATCAAGAACAACTAAATGGATGTTTGAAGAGATAAACATTTGTCTATCTTTCACAATTATAAGATTAGTACAAGCGTGGTTCTAATCTTGTTGCTTACTTTTAGTTTATTTTGACACTTATTTTTCCATAAAAACTTGTTTGTCAATGACAAGGAATATCTTCCTTTCATCAAATTCCTAGGACATCGAGTGAATAAATTTTAGAAATAATCAAAGGCAAGAGGAAGTTCTAGTTGATGATGCAAGCAAGTATTCTAATAAAAATTCGTAGGACATTGAGTTAACAACTTTTAGAAATAATCAAAGTTGAGGAAAGTATGCAAGAGATGCCTTGGATGATGATGCAAAAAAGTAATGCAATAATAAATACTTTGATTATGCAAGTAAATGTATCTTGACTGCTTTTATTAAAAAATTAAATGATTCAAAAATGAATTAAATTTAATCCTAAAAAAACTCCAAAGGTGTGAAGTGAAATGTATCACACTTGAAATTGACACAACAATTAGCTGGAAGAGCTAGATTGGCATTAAATTTGAATTTGAAAACTAAAAGTTTAGGGTTCATTTTTACAAATCACACAACTAACTTGAATCACTTGTGCAAGTTGTGGTTTCGAACCTAGAAGGGAATTGGTAAAATGGCAGATTGAGAATTTGTGGAGTCCAAATAGAATTAGGCAGAGTTCAAGCTATGCACTTATTTCAATACAAATTGTATCACTGTGTATAAGAAATCTGACATTGTGCAACTTCTTGGGTTTATCATAGAACAAGCCATAGTTGAAAATAGAAATTGAATTAAGGATCTAGAATTGAGGCTTCGAGATTGCTATCAAAGATGCCTTAAACAAGGACCTCAACAAATGAAGGGTGAAATTCATATCTAGCTTTGTTTAAGGTCAAGTTTCACTAGGTTTATTTTATGGCTATTCTACATTGTCTCAGCAACCAACTTTGTTGGAATTGTTTGTCATTGATGTCAAGATGTCAAGATGGGAGAGAGATTATTGAAAGTTGTCATTGATGCCAAATTGCTTAGTCAAAATTGTTGGAATTTGTCATTGATCTAAGGGGGAATTGTCTTTGATGTCAAAGAAGAGTTACAGATGACAGATTTTAGAGTAGAAGTACATCAGACTTTATGAGTAAACATATAGGAAGTTTGTGAGAATATTTAAAGAGATTTATAGCAGAAGTTTTGAGGAAACTTTATAGAAAACTTAGATGTTATAGAGGTGAATCCTACCATCATATAAAGGTAATATATATCAGTCTATTGAGGCAATTCATATCAACGTTTGAGCAGAGATATAAGACAATCTTGGATTAGTCATTATTACAAATTTATAATAGACTTGGAGCAAAAATAAAGGTAGAATTTGGATCAGAAATTGCATCATTTTGGAGCAGACTTTATTGCAGACTTGAGAAGATCAAAAAAAGAAATATATGCAGATTTAAGACTAGATAATATGCAGATATAAAGATGATGAATTTAAATTAAATATTACTCTTTTGGGCTGACCTATTCTTACATAAATAAATTAAACTTATGTTGGGTCGACCTTGTATAAAATGAAATCAAATATGGGCAGACCCATATGCCTTGGTGCCAAGAATGAAATTCAAATTTAAAATACTGTAAAGGATGATCGACCTCCTTTTTTCTAGCACCCACTTTGGCAATGAAATTAAAATCAATAAAATATATTTATGCCTACCCTGGCCAACCACCTTGGAGAGGCATTTCTTTTGGTGAAAGGGTGCATATTGAGGGGTATATAAATAGAAGACCCATAGAGGATTATTTGAACCAAGCATTTCATTAAATATCATTCCATTCATAGTAGATCCAGAGTAGATCCTATAAGCAATTTTTTTTTAATAGTATGAGCAGATTTTGAGATGAGTTATGCTGCTTATAAATGAAAGATAAGTGCAGATATAAATGATGAATGTATGTGGAGTTCAAAAGTAGATTTAAAGTAAAATTAATGAGATATGTATGATCAGATGTGTGCATGATTTATAGCAGATTTATGAAGATATTGTAAAGGGATTATGAGTAGATTTTTGAAGGTATATTTGAGCAAATATGAAAGTGTATAAGAGCATATTTGGGAAATATATAAGTGCAGATTTGGGAGGATAAAAGGTGCAAATTTGAGAAAAATATCATTAGAAATTTGAAAGTAAATAAGTGTAGATTTGAAAGTGCAGATAAATAAGTGCAAATTTGAGGAGGTTTATTTTCAGAAGACAACGATGCTACTGTGATGAGGTGGGTGCCTTATATAAAAGGTGTTGGTGCCTCCTATGAAAAGAGATTGGTGTATCTTATTGAGTTGGTGCTTCCAGTGGGTTGGTGCCTACAAAATTTGTAAGAGAAGTTTTATATAAAATAATATTTTGTTGTGGTTTTCTCCCACAAGAATTTCTATGTAAAATTTTGTATGCATCTTGTGTTCATTACTAGATCTTGCACACACACACACACACACACACACACACACACACACACACACACACACACACACGAGTTGAATTGATTTATTGAATTTGTTGTTTCCATGTATTGTGTATGCATCTTGTGTTCATTACTAGATCTTGTACACACACACACACACACGAATTGAATAGATTTATTGAATTTGCTGAAATTAGGATAAATGTGCTAGAATTGATGTAAAAATGCATAAAGAGTAAGCTACAGTCGTTGGATTGAGCCACAAACCTAGATTTGAGGATTGTAAGAGGATTCAACCCTATTCCCGAAATGAGCTCCTAATTTGTTGGGACCAGTGTGACGGTCGCTCTGGTCCTCTGAACTTTTTGCACTCCAATGGGGAATTGATTCGTCTCTGTAAATAAAGCTTATCCTGAAGATTATAGCTCCATACTTGTTCTTGCACACACTAGGGAAGGGAAAAAGGTTGGGAATATGGGTTTGTCTTACGTCAAACCCCGGTTTTGAAATTAACCATGAAATAGAAATGAAATCTGATTGGATTGTAGTAAAGGAAATGTTCTCCTTTTGAGGGAGATGTTGAATAATGACCAAAACGCAAATGATATACTTGTTGGCATTATTGGCATTGTGAGACATGGACCAGCTCTGATACCATGTGAGATTTTGCCAAGATCAAGAGGCAATGGAAAGCATAAATAAGAGAGACAAAATATATGATAGAAATAAACTGTATTCTATCAAGATGAAAATACTGATCAACTGGATCATCAAGCAATATATACAATGAATATGAGCCTGCTTATATAGGCAAGGCTATATGGATATGTGAGCACACAAACATGACATGTGGCTCAATAAGAAATAAGGGTAGGTAGGAAATAGTTGTGGGTAGGTAGGAGAAATAATATAATATTCCACATGAGGTGGATCACCCACTGAATGTGGAGTGTAACAACAAGATCACACCATAAAAGGTGGAAATTCTCCTACACACACTATCCCAATGTGGCACAAACACCCAAGTGTCTCATACCCAAACTACTATGAAATGCATGTACCTAAGTAAACTTAAGTAAGGTGTAATAATATCCAAGATGAATAATTATTTACACCAACACCCCCCCTTAAGTGCAACTTAGGGGAATGCACTTAAGTCTACAATGCAACTAAGAAATGCAAGATGGGTCCCGGCTACGAGGCCATGTTAGGTACCCATGTACAAATGAAAATGCATGAAAACCAATGCAAGGAAATCTCTAACAAAGCGGGGAAAGAGAGAAAAACCATATGGGAAAAAACCCTCCCACAAAAGAGAGATGAAAACTAAATACAAAGAACCCTCATAGAAGTATGTGAAGGACAAAACCCCATGTGAGGAAAAAGTCCCCCCCATATGAGAGAATAATAAGAGATACTAGGAACCCCCTCCTCAATCTGGAATCTGCACCAATGATAGAAGTTCGAAGATGAATGAAGAAACTGCTCCGTGAACGTCGATTAACATTCCTTCTCTTAGGAAGAAACAAAACCAAAGGTGTATCCATGAATTCTCCCCAACCATGAAGGGAAGATGAACCAAAAATAATCATGATGAAAGGAATCTCTGAAAACTGCTCAAGTGTCCCCATGTTGATGCTGAAAGATACCCCCTCCAAAGGTGGTAAACTGTGCCACATTGCTGAAAAAGACACTCCAAGATCTAGTGGAGATGGATGTAGAACAATATCCAAAGACTCATATGTCTCAAAAGATAAAGAGACCTCCTCCAAGTGTTGTACAAAAGTATCCACAATCATGTCAACCTCTAAAGATTGATCATGTAGAGAATGCACAAGAGGGTCAGAGTTATCCCTCGCAACAATCAAAGAAGGACCATCTTCATCAAAGAGAAGATGAATGTCATGAATGGTGTCTCCCAAATCTACAATGTAGGAGTCCATAAACAAACTTGCAATGTCTGTCAAGTAGGCATCCCAATCAACTGAAGCTGGAAGACATGAAATATCCCGCTGCACTGAATCATAAGAAGGCAAAACTGTCGCCCTAGCTGCATCATTAGGTGCAATAGGTAGTGTGATATCAATAGAAGGAGATGAAATGCAAGGCTCAAGAATGGGGTCACATGTGAGAATCCCCAAGTTCACATGCCCAAAGTTCTCCTCAAAATCAGAATCATCAACATAGGAAGAACCAACCTTATCAATAGGACCAAAATCTGAAAAAGAGTACAACCGAGATGCATGATCAACCACCCCAGTCGTAATGATAGCTCCACTCTCCAAGTCTCTAATGATAACTAAATCAGGTGTGAACTCTACAGTTTTCCTAGTTGCCCCATGTGTGATTTGATAGATGGAAAGAAGATTATTTGTCAAGTGGGGTACACACAACACATCATTGAAGGAGTTATCCCCAATGACAATAGATCCATTCCCAATCACATCCATGTATGTATGATTACCCATCAAATCTGTAGCATGTGGCAAGGCTCAAATGTAGAAAACATAGACTATGAAGATGCCATATGATGAGAAGCCCCTGAATCAAGAAGCCATCTCCCTGAATCATGACTTGTAGTAGCACAAAGAGCTTGTCCCTTTCCTTTATCTATCCCAAAAGAGCAATCCTTTCCTTTATCCTTAGAAGAAGAAGTCGATGTAGACATTCTAGAAGGTAGGTTGATTCTATTCTTCTCAAGAAGATTCTTCAACTCATCAATATCCTTCTTATAACAATGATGTTCATCATGTCTTGACTTCTTGCAATATCCACAAAAAGATTGTCCTTATATGATTTCCTCTTAGGTGAGAATGGTGAATCACCTTGTTGTGGAGAGGAAGATTGTGCTCCATCTTGTTGTGGTTTAGACTTAGGTTGCTTTTGATTCTTGCATTTTCCTTGATTACTTTGATTCCCTTTATTAGCCACCAAAGCTTGTGACTTTGAGGATTTGAGAATCCCCATTGTGGTCAACTTAGATTGCTCAAGTATCAACATCTCCGTGAATGAATCAAATGAGGGAGAAGTGTATGAGGAACCTTGAGCTAACCTATGGGTGTGAAAGCTAGATACAAAGGCTGCATACTCTGAAGGAAGCTTGCTCAACAAGTTATAAACCAATTGAGCATCCTTTTTGTCAATTCCACAATCCTTTAGCTTTGCTCTTAGCTCAGTTGCTTTTGTGACATAATCTTGGATTGTATCAAAATCCTTGGGATCCAAAGTTGTGAGTTCACTATCAAGCTTGTAGCCCTTAATCTCATCAACTTGACCATACAATTTCTTAAAAATATCCCAAGCCTCTTTAATTGTTGTACACTTATCAATGTGAAAAATGAGGTCATCTGATACATACTTTCTAAGAGTTCCAAGTGCCATAGAATTCTTAGCAAGCCATTCAATTTGAGTATTAGGATAAGCCTTAGGATCAGGTGTTGCTGTAATAGTTTCATTTACATAATGAATGTGTCCTTTTTCCATTAGTTTACTCCATGCCTTAATTTTCCATGATGCATAATTATGAGGATTTAAAAGTGGAAATTTAGGAGAACCCATAGCACCAAAATGAAAAAAAACAAGATAGAGAGAGGCACAATCACACAAGACACCCCCCCAAAATACTCAATCAGGAAATCCCCCCAAAATGGTGATTTTGGCACTTTATACTTAGTGCGTATACAATGGGCCACTTGCAAAAAACAAGGCAAGGTGGAATTCTGATTTCAATTTACAACTTCTCAAAAATGAGATCTAAGAGACTTCAACAAATACTGCTAGTGATCTAAACTGAGATCCAAGCAAAATACAAGTACCAAATATGCCAAAAATGGCCAAATACTGAAAGTACAATTTCTACTTAAAATCACTACAAATAGATGGCAGATTATGAAAGTAGATGAAAAAATATGCACTTTCAAAGAAAATGGCACCTGAAAAGGAGTCCATATGAGCCCAAACGAAGCCTCCAAAGTTGTAAAAATTGGGATTTCACGATTTCTGAAAAACCTGTATCCGAAAATTAGAAAACTCCTACACTACTATATAGATCATAAAATTCTACCCCAAAACAAAAAAAAATGTTCGAAAAAACGAGTACGGATGAGTGAGATATCGCTATTTGAAAATTGCCTACCAAATTATAATTTCTGGAAAATTTCCGCCGCAGCGTCAAACTTCAAATGCCTCTAGATTTGGCCTCTGAAGTCCAATTTTGATGAAATAAAAGGCAAAAATGACTTTCTTGGACCTCTTAAATCCAATGGTAACCTCAGATTTGACCCATCAAGCTTCAATAATAACCTGCAATAGAAAACTCCAAAATGCAAACCCTAAATAACATCAAATTTCTCTCAATTGACAAACCAATGGCACTCTAATGGCTCTGATACCATGTGAAACATGAACTAACTCTAATACCATGTGAGATTTTTCCAAGATCAAGAGGCAATGGAAAGCATAAATAAGAGAGACAAAATATATGATAGAAATAAACTGTATTCTATCAAGATGAAACTACTGATCAACTAGATCATCAAGCGATATATACAATGAATATGAGTCTGCTTATATAGGCAAGGCTATATGGATATGTGAGCACACAAACATGAAATGTGGCTCAATAAGAAACAAGGGTAGGTAGGAAATAGGTGTGGGTAGGTAGGAGAAATAATATAATATTCCACATGAGGTGGATCACCCACTGAATGTGGAGTGTAACAACAAGATCACACCATAAAAGGTGGAAATTCTCCTACACACACTATCCCAATGTGGTACAAACACCCAAGTGTCTCATACCCAAACTACTATGAAATGCATGTACCTAAGTAAACTTAAGTAAGGTGTAATAATATCCAAGATGAATAATTATTTACACCAACAGACATTAAGTTGTCATTGATGTCAACTGGTTTGACAAGGTCACCGATGAGTAAGAAGTGGTGACCGGTATAAGAAAAGTAAGACATATGATGTCAATCCATATGTGAGTAAGTAGACAGAAGGAAGGTTACCGGTACACATGAATTGTGTCATCTACCGATAAAGTGAGCTTACCGGTAAGGCATGAACTGGTATGAAGGTTGGTTGTTTGTTTGTGATGAAGAGGCGAAATGTTATATAAATCACAACAACACCCGGTGAGCAGAACATAAAGAATGGCATGAAGACATACCGGAAGGCAAGATGAATTGTTAGGAGGATGTGTTGTCGGTAAGAGTGATTGTTTAGTTTGTTGGTTATACCGGTAAGGTGAATTGAACCGGAAGTCAATCTTGATCAATGAAGAATGTCAAACTGACACAGCAAACCAAGTAGAGGTGGATGTCGACAAACATAACAACTGGAAGCTAGGTGGTGATAAAGCATAGGTCGGTGAAGTGTGCATCGACGTAACTGTTAGTAAGAAGGTCAACTTTTATGAAGAACCCGCAAGTCATGGAGGATGCCAAAAGATTGCGGCTTGAGGAAGACAAGCTGGCATGCAATTGAACTTATCTTGTAAGAAGATTTGATCTTTGTACCCGTTTGCTGAAGGAAACAACTGAGCCATTAATGGCATATGACAGAGAAAAGTAGAAAAGAATGGTGCAGACCTCCAGTTTTAGAAAACATACATTGGAATGCGAGGTGTGTGTGGTGCTGATTGATGACATGAAGATCATCTCCCTGGAAAACTAGATCAAATCAAATCCAATATGGATATATTTGGTGAAGGCAAAACCTAACACGACACTATTTGAATGCAGTTTTTGCGGGAACCTTAGATGATAAATATGTGAGCTCGAGACAAAAATGATTGATGCTTGATGTGAAGAAGGAGAGTGAAGAGAGCTTGAGAAAAAAAGAAAAGATCATCTTCCTTAGAATTTATTCTAAGAAAGTTGCAGAGTGAGTTAGCAGGCGAATTGGTGAGAGGGTTTAACTGGTAGAGACAGAGGAACCGATAAATTGTTGCAGGTCTAATGGTTAAGCTAACCAGTGAGGTGTGATTGATCAAGAAGGCATCTGAGTGTGACATAGTGTGTTGTGAGGTTGAGAGAGAAAGAAGAGAGGCTAAGAATCAGAGAGAGTAATCTGATAATCGATAGTGTGAGATCCAGTGAAGAAGAGATGGTTGTTAATAGGCAAAAATCTATTGATCAAGTGTTGCAGAGCTCATTTGCAACCAGATGCTATAACTGTATCAAAATTATATTTCATTGTACATCACCAAGTTGGATCTTGGTGCCCTAAATCAGTAGGGGTTGGTGCCCTAAATCTTTGTAATTCATTGTCTCACTTGTGAGGCTGGATTGGAGCAGTAGACTCCAGCAACATTTCTCACTGAGGCTTTTCCCATATTGGGTTTTCCTCATGCATCTTGTGTTGTGGATTGCATTTGTGTGTTTGTCTCTTTTGATATCCACATTTGTATTACCGGTTTGATTGTTTAGTGCTTAGGGCTGATGACCGATATTCTAAGGTTGTTGTAAAAAGGAAAAGAATTTAGGAACAACTGATTCACTCCCCTCTCAGTGGTACATTGTGCTCAACAATACCTCCTTGTGAAGTTTTTTTGTCTCCACACAAAAATGAATGTCAACTCCAATGCTTGAATCTTGACTTTATCTATGGTCTAATGCTTAAATGAGGACTGATTTCTTGCTTGCTTGAACTTGAATGCTTGATTGCTTGACATCAAATTGAATTTCATGTTTGTGGATTCCTGGATATGATCAAATGAGAGAGGGAAGACCTCTTTTTTTACTTGCATGTTGAAAAACAAATTAATTTTTCGATATGAGTTGACACAGGGATAGATTTCCCACTCATATTTTAGTACCATTAAGAGGCCCAAATTTAGGCCCTAATTGGGAGGGCCAGGGCATGGTGCCTTGGTCCTAAGAGGGGACCAGGTCGTGGTGCCTTGGTCCTACCCAATCATGCTCCAAAATTTGAGGGCAAGATGATGCACATAGTGAAAATGGTGATAAATATGCAAAGCAAGAGCATAATTAGGTCCTATTCATGCCTTAGAACGTGAATGCTAAGGTGAGGGCCCAAATGAGGTCAAAATTGTAAGGGAGTACAATTTAGGACATTACATTTGTATATTAACATGTCATGTATATACCATAAACTAGGTGATAGTATGGTTCAGAAGATAGTTAAAACATATAATAAGTTAATAGAAGTAGCAAGAAATAGGTAAAAAGAAGACAATTATAGGACTCATCATCCCTCCAACTTTTCCTTTTGCTTGTCCTCAAGTAGACTAGGGCCTAAGGTTTAATCCTAAGACATATAGCCTATATTCTATAGACTTAGTGACCCCTGAGAACTGGTGCAAGTAAATTCCTTTATCTTATCTAATCTTCTCCCATCATTCCCTCTCCCTTGTCATGTCTATCACTTTCTTTATTATTCAATGTGGTACTGGATAAAGAAGAATGGGAGGATGGAACATGAATGGGTTCGAGGATGTTACTGTTTCTTTTGAGGACTTCATGTACTTGTGTGCTCTTAGATCTAAGGCAATAAAATGATGGATGGAGTACAACTCCTCCTTTTTACCTTTGGGGGTAATTCTATCCATTGGTTGTGGCAGTGAATCATGGTCTTTTCCTTATTTATTGCATGCATAAAGGTTCCAAACTTTTGGTAATCCCGTTCCCTACATTCATGAATCTTCATGGCTACTTCTAACCTATTAGTTATCTTGACCCATTCAACCACAATCTTGTTAGGATTGACTGATTCTTCTATAATCATCAATGGGTGTGGCTTATCCCTTTTTTGATAAGCCTAGTATAGTTCCCCTTGTTCCTTCTCATTCTTCAAGTATGACATTAATGCTTTTTGCTGCACATACCCCACATAAAGCAAGGGATTCCACTCTATAGGTGTAAATTATGTCTCATAATTAAACTTAACTTAAGTTGACTTAGGATAATGAATTTGTTGTAGTTTGCATATGAGACACTTAGGGAAGTGTGCATCTAGGGAAGATGGTTGTAGGAGAAATTCCACCTTTTGTGGTGTTATCTTGTTGTCACATTCCGCCTTCAGTTGGTGATCCATCTTTAGTGAAATATTCTATTATTTATCCTACCTACCCCTACCTACCCTTGTATCTCATGGAGCCACATGTCATAATTATGTGCTCTCATTTCCATACGGTCTTGCCTTTATAAGAGGCTCATATACATTGTATGGTTGGTGAATCCAATTGATTGATCGAATTTTGCACCTTGATGAGAATACAATTTGTTCTCATCTATCTTTGTCTCTCTTGTGTTGTGGTATTCATTGGCCTCTAGATCTTGGTTGTTATTGGCAAATTCTCACATGGTCTCAAAGCCTATAGGGTGCCATGATAGTCATTTGAGAGAAATTTGATGTAATTTGGGGTTTTATATTTTGGAGCTTTCTATTGCAGGTCAATATTGGAGCTTGGTGGGTCAATTATAAGGTCACCATTGGATTGAGAAGGTTTGAGTTCAAGTCAAAATCGCCTTTTGTTTTGTCCAAATTTGACTCCCGAGGCCAAACCTAGAGTTGTTTGAAGGTGGAGGGTGGTTACCTATCCCATAAGCAATCTGCAATTTTGGAGCACTTTGGCCAAAATCCGACATTGCCATTATGTTCAAAATGTCTAAAAACCCTAAGATTGCCTATTCATTCGACGAAATTGGACTTTGTCATCTCGAATTGAAAAAAAAACCCCCTCCTTGGCTTGTTGTACAGATGCAATAGTTGCAGGTACAACAGGTCGAATTTTTTAATATTTTTAGAAAATATTACATTTTAAAAAAATAACAATTTTATTTCATTTTATTTAAAAATCATTAAAATTCAAATTAAATCTACGTGGGGAGCTGTTTGTTTTGTTTTGGGGAATTTAGAAAAAAACATTATACTTTTTTAGCAAATTGTACTTGCGGGTACCACCATGCGGACTCGCATGCCCCCGACACTTTTATATATATATATTTTAAAAAGTTTTTTATAATAAAACTTAAAAAATTAAAATGATTTTTTTTTTAATGTTTTTTATTAAGTTTTTTAATAAAAACTTATAAATTTTTAAATGTTCAAAAATTAAAAAAAATTAAAAATTTCTTTATTGATTTTTTAATAATTTTTTTTTTTAATGAAAAATTGTGTTTTTTCCCTTATTTTTTAATTAAGGTTTTTTTGAAAAAAAAAACTTTTAATTTTTCTTTATTAAATTTAATAAAGTTTTTTAATATTTTTAATAAATGTTTTTAATGATATTTTTAAAATCTTTTAAAAATAAATTTTTCACAAATCAACAAAAATGGGAACATGTTTTTTTTGGTCTACCTATCATACCTGTCTTGCAACATTCTCCAACCAATAGCCAAGAGCGGGGGGGGGGAGGTCAATTTATTCATACATTTTACTTGGCAACATACCAATCAGAGGCATCTTCATCTGTAGTCTTCTACATGGCATCTTTTGGTGGCATCATCTTCATGTTTCCAAATTTGCATCATCATGTTGTATTCTATTGCATGAGCTATGTTGTATCACACTAATATAAAGTGCACACCTCTTTGTACTTTATCATTGATGACATATTTGATGTGATTATCTTATACTCTATATATTAGGAAATATCTTGTGACACTTGGTGCATGGCTCTAGTTGAGACTTAGATTATATTAATTTGTGCATGGCTCCAGTGAGACTTAGATTGTACCAATCTACCATTAACGAGTATTCAGTTGATGCTCAAGCAGGTGTCTCCATGCTTGATCTTCATTTTGTTCTAGTGAGTGATTCATCTGTTGTTCTTCATTGACATCGGTACCTGGTTTTGTCACACTTTGACATTCTTGGTGCAACATTGACTCTATTTCTTCCTAATGTGGAGGAATGTTTGTCAACATCATCAAACCATCTTTGTAGGAGATTCTACATTGAGGGGGGGCTTCATGGTCTCTCTTCTTCTCTCTTATAGGGAGGACTTTTTCCTCATATGAGGTTTTTTCTTTTCTTCTCATACATCATTGAGAGCATTGTGTGTTTTCATCTCTCTTTTAAGGGGGGTTCGTTTCCCATTGGGTTTTTCTCTCTTTCTTCATTTGTGAGAGATTGCAATGTATTTGTACATGGATACCTAACATGGCCTAGTAGCTGGGACCCATCTTGCATTGTTAGCTTGAGTCTTCATTCCCCTAAGTTTCACTTAAGGGGGGGGGGGGTATTAGTGTAAATTAAGTCTCATAATTGAACTTTACTTAAGTTGACATGATAATGCATTCATTGTAGTTTTCATATGAGACACTTAGGGAAGAAGGTTGTAGGAGAAATTCCACCTTTTGTGTTGTTATCTTGTTGTTATATTCCACCTCCAGTGGGCGATCCACCTTTATTGGAATATTCTATTATTTCTCCTACCTACCCCTACCTACCCTTGTATCTCATTGAGCCACATGTCATGACTATGTGCTCTCATTTCCCTATGGCCTTGCCTTTATAAGTAGGCTCATATACACTGTATGGTTGGTGAATCCAGTTGTTTGATCAAGTTTTGCATCTTGATGAGAATATAGTTTGTTCTTGTCTATCTTTGTCTCTCTTGTTTTGTGCAATTCATTGCCCTCTAAAACTGGGTTGTTATTGGTAAATTCTTTCACAATCAATATTTGTAAGGGACTGCCAAATTGAGGAGATAAAACTTACACATCTAATCTTGAATGTTAGGGGTAGCTCCAGAATATGCAATAAGGAATGGCCTTCGTGTAATAATAGATATGGGTGCATTGCTGAGTAATTGGATAATCTAGAAATAGAGAAATAATTCTTGCAAGTATAACACATATACTCTAGCAGGGGATCGAGAACTCTTGAGTTGGTTGGCTAAATCAACCATCTACTCCAAATTAACAACCAATTTATTGATCTTTGTTTCTTCTACTCCCATTTATTTCTCATAACTATCCCTAAGTGCTTGCTTTTCCTTTTCCCATTGATTTTTGTGCCATTCAAATTTCAAATATGCCCTCCATAAAGCAATTCCAAGGGTGAGTGTAGTGAGTGGTGCTAGTGTATCCTTCTCCTTAACATGGAACCCTTTCTTCTATAGTTCCACAATATCCAGATTGGCAAACGTATCCAATCCTAACCATTCTTATTGTTGGAGTGTCAATTGTGTCTCTATCTCTTTAACTCTTCCCTTTAACTCTACCTTTCTCTCTCTCTGTACTTTGTTAGCTGTTGTTCCAAATCCTTTATCTTTTTAAGGGCTACTTGCAGCTCATCATCATTTTCATTTTCTTCCAGGGTGTGCTCTAGACCAATAAATGTGTTAGCCCTTGCATCAGTTTCATCATTGCCACCATAGTCTTCCATTGGGTTATTATCTCCTATTGCTTTGGGCTTGATGTTTTAGTGGCTCTTTTATTTGCAATGGAAGGGTCATCTGTTGGATATCATTGTTGCTAGGATATGTTGTTGTCATTGATGTTAACATATTCCCATGTTTTGGTGTTGCAGAGAAATGTTTTGGTGATCCGGTGATAGTAGTGAGTTGATCTAGTTGGTTTATCTAATTGCTATGTTGAATAAACTAGAGATACATCATTCTTTATTGATTCCATGATGCTATGTGATGATTTGATTGAGTTGAGGATTTCAGTATGGAGATTGGTTTTTCAGTGTTCAGTGTTGCAATGTTCTAGTGTTTGATCCATTGTGCTTCGGTATGATCATATCCCATGTTGCAGATTTGGGAGAATATTTGGGATGTTCGTGTGTATCTTCATTTCAGATGGTTCGTGGTTAGATGCTCTGCAAGCTATCTTTCTTGTCTGAGTTGCCGTTGTTAGGTGTTCTTGAGTGTTGGCACATTGATCGATGAATATTTGATTAAGTGGTGTTGGTGCAGCTATTGTCGATTGTTCTAATGTTCTTGTTGGTGTTTCCTAATCATGTTCTATTTTTTTTGATTATCCGCATTGATCCTTGTGCGTGTTATTGAAGATCTTATGGGTCCGGTGATATTCTTCGTGTTATGCAGTATTTTTGGTGGTGTAACATGTCGCGGTTGATCTTGGCAAGATTTTTGGTGATGGTGCGTGTTCAATGAATTGATTTAGGTCCATTCTATGTTGTTTATGATATTGTATTGGTTTGGTGGTTTATTTATGTATCGTGCGATTTAATTTTATAATTAGGTTTTAAGGGTTTGGCCGACCTTGTAGTCAAGGTTGATGATTTGTATAAATGAGTGTAATTTGTGGTTCGGTGAGGTATGGATGTTGAGTCTGCATTATCGGAAGTGGTGTATGTGTGATCAAGTGAATTCACCTTTCGATGTGGTGTATTGAGAAGAGATTAGTGAAGGGCAGACGTATGAGCTTAACCAGAACTGTCATCAAGCATTAGAAAATGTTATTTTTGCAGTTCATCTTTATCGAATTGTAGTTCACATTTATTTGTAAGGTAGTGAGCCTTCCCTGAGGGTTGCAGCCTTCTGGGTCATTGGAATTTGAGCAGTGAGCTCTAGGTAGTGTTCCTGAATGCATGTGCATTTCCCATTATAATATTTACACATACTACTATAGAGTATCATCTTATTGTGGGTAGGTTCCCACCATGGTTTTTCCCTTAACCGTGTTTTCCACATCAAAATCTTGGTGTTATGTGTGTTGCTATTATTGCTGTTATCTTTCTTTTTGTTGTAGTTAATCAAATCTGAGTTAGTGCTTAATTTTTTTAATCTGGTGAAAATTGATTTACCCCCCCTCTTAGTTTTCCTTGTTGTTGCCAACAAGTGGTATCAGAGCTAGATCCTCCAGAAGAAGCTTAACCGCTTGAGGTGATCCAAGATGACAACCTATGTGTTCAAGAAGAAGAGTCCTAGATTTGATGGAAACAATTATATTATTTGGAAGGATCGGATGAAATTTTATTTGAAGTGTCTTGGAGAGGATTATTGGAGGATTACAAAGAATGTCTACAATGTTCCTCTGAATGGACCAGGAACTGCTAATGAAATCAGGGAAGTTGAACATAACATAAAGGCTAAGGAAGTGTTGTTAAGCTCCTTGACCAATTCAGAAATGACTAATGTAATAGGTTTGAAGACTGCACATGAGATATGGAAAAATCTATAGGTCTTGTATGAAGGAGATGCACAAGTTAAAGCTGCTAAGTTGCAGAGTTTGAAGGGAAAGTATGAGACATTCAAGATGGGAGAAGATGGGAACATAACATCCTTTATGGCTAAAGTAAATGATCCATCCTGATGATGGATCATAGAGTGTGATCCGAAATGTTGATGCAAACAAACTCACACAATCTAATCCAGAAGCTACAAAAAGAACTATTATGGATTATGGAAAACTATTATCTTTAAGTAAATGAACTAGTTATGAACATCAGATGTGCCGATGGAACTCTTGAGGAAGATGAGATTGTTGCTAAGGTGTTGAGATCCTTGCCTTTTGCTTACAAAGCTAAAGTTGCTGCTATTGATGAGATCCAGAGTGTGACTATTGTGACAAGAGATATGTTGGTTGGTAAGCTAGCTACATTTGAGTTGAGCTAATTTGGAGAATCACATAGTAAATCTGAGACTGCATTCAAAGCCTTTATATCCGGCAAGTAGTTGTATGATCTGGGAGAGAGTTTGTTAGTGAACAGATTTGCTCTTTGCATTTAAATGATTAATTGTAAAACTCTGTTACCTTCTTTTAAGAACAAATGGTTCACTGAACAGTTGGGTAGGCGTTTGTTCAAATCACCTCCCTCTGAATTTTTGCCTAGGTACAGCTCCCTATCTAGATTTTTCATAAAATGTGTTTTTGTTTTTACATTTATATCCAAATGAAAAGATTTTAACCAGAAAGCATATAAGGCCGCCTATTTCATTCTTGGATGAAGGCCTATAACTTTCCTCATATCTCATAAATAATGAAAACTATCTTCTTAATTTTCAAAGTATGTAACTACAACAACTGAAACAAAGCTCAATATACTTCCTCCAAATAAAGACGAACAAATTCAAAGAAAATAAATCCACCCGCAAATATGAATCTTTTCCAGAGTAAACAACACATTCAAAGGAAAGAACATCAGAGGAATAATGAAAAACTGCAATGAAATAATCAAATACTGTTACTTGATCGGATGAACATATGCAAAGACATGTTATCTATTCGGATTCAAAATACACAGAACTTTCTTCTCCCCAAAAACAATATGATCAGATTTCATATATATATATATCTTTATGTAATCAAAGACATAATGATACATCTACCAATCTTTTTCCACCACAGATCTCAACCATCTGATTCCTCCTTTGATTAAAAATAGAAAATATCAAAACAAACACATGTCCAAGTTTTTTTTTTAAAATCCGTTACTAAAAATCTATCCCTTCTACCATCGGTTCTACTTAATTTATAGTCTAAATGGGGGGGTCTCCCTGAAAACTCGACCACTCCCCAATAAAACAGTTACGAAACCAATAGAAAGTATTTTGGGACAGTTGTCCCGAAGTTTTTGCATAACTATGAAAAATGTTTTGAAAAATAAAGAAAACTAGCCCAAAGCGGATGCATTATGTCATATTTCATCATCATCCTCTTCTCCGTCTTCGCGAGCGTCATGAGCAGCTGTGAGTTCCTGGATCATTGATTGGCTTGGGACTTTCATTGCATTAAGTTTTGCCTTTGCCACCTCTTTATTCCACTTGTGTTGCACCATCTTCTCTGAGTGCTTTGGCAGTTGATCATTCCCAATGAAAACCATAGATTCGATCCTAGCCACTTTGGTTATATCCTTCAGCGTGAAACTACTCCTAACTCTAATCTTCTCCATGTTCAACCGGAAAGACTTGACTACTTCCTGTGTACTTAACCCGCAGATTCCTAGTTCCCAGTCATGATCGGGATTAACCACTTTATTATCTTTGACTATACTGCTCTGCAATTCTTGGAGTTCATAGACGGAGGTTTTTGCATCCGTAATTACCGACTGAAAGGTGAGCACCCGCCACATGATAGTTTTCTTTAGCATGAAAAGTTGGCATTCATCAGATACCAGCTTAATTGAATGTTCTGTCAGAAATCTGGTAGTTCCATACTCTTTGATTTTGGTAAACAAAGGTAGGACATTTTGCCATTTGTGCTCTTCTTTCTCCCATGGTACAAGCTGATTTTGGATTTCAGAAATCAGGCTCTGTACTTCATCACACAACTTCCGGGAGTCGATAATGTATTTTTCACCATCTTTGATTACTTGTTCAATCCATTTTTCAACCACTTCAGCGATGCTCTTCGCCCGTTGAACTTGATTCATCAACTTCTTGTTTTTTGGAGAAGTTGGGTCAAAATTCTCAGTGGCATGGGATATTGGAATTGCTCCAAGGCAACCGATGCTATCGATGAACTGAGCCAAAACACTTATATGTCTTTTAAGTTCTCTTTTCTCCCGTCCATCCTTCTCTAACCGGGTAAGCATTTTCTTCGCTGACACTTGGAGAAAATGGTTATCTGTATCCCTGCTCATCTTTCCCAACTCTACTTTTGTGATTTCAAAATCATTAGAACCGACCTCTTTGTTCTTGTGTAGGGGAAAAAGCGAGACTAGGACAATGTACCCTAATCCTAACTTTTGACACACATTGCGGAATACGAAAGAGCCTAGAGATATCGCACGGTTGGCTACTTCTTTTGGTGAAAGAGAGAGCCATGAGATATCTATTAGGATTTCTATTCCCTTGTTGAAATTGAAAGCTAAAATGATACAAGTTCAAACCCTAACCTCGAAATGTAAGTATGAACTAGTAACAAGTTTGCAGAATTGAGATTAAACAATGAACAGTTGTAAATGTAAGGATAACATAAGAATGCAGATATGTACCTGGAGTCGAAATCAGACTGAAAATGTTCGGGACGGGGGCACAGGCGCCACTGTCCTGAAAACTACACCGGAAACCACTGTTTTGCACCCTGAAACACTGTCTGGAAACTGTCGGAAAGCTATCTGTTCGGAGGACCAGGGCGCCCAGCGCCTCTGTCCCAAGGACCAGGGTGCCCAGCGCCCCTGTCCTAGCAGGACCAGGGCACCCAGTGCTCCTGTCCCAGTCTTCTGAGCTGCAATTGCACACAGAGTTCTGTCTCAGTCTCCTCTTTCCGGATCTGTGTCCTGCGGCGTCGTCCGAATCCCGTAACCTGCAATAATATCTGAAAAGGGGGGAAGGGCGGCTATATAGGGTTTTGCCTTAGTCAAACCCCCGCTTTGGTGATTTCCACCTCCATGAATAGCCAAGTTGTTTTGTAAAATGTATTGTGTGTGCAGACCTAGTGTGTGTGCAAGGTCCAAAATGCAAGAAAGCAAACTAGAGCAACCTAGAAAGTAAACCCTAATTGCTTGTAAATGATAATGCAAATGCTCTAAATCAAGATGCAATGTGATCTAAAACATGAATAAATGATATATCAAAGCTTATGTAAGGACATGAAAACAATATGAAATCATACCCAACCCTCAAGGGAGGAGTACAAGCCAATCTTCAGTCGATAATCTCCTATTGTTCTTCAATGTCTTCCAAGCCCTAATTGGATGAATGAATGAATTTGATAGATGCTTGATAGAATGATGTTGAGTATTGTTGAAGTCTTCAAAGATCTGCTCTATCGCTGCATATGAAGTTCCTGGAAACAAAAATCCGATCCCTTCCAATGAGGAAAGAGAGCTTTTATGTATGAAACCCTAGGTCGTAAATTCGTATTTTGGCCGACCTAGAGATTGAATATCCCACCAATTTCTTGGGGTTAAGCTTTATTTTATGATTGGATCGTGCTCCCAAAATTTCGGGAAAAATGTCCGGGACCATGTTGCATGGGTGCCATGGTCCCGACAACTTTTCACCAAATTTTCAGGGCCGTCGGATATGATGATTTTAGAGAGAATCCCGAAGTTACAGGTGATTTCGAGATGTTTAGACCCTGAAACCAAGCCCCCAAGTTTGAAATAGGACTTAATTAGGGTTTTTGATTAAGTGATGTATTGGAGGAATAAAATGCGAAGGGCGCGCTTTAGTGAAAGGGCCCTACTTTATGATGTAGAGAATGATGAAATAAGACTTTAGACCTAATTAATTTGATTAATTAAGTGCTTAAGGAGAAATGCAATGCAGAATGCAAAATGCGCTAAGGCGGGTGCTAAACTAGGTGTGAAATTGTACCACCCTAGCGAGTGCGTACAATTTACGACGCTACAGTTCTCATCTTTCGGTTTGTAAGAGGCAATTTCCGCCATCCATTTACCAGTTTCCTTGTCATTGTTTAGGTGTGTAGTGGTCTTGAACCTCTTTGGCTTCGGATTCTTCTTAGAGTACTTGGCAACCATCTCCTAAAGTGGAATGGTCATAGGAAGAAAGCTCCTTTTCTTGTTCACTGAGGTTGTTAACCATTTAGGAGTCGCAGCAGAATGAGAAGTTCCTTCAATCATCTTTGGGGGTGGCGTCATAGCCACAGTCACCGTTTGGGAGTCTAGAGCACAAGCAACTTCACCATCCAAATCTTCAATTTCAAAGATCTAAGCTTCAAGCATGACATCCTTTACTCCCATATCCTTGACCTGGTCCATCCTCTTCTGGGTGACACTACGTGATCAAGTATGCCGAGGGGTACTGAAATCCAGAGTTGGGCTAGGTTTGAGTCTAGGCTGAGCCAACTTGATTTCCTTACCTGCACGAATAAGAGCACTGTTAGAAGGACGTTTTGGTGAAGAAATACTTCTCATAGAAAGGGACTTGGCGTCTGGCTTCTTTCTTTCTTCTTGACTACCCATGCCATGGTTCTGTCCAGAATTCGTTCGGTTCTCAATTGAATGTCATCATTTTCCTCCTCATCCCAATTAATTGGGGGCATTTCAGTCTTTGCGTGGGCTAAATACCTTGGTTCAAAGAGTTCAAGATAATCTTCTTCAAGCCTTTTAATATCTATCTTTATTTGCAGAGAAATAACCTGTTCCAGCACCAATCTCATATTTCCTCTTTTGAAGACTTCAAGTTCATCTGAACAGTCTTCCCAGAAATCTTCTAACTGTGGCATGGGAAGATAAGGCATTAAGGCTAGGCTCCGAGAAAATCCTTTGTTGTCAAACCCTTTTCTTTCAACATACAGAGAGAAATTAAAATTTCTAAGATCTGCTCCTATACTTAGTGCATCAGACATTGAATTATAGGATAACACTCCTAGTTGTATTGGAAAATGACATTCCCACTTGTCCTTAGGATGTGCCTTCTTGACCACGGAAGTCAGTTGTCTGTATACTTTTGCTAGGACAAAACAATCGAAACAGAAATGCGGAAGCTTGAAGGGTTCCTCTTCAAAGCCTCCTACTCGTATATAGAAAAAGCGTGGGAACTGGATTTAAAAGCTTCCGAACTTCTTTATCAAGGACTGTGCATCATCTGAAATCCACTTGGCTTTTGTACCTTTCAGTTCATGACACATATCGCCCAAGAATGCATTATGTATCCTTCTGAAATCTTGTAGGGCATTGTCTTTTTGTAGCATTGGATAAAACTCATACACCAGAACATCTTCCTCAGTGGGCTGCTTGGGTATACCCGTTAACTCCTTGACACAGGCCAGACAATACAAAAGATACGAGGACATGAAGAAGTTTTGTTGAAATTGCTTGGCTAGACTCAACTGCTCTCTCATCGAATCAGCAATTAACTCCGCCCAATCCAAATATTGTTTTCCTTCCAGAACTAATTGTACATAGCAATATATCCAATCATCAAAGCTATAAGCTTCAACAGAACCTCTGGCTCGATGCAATAGAAGGATTACATCGTGGATATGTGGCAACATGTGGTTCTTGTTAGGGTTTTTAGATAGTCTAGAACCACCTCTCTGAGGGACCTTCAACCAGAACTTCGCGACATTATTCCTATGTCCAGCTCTATCTGTATTGAACTCACTAATTGACTGAGCAGGGGAGAAATTAGAAAACTGATAATCTAGTATCTTGAACACTGAAGCAATCACTTCGTGGTTAATGGCAAGAAGGGTTTTGCCATTATCCCTTTTAATAGTTTCAGATACAGGGTCATATCTGGCAATACTCTCTCGAACCAGCTCTGGACAAGGAATTGCTGGAGGAAAGGCTGCGGCTTCTAAAAGTCCACTACTCAAAATCTCTATACAAAAAGACTTATCAACACCCTTGAACACCCTTTCTTTCAAATCTTCAAGGTTCTCACCCTTCAGGTCAGTATCACTAGCTATGGCTTCTGTGGACGCCATGCTAAAGATGTTTCCAAACAAATGCAGGGTGGACTTCATGATTTCAAAACAAGAAACCTAAACTTGATTGCAGTGAAACCTTCTATATGAGAGAAAATGCAAGGGAAAACACAGGAGAAAATAAGGAAAGACTCACCTTCACAGCTGTATAATCAGACGACGACAAGAAAGACTCCTATTCAGGGAAAATATAAACAAAAATCCAGCAGCAAGTAGCAAACGCAGAACACAAATGATTTTCATACCTTATTGAGAAAGGTAATAATACAGACACATTAAATGCAATGATTTCACAATTTCATTCCGAACGCAGCAAATTGGTAGATTAGACCCCCGCACGCATGCATTGGATGCGTGGCGGCGTACTTTAAGAAACTGCTAGTTCCCAAAATGTTCACTTACTTCGAAAAAGCCAAAGAATGACATCACTTTACAATATGGTTATGCCTTTCCATATTTAGCAATAAATGCACTTCTCAAAACATTATAAACCACGGGACCCACCAGCATTGAACCCGTATGAACATCTTGAACCAACTTCTTGAGTGTTCAAGTAGTTCAAGAGGTACGCTGCATCAAACTATTGACCACTTTGCCGTGTTGAACACGTTGAACATATTTGAACCCTTTGAACTTGGTTCAACATGTTCAACACAAATGTTATATCACCGAACAGGAAAAACTTTATTAAAGAGCCGCTGCAAAAACTTAGAGAAAATGTTAGTACGAAGAACCTTTTCTGAACGCCTTGGAACCTATTGAACCAAAATGAACATCTTGAACCCGGTTCAGAACGGTTCGATGTGTTCAAGGAGTTCAATGAATTATCTGAACTTGACTTAAATGACTAGAGAAAGGATTTGAGGCCGCATTTAAAGACTTGAACCAAGGTAATATGGAATGAACTAGGACTCCAACATAAAAAGGAAAAGATGACCCACTCTCGCCATGAAGAATAACTGACGCGGTAATAGAGTTCATCTAGTGTTTCTAGATATGAAAGAGAGATGAGAGAGATGGAAGAGTAGGAAAGGGAGTTGGATGAGCTTAAAGCATTTATTGCTTGGAGATTGTCTAAAGAAGCTTGTAAGTATGATGGAAATTTACCTTTGAAATGTTTCTCTTGTAATAAGATATGACACTTTGCTTCTAGGTGTCCTGAAAGAATGTCTAGATACGATAAGCATGATAAATTTGAAAGACGTGATAGATATGAGAAGCATGATAGATATGAAAAGCATGGTAAGTATGACAAGCCCTATAAGCCTAATCGGAAGTACAAAAATCAGAATAGATGTTATTATGTTGTTGATGAAGGTGTGATAGATGAGGAGTCAGACAATGAGAATTCAAAAGATGAATTTGTATTTATTGCTATCAAGGAAGATGATCCGGTACCAGTGAATCCTACAAGCTGCATTGTTGAGGAGAAAGCCTTGTCTGCTAAGATTGAAGAGAAAGATGAATGGGTAATTGACAACGGTTTTTCACATCATATGATAGGTGATAAAAGTAAAATTGTGAATATGGAAAGGTATGATGGTGGTATAGTAAGATTTGGGGATGATAAAAGCTTGTGTGATTCGTGGGAGAGGTTTAATATCTTTTGATGGTAAGAATAATATTGATGATGTCTTATATGTTGAAGGTTTAAAGCATAATCTTTTGAGTGTTGGACAGATGGTTGACAAGAGATATGATTTGCAATTCAAGAATGGTAAATGTTATATTTTGAATGCCTCCGGTATTGCAATAGGGACTAAAACTAAAGGTAATATCTTTCACTTGAATGTCGGTGAGAAAATTTGTTTGATTGCTTAGATTGATGAAAGTTGGTTGTGGCATAGAAGGATGTGTCATGTTAATTTGACTGCATGATAAGGATAAGTTCTACTCAAGTTGTTAGAGATTTGCCTAAAATTGTGAAGCCCTCTAATCTAGTATGTAAAGAATGTCAGTTGGGAAAGAAAACAAGAATATCATATAGAAGTAAGTTGTATACATCTAATAGACTATTAGATCTTGTGCATAATGACTTGTGTGGTCCTACAAGAGTGAGAAGCATGTAGGGTGACATGTATTTCAAGTTGTTGATTGATGATTACTCTAAAATGACATGGGTGACTTTTCTAAGGGAGAAATCAAAAGCATTGGAGAAATTAAAAATATTCAAAGCAAAAGTGGAGACTAAGACATGATTGAAGTTGAAGTGTCTAAGATTTGACAGAGGAGGAGAATTCACGTCTAGTGAGTGTTGTTCACCAAAAGTGATAACCCAAGAACACCTGCAAATCTTTCTATGAAATGGCCAATTTCAGTCTACAAAACACATTAGGGCTTGGACAACATAACATAGGATCCTAATTGATCCTCCTGCACTTCAAGTTCTGCTAGACCTAGGGGGGGACACCCTCTTGATGCATTGAATACAACAATTACAGACACATAACTGCATCAACATTAAGCAGATAGATCATTTCACAAGCTCAACATATTAGGAAACATTACAGATTGGCTAGATCTGTATAGACAATAGGATGAAATAGAGCTTGGAAAGAATGGAACACACACCCCTAAACACAAAGGGAAATAGATTTATCTTTTAAAATGTTGATCTGAAACCATCCCCAAACTTGCAAGACCAGTGCCTTGTTCATTGGGCAACAGAGTCACAGACATAACTACAAATATGAATCATAGGTGCAAGCTTATTTTCCTTAAACAAGATATTCATGCATCAATACCTTATATTAATGCACTATTTGATTCATTCACAATTTTATCAGATCTGGAAATATATTTCATCATTTATGATTGACTACAGAGTTTAAAACCTTCCTTGAAGGATACCTATAAACAATCATACAATTTCTTTGAAATTGACAAATCTTATCCTCCTTGAGGATTCAATTCATAATAATGAAATACCTACATAGAGACAATACTATGAGGAATTTACTCATGCTTGACACAAGCAAGTCCTGCAACTAGAATCACATTTACAACATTGCCCTGCAATCTCTATACCCTGAAACAAACAAAAAGCAATTACAAATTTGGGTCATGACATTCAGAAATGGAAGCCATCAAATCTGGAGCATTTCTCCAAATTTCTGGAACCCTTACAACTGAGAAGAATCGGGAATAAAAAGAGGAGGGAAGAAAAACAAATTCACAACTAAAAATTGCCAAGTGTCTCTCCTCTCTAACTGAATTTTGTTCCCGTGGAAACTGCTTCTAAAATATCCCACATTTGTCCAAATTAACTGCATAATCGGATTCCTCGCTCCGAGAGCTTTCCGAAAATATATAACACTTTACACTTTGGCCCAAAATTGAGTCCTGGGCGAATTAATTCCCCAATATGCTCAAACATTTAAATTTTTCATTTATTTATATAGTCTAAAACTATATAATAAACAATTTTAAATTTAAATTTTTTGCTTCCATTTGTGCTCTGACGTCTTGCCACGTGGCGGGATCTGATTGGTCGATGAAGTCTACTAGGCGCCACCTGGGATGACACCTCATCCTTTGCCACTTGACCGCCACGTCATCGCCACTGGATTGCTTACTCGTATGCCACGCCATCGCCACTGGATGCCACCTCACCGGGACCCGCTTGCTGAACTGCCACATATCACGACACGTGGACGGCTCACGTTCATTTTCGCTATTTCGCTGGGTTTAAACTTCGTGCATCTTCCTTCGCGAAATAGCGCGAGCCGTCGATCTCTCTCGAACATGCTCGCTCGTTAACCCCGCCTTCGTCTGCAAAATTTCACCTCTTTGCCTCGGAAAGCGTGCCTGCGTGGAGTCCACCTTGGGTTTCGTCCAGTCAATTTTTCATTCGCCTCGGGAAACGTGTTCACGCGTGGGCCCACCTTAGGCGCCCATGGGCGTCTTATGTCAAAAGCCTTTAAGGCTTAGACATTATGATAATGTGCGTTTTTGTATATAAACATTAAAAAAGAACATTTCCCAGTGCATGTGGGATAATGATTAAGCCTGGGACTTCATTTTTTACTTTCCCTGAGTGCTTTCATGGTGATTTTTTGAAGCTTACATTGCTTGGAAAAGCCAGCTCGATTTCCCCTGTTCCACACAAATTGTCAACAATCATTTGCTATTCTTTTCCGTTTCAGTAAAAACCAAAACTCCCTTTGCTAAATATAGCCTCATAGAAGATTCAACACACACAGACAGACGCACAGCGTTCCGTTTCAGTGCGATGTTACGCGAAACTACGACCATAGCAAGTCACACGGTTCAAATTTACAATCACGGACTTCTGCACTTTCTTTGTTTACCCGAGCAGCACCAAGTTCAACGGTAGCCACCCTTATAATGTAGTGCTCTTGTGGGATCTCTTTCACGCAGCCAACCTGCTGAAGATGAATGATTTGGTCCATAGCCAGATTCATTTCCTAGTGACCATGATATAATGCATGAATGGTTTTTGTCTCTTTCCATCATGTTTATTACACGGTCCAACATGGAATGTGCCCAGATCGGCTGTGAGGTAGGATGTGTTTTTTGGCTAAGTGGTATTGAAGAATAAAAACCATGTGTTTCTATATTTGCTTCATCAATCATGTACATTCCAAAAAGGTCACATAGCTCATACCAACGAGGATGCTGTGGATAATGGCTATTTCTTACAGCATTAATGTTATGTTGCTTCATAAGAACCAAGTCCTTAATCATGCAAGATTCGATGTTAGTTTTTCCCCACTCGTGGATGATGTTCATGTCTATTGACTCCACATATGAGAATCGGTTTCCCATTGACAAGTAATTCTTTTGGTCTGAACGAAATCTTCCGAATGCCAACTTGGCAAGCTTCACAGTCTATCAAATTGCCTGATGAGTCTTTCAGCATAACTAGAAGAATATACAGGGCTGGATGTTCTGCAGACCACAGACTTGGGCTTTGAATTGTTCCACTTAGCATACCATAACCCTGAGTACCAACTTTATTTTCAATCTTTTGGCAGGGATTTAACCAAGTAAATTCTGTTGAATGTAAATCAAAATGGTCACTGTCCTTGAACAATTTCCGTGAATCACAAAGACAAGCTTCTGCTGAATAAAGGGCTAGATCACCACTTTCAACAATTTTTCTTTGCGCTTCAACTACCAATTGAACTTGGATGTCTGCAGAAGAAAAATCTTCAGTCACATGTGTCTTAAAAAAGTAATCTGATATAGACACCTGTGGCTTTGACAGAAGAATAACATCACGGTGAATACCAGATAGCCACCAATGATCTTGATCTTCCAGATAAGACCCATCACTCCACCTTATCACTTGAACCGCTAATATATTTTCCTTGGAAGAACCAGGTTCATAACAAATTTCAGTGATCTCAAATTCTGCAGGAAGCCGACTATCCTGGCTGTACCCCACAAGTACACCATTTATCCAAGCATAGAATGCTGAATCAACCGCCTCAAAGTGTAAAAACACACGACGACCTCTCCATTCATCCGGAAGAATGAAAGATTTTTGATTGGCATCCAGTGGTGTTTTCAGTGCTGACAAATGGTGGATTCAGTGGAAATGGATACTCAGTGTTTGTGTAAATTGGAATATCAAAACCATGCATTTGCCAATTTGATGGAACTGGCAAGGTTCTCCATGTAGAGTCGTCAAAGCTGATCTCATAAACTTCTGAGGAGCTTCTTCAAGATTTGGAACTAGAAATAAATTCTAGTAGCCACTCAAAGACATAACATAAGGTAATTCTTTGACCCAAAATGCAGCACTCTCAAGAGAAGCCGAAACAGATTCATCTCCCCATGCTGCTGGCGAATTACAATCAAACTGACATGGAGATGCATATATAGCCAGGAAAAAGAACATTTCGCCATTAAAATTAATGCACGGGCATGAGCCAGGTCGGGCCCTGAAGTGGGTCCGACTAAAAAAATTTCCGTTTTCATGCCACTGACCTCTGGAATGCTTCACGGACCTCAAACATACCTTTGGGAACGATCGGCGTCGTTTTCGGATCATAAAATTGCATTTTACATCCTTCAGGCAATTACGTCACAATTTTCGCATTTAATCGCGAAGACGTAATTTTCAATGTGGTCAAAACACCTTTTTGGAGCTCGCCGTCTGACAGGCGTGTACTCTGATATACAAGGATGACTTCTACCAAACGGTTTCTCAAAATGAGTCCTGAGCGAAGAGATATTAATTTCCGAAAACGGCCAACTGGCTTTGTCGACACTGCGGACCTGATGAAGTCAATGTTCTGGCAACACATGATGCCTTTCTTAAAAATATCAAACGACCTCCGTGGGTCCTCAAATTCGGAACATAGGTACCTTTAAGTACATATTAAATCTTTGAATTCTCAGTTCAGTCACCAGATTGACAGGATGCAAACGAAGCGCTTACCAAAATGGCTACATTAACTGATATAACACTGGAGTGCGGATAACTGAATTTGATGGCAAAATGAGCTCTTTTGAAAACGATCAAACGGATTGATAAAGGCTTGAAATTTGAAATGTAGCTCACCACTTATACTGACATCAACCTGGAAGAAACATTTTGGCATGATGCTTACTGAGGCAATTTTTACACTTATGCGAAACAGGGCTCCGACTAGCTGTCGAAACAGGGACTTGCCAAAACACACAAACTGCAAACGGAATTGGCTTCAAAAACTGAGCAAATGGATTCGTTAAGACTTGAAAATTTGCGAGCTCACTCACATTTATGCATAGAATTGAATCCAATTTGAATTTCTTCATGACGATCAACAGGGCAAAAGATGTAATCGCTCAAAGTAGGCTACTCAATAAAATCTGCATTTGTGCCTAAAGTGCACTTCCAGCTCACCCCTCAAAACAGGTACCTCATAAACTTATCCAAACTGAATTTTGAAAGTTGTACATCACTGAATAGGCCAAATGAAAGGTGTGGGACATGAATCCCGAGCCTTACCCTCTGAAAATCAACCAGCTCTACTCTGCCCTCTCGCAGACTAGGCCATTCAAACTGACTTATTTAGGTATGCAGAGCAAAAATTTGAAATGGGCCTATAAAATTGACTCAATTTTAATCAGTCCCAACAGTGGCTCTGATTGGGGATGGTTGATTGCGAGATCAACACAAGAATCCAGATATCTTTGGTTAAGCAGACCACCCAAAAGACGGGTCATTCTTCTCTTCTCAAAACAAGGCTTCCTTATTCTACCCAAACAGCAGGGCACTTTATTGAAAACCACACAACTGAAAGCAAAGCAACTGTACGAAATATACAACTTATCAATGGCCCCAGGCCATCAAAACTGAAATCAATTCTTACCTCTGTCAAACACTTGATTTTCATTTCCACTAATCGGAGGTAAGTTGAGATCATCATTCCAATCTGCCTGATCAAAAACACTTCCATTTCCAATCAGCTGATCACATAAAACATAATCAGCAGCATGTTCATAATCATGATATCTCTGAAAATCAAACACATGCTGAAAGGACCGATCACTAGGTGACATAAGAGTGTCATACTCTTTACCATTCTTTCCCAGCTGAAATGAAAAGTAGTCTAACTCATTCTGAAAGTTGAAAACATCAGGCACATCTATATTACTAGTTTGCTCAAATGATGAACACTCTTCCACAATGACAGCTTGCAAACTAGAGAGGAAAACTTCCTCATAACATGACTGCACTTCCACTTGCTGATCACAGAAACTATCAGCATTTTGCACACATGAAAGTACATGATTTTTACTTGCCAATGGTTCGTTTCCTCCTTGCAAATCTGAGAAAACTACTTCAAATTTGTCATTCTTTTTAACAGCAAGATCCACACAATGCATACCAAAATCTGAGTTCATATCAACATATAAATCTACATTATCACACCTATCAAGCATATATGCATCTTCATCTTGTCCATCACTCAAATCAAAAATAGGGAAAGAATCAATAGCATATGTATCATACTTCACACCCTCAAAAATATCATCAATATCTAAACAAGTACTGGTTGGGCATGAGAGATTGGGCACATTTTTGGATGCATACCTCTGAAAATCAGCAGCTAAGAGCTCTGAAATTTGTTCACTACTTAGTGAACCTTCTTCATTTCCATTTTTCTTGGCTTCATCCTCTGAGCTGTAAACATTGTCCCAATTTGATAAAGGTATTAAATCAACAGTGCTCACGTCTCTATGCACATTTGTTTCATCATTACAACAACTCACATCTGCATCATCACGGTGAATACCAGATAGCCACCAATGATCTTGATCTTCCAGATAAGACCCATCACTCCACCTTATCACTTGAACCGCTAATATATTTTCCTTGGAAGAACCAGGTTCATAACAAATTTCAGTGATCTCAAATTCTGCAGGAAGCCGACTATCCTGGCTGTACCCCACAAGTACACCATTTATCCAAGCATAGAATGTTGAATCAACCGCCTCAAAGTGTAAAAACACACGACGACCTCTCCATTCATCCGGAAGAATGAAAGATTTTCGATTGGCATCCAGTGGTGTTTTCAGTGCTGACAAATGGTGGATTCAGTGGAAATGGATACTCAGTGTTTGTGTAAATTGGAATATCAAAACCATGCATTTGCCAATTTGATGGAACTGGCAAGGTTCCCCATGTAGAGTCGTCAAAGCTGATCTCATAAACTTCTGAGGAGCTTCTTCAGGATTTGGAACTAGAAAGAAATTCCAGTAGCCACTCAAAGACATAACATAAGGTAATTCTTTGACCCAAAATGCAGCACTCTCAAGAGAAGCCGAAACAGATTCATCTCCCCATGCTGCTGGCGAATTACAATCAAACTGACATGGAGATGCATATATAGCCAGGAAAAAGAACATTTCGCCATTAAAATTAATGCACGGGCATGAGCCAGGTCGGGCCCTGAAGTGGGTCCGACTAAAAAAATTTCCGTTTTCATGCCACTGACCTCTGGAATGCTTCACGGACCTCAAACATACCTTTGGGAACGATCGGCATCGTTTTCGGATCATAAAATTGCATTTTACATCCTTCAGGCAATTACGTCACAATTTTCGCATTTAATCGCGAAGACGTAATTTTCAATGTGGCTCAATTATAATCAGTCCCAACAGTGAGTTTGATACATTCTATGAGGAATGAAATTAGAAGACAATTATGTTCTCCTAGAACCCCTCAGCAAAATGGGGTTGTTGAAAGGAAGAATAAAACAATCTTGGATGCTGCTAGAACGATGTTGATTGAAGGAAATGTTGCATAAACCTTTTGGAAAGAAGTTGTTAGCACTGTTGTTTACACATTCAACTGGGTGCATATAAAAGGAGATTCTGGTAAGACTCCTTGTGAGCTATGGTTTGGTCAAGTTCCTATAGTTATATATTTTAGAGTTTTTGGAAGCAAATGTTATATCAAAAGAGATGAGGATATAGGAAAGTTTGATGCAAAATGTGATGAAGGAATCTTCTTGGGATATTCTACTAAGAGCAACGCCTACTGGTGTTACGATAAGAGGTCAAAGAAGATAGTGGAAAGTGAAAATGTGATGGTCGATTAATGTCATTGAAAGTAGATCATAGCATGCAGATATGATTTTGATGATGAAGATGCTATTTCAAAGCTTGTCCAGACCAAAATCCTAAAGCAGAATGATCCGATGGAGATAGTTGATCTGAATATTGCTGTTGCCAGTGAAGAAGTTCAAGAGCCTGAGAATCGGAATAATCCAAAGACTATGAGGTATGTGAAATTGAATCATTATAAAAATTAGATTATTGGTGATAATAATAAAGGTGTGATGAATAGAAGAAGACTTGTTGCTAAAGAGATATGCCTGATTTCCAAGATTGAACCTAAAGTTGTTGCTGAAGCATGTAAGGATGAGAATTGGATAAAAGCTATGGAAGAAGAGTTGGATCAGGTTGAGAAGAATAACACATGGGAGCTTGTTCTGAGACCTAAAGACAAGAATGTGACTGGCACTAAATGGGTGTTGCAGAATAAATTAAATGAAGTCGGTGAAGTGGTAAGAAATAAAGCAAGATTGGTTTGTAAGGGATGCTCTCAGATGGAAGGTATTGATTATGATGAGACTTTTGCTTCAGTAGCTATAATTGAAGTTGTTAGACTATTGCTTGCATATGCTACTTACAATAATTTCAAGGTATATCAGATGGATGTCAAGTCAGCCTTTTTGAATGGAGATTTGGAAGAGGAAGTCTATAGTGAGCATTCAAAAGGATTTTCATTATCAGATGAAAGAGACACGGTGTGCAAACAAAAGAAAGAATTGTATGGACTGACACAAGCCCCTAGAGCCCGGTATGCTAGATTATATAAGTATTTGATGAAGTTGGGATTTTGAAAAGGTATTGCTATAAGTAACTTATAATTTAAGGTTGAGAATGATAACATCTTGATTGTTGAAGTGTTTGTGTTAGGTCCCGGAGGCAACTGAGAGGGGGGGTGAGTCAGTTGTCTATTAATTTCAACCAAATATAACTTAACCAAACTTAGTGCATAATACCAGTAAACCAAAATTTAATGTTGGTAGACAATTTAGTATTTAATTGCAATACCGGTGAAGTTTAATGCATGAAACAGAAACACAAATAACATACACAACACATAACACATTTATTTGTACATGAAAACCCTGTAAGGGGAAAAACCACGGTGGGAAACCTTACCCACAATCAGATGATACTACTGCAGATAGTATGTGTGTACAAATGGGGTCTGCACATGCAGAAAGGCCAACTGCCTAGAGCTCACTGCTCAATCACAAAATGGGAGTCACACTGACTACAATTGGATGGTTAAATCCAATGATAATGTACTGCTCAAAATAGCATCTTCATATGCTGGATTCAATACCGGTTAAGCTCAGATTGCCTTCTTCAAAAGCCTCCTTGAATCTTGAATGATGTATGCGTGTATATCTCTTCTTATATTCACATATACCTTGTTACAATCCTTTTCCATACTCTACCACAACCACTACATAATCTCATAAATGAGATCTTACATATATACCAAAACCTAAGACCAATTGTGTAGGTTGGCTCACTAAGATATTACAATAAAATCAATTACAAATGAGTCAATATGTGATGCATGATGTCAGCTCAATGCATTTACAACAATAACAAATCATCTCCATAATGTGTCATGCTGATCTTCTTGCCGGTGCATATCCTGGACCTATTTGTCGGTAACAACAAATATGCAAACCCGATTAGACCAATGAACAAATCACCAAAACCAAGTGTCCAAACAATGTCTTCGACATAACCAAGTAATCTCCAGATGTTAATAGATTATCCTCAGTGCCGGTGAACAATATAACCGGTCAGTGAACCAGATACCGATGACCGTGCATAAGTCATTGAACATGCCGGTGAACATAACCAAAGATCTTCAAGTGTTGACATCAATGACAAAACCAATGCAACACATCCATAATACCAACAATTTGTGGATGACATTATTTTTGGAGGTGATGATGATTTGAGTATGAAGTTTGCTGATGATATGCAAAATAAATTTGAGATGTCTATGATAGGTGAGATCAAATTCTTCTTAGGATTGCAGATTACTCAGATCGATAAAGGTATTTTCATTTCTCAATCTAAGTATGTGAAGGAATTGTTGAATAAACTTGGGTTAGCTAATTCTAAACCTGTTGGAACTCCTATGGTGACTAGATGCAAGCTGTCTAAGAATGATGAATCTCAAAAAGTTAATCAGACCTTGTATAGAACTATGGTTGGTGGACTGTTGTACCTAACTCAAACTAGACCGAATATTATGCATGTTGTTTGTCTAGGTGCTATATTTCAAGCTAATCCTAAAGAGACTCATGTTATTGCTATGAAGAGGATTTTTAGATATTTGAAGGGGACTGTTGACTATGGTTTATGGTATCCGAAGAATGATGATTTCATGATATGTGCCTATATTGATGCTGATTGGGCAGGTGATGTAGATGATCGGAAGAGCACTACCAGTGGAGCTTTCTTTTTAGGGAAGAAGTTGATTTCATGGGCAAGTAAAAAACAAGATGCTATATCTCTATCTACTACTAAAATTGAATACATTGTTGCTGCTAGAAACTGTACTCAAGTAGTTTGGATGAAGTAGATGTTGAAAGACATAAGAATTGTGTATGATGAGCCTATTGTTATTTACTGTGACAATTCAAGTGTTATTGATATTTCCAAGAATCTGGTACTGCATTCTAAAACAAAGCATATATTAATTAAGTATCACTTTTTGAGGGAGAAAGTCAGTGATGAGGAAGTAAAATTGGAGTATGTATCTACAAAGGATCAGATTGTCAATATTTTCACTAAGCCTTTGCCTACACATACATTTGTGTATCTGAAAGACAAGTTAGGGGTCTCTGCCCCTCCTAATGAGAACTAGGTGCATTGAGATGCATCAATCTGGTGGACTTTAGAGTCTTATCTTCTTATCTAGGTTGGTGAGTTGGTGCTGCTACTTAGTCCAAGTAGTCAGTGTGTTGTTAAGATCTACGAGTTTATCCTAAGGGGGAGAGTTTTTCCTTCTTAGAGGGAGAGTTTATCTGGTTTGGGGAGAGAAGCTTGATCAGTTTATATCTTTGGCATTGTTGTCAAAGGGGGAGAGAAGCATATGAAATATTGCCTTATCTTTGGTTCTTTGTGTGCATGATCTTAGGGGGACTTTGTTGGTGTTTGTCGTTGTTGATTTATTCCTTTGCATTGATTGTTTTTCATATTCATATGTTGCTATAAATGCCAAAGGGGGAGATTGTTGCTTTTAGGATATGTTGTTGTCATTGATGTCAACATAGTCCTATGTTTTGGTGTTGCAGAGAAATGTTTTGGTGTTTTGGTGATTGTAGTGAGTTGATTTGGTTGGTTTATCTGATTGCTATGTTGAATCAACAAGAAATACTTCTTTATTGATTCCATGATGCTATGTGATTATTTGATTGAGTTGAAGATTCTGGTATGGAGATTGGTTTTGCAGTGTTCTGGTGTTTGATCCATTGTGCTCTGGTATGATCATATCTTGTGTTGCAGATTTGGGAGAATGTTTGAGATGTTCATGTTTATCTTCATTTCAGATGGTTCATGATTTGATGCTCTGCAAGCTATCTTTCTTGTTCGAGTTGTTGTTGTAAGTGTTCTTGAGTGTTGGCATGTTGATCGATGAAGATTTGAATAAGTGGTATTGGTGCAGCTATTGTGGATGGTTCTAATGTGCTTGTTGGTGTTTCCTAATCATTTTCTATTTGTTTTGATGGCCCACATTGATCCTTGTGTGTTTTATTGAAGATCTTCTAGGTCTGGTGATATTCTTTGTGTTATGCAGTATTTTTGGTGGTGTAACATGTTGCAGTTGATATTGGCAATATTTTGTTAGGCCCAATATAGAAAGCTAATGTACTGAGAGGGGAGGGGTAAATCAGTACTCCAAAACTTTTCTTTAATAATAACCTTACTGTTATGCATAAACAGAATAGTGCAGTAACATAAAATAAAGTTAAAACAAACAGATAACAATCATGCATGATTCACTCCATAACACATATATTTTGGTTATGTAGAAACTCTTGGTTAGAGAGAAAAACTGCGGTGGGGATGGCACCCACAACTTCACTACTGCAATAATAAAGATTGCTCAGTTAGAGCTACATTTAGCTATTTCTGATAGCTTACCCTGTTAGGAGTAACAAGATCTGTTAGATCTACCTTGCTAAAGGATTTTACAATATTAATCTGAATGCTGCACTTGGTTAGAGGCTTTACAATTTATAGACTTGGTTAGAGTCTTTTACCTTGTTAAAGGTTTCTCTTTCAACTTCACAATATTACAATAAAATCATTACAAATATCTACAACTTTACATCTGAAATGTTATAGCAGATTCTATGTGCTCAGAATAAGATTACCTTGCTTATAGCATACCTCGGTAACCCATATTGTAACTCGGTAAACCCTTCTTTTTACTCATTCTCTGACTGTTCTCTGATAACCTTCTTGGTGACCTCTCTGTGTCTTTGTAACAATCTTCCTTCATACACACACTCTATTTTTTACTTTATTCCCATGCTGTATAAATAGATCTCTTAAAGCGGTGATCTAATTCATTGCTTCAATCTTACAAACAAGATTCCTCGAATGAATAACTACACAAAATATTTCATTGGTTAGATTGACCTTGCAATCATACACAATATTCTAGTGCAATTTCCAATATAATAATGGTTAGATGTGCCTCGATCTTGTAACACGTTTTCATGTGCATGTCTAGGTTCAATGTATTTGGTAACACGTTTCACTAAGTGAATATCAACTCAGTGTGTTAACTTTACTGCTTGATAGCCATAAAAAGATACTTGGTAAACAGCTCAGTGTATACTGCATTCTGTGACTGCTTTCTTCTGTAACCGACTAGACTGTTCATACCGACTTCTCTGTGTGTACCGACTTCATGATTCGAAAATGCTAACCGACTAGAATATATAGTATGATTTTGAATATAAAAACTAATGGCAATTTGATAAGTAGTAACAATCTCCCCTTTTGACATTAGTTGAGATGTTTGACAAAAACTACTTTCAAAGTCATAACTCAAAAATCTATATACTTTGCAAAATGACTACACTTAACAATATATACAATAGTCAATGAAATAGTATATGTAGATATACTCCCCTTATCATTATTCTATACATAACTCTGAATTTTGCATGCTCAGTTCAGTTCTGTTCTTGTGTGCTCTGCTTTCTCTGTATATTCTGCTCGGTATACTCCCCTTGTATACAATACTCAAAACTGTGTCACTCTCCAAATATAGTATTACTCCCCCTTTGTCCGGTATTACTCCCTCTATGTAGTATTATAGTATTACCCCCCCTTTTTGACAAACATCAAAAACTTAATTTCCATTCGGGGGCGGTAACTGATGAAAATAGATTTATACTTGTTTCGGGCATCAGTGAGGGCAACTGAGAGTGAATCCTTTACACTTTCCATTAATGAATTTTGTGCTTGAATATCAGCTAATAGTGATATTAAGCCATCAAGAGTGCTTCCGTCTTGTGTAGTTGATAGGCGTGTAGCTCTGTTGATCTGTTCCTGGACTGATGAGAGATGAGGAAGGAATAATGTCTGAAGGGTCATTATATCCATCCCGATTTTATGCTCTTCATTTCTGAGTTCTAACTGTTGAGCCATGAGCTATTGAAGCTTGGTATAAAATTTTTGAACTGAATTAGGCTCGATGGTCAACTTAGTTGAGAGATCGGTGATCTCCTTCTCAATTGCATCATTTTTATTCTTGATATCTTTAATGAATAAGGAAAATGTACAAAGTTTCTGAAATAAATAAACAATATGCTTGAGTTGAGGGGACAACTCAGCTATGAATTTGACAAGCTTTACTTTTCCTATAGCTAGATCTTTTTGTACCTCTTCAATCATTTTTGCTGTAAGCTCTTTATCTTTTAGCTTGCTTAAGTACTTAGATGCATCAACTCCAGATGTTTCTATTTGAGTAAGGAGTTCATCCAGTTGAATGTGGATGGCTGCATCGGTTGACACTGTTGCTGAAGGTAGCATTTCTATTAGTAGTGTCTTGACCTTCTGTAGTACTTTATTCTTCTTTTGAATAGCCAATTGTTTTTCCTGTTCGACCTTTGCTTTGTATAGTTCACCGAAATCAGTAAGTGCTTGCCCTTTTAATTTTGAGATATCCACATTGGGCAACACTATCGGTTTAGTCAAATCAATTTTGAAACTACGCTTTCTCACCTTCTTCTCTTATCCTTTGGTCGGTTGCACTAAGAAAAGTGCTTGTGAGGCTTGCTGACCCTCAGTAGGTTGCTCGGTAGATGCAACACTTTGGTCAGTTCCTGTAGCCGTTGTAGTGTCCTTGGGTGTCTCGGTGCTAGGGGTCTTAGTTGTAACATTTGCAGTGCTTGACGGTGCTTGAGACGTCTGATCTTTGGTTGTATCTTCTACTACTTCAGACTTGTGACCTTCTATGCCTTGATCTGTGTCCTTAGGAGCTTCGGTTGAGATAGGTGGCTTCACCAGCAGATAAGGCTGAACTTGTTCTAAAACAAATTCACTAGATACAAGTTTTGCATATGTAGTGCCTTCAATCATTTCCTGCTCTGGTGCTTCTTCATCCATAACATCTTCATCAATTTGAATAGTGTCAGCTGGGTCTGGACCTTGCTGGGTGACATTGGGATCTTGCTTGGTGACATCAACAATTTCAACTTGAGATTGTTCACCGACATCCTTTAGTTTGAAGATTTCCTGCCACTTGGATTTTGTCTCATTTTCCACATCAATGTATAGCCCATTCATCAATTTTAAGGCTCTCTGTTTGACAAGAAATTTAGAATTGTATGTGGTCAAATGCTCCTTGATTTCTGCTACAGACATATCAGGGAATAGATGGACTAGACTTCTTTCTCTTATTTATTTCTCTAATTCCATTGCATATTTCCATCTGTTATCAATATGTAAGTATAATTCACTCGAAAGTGACTTTACTAATTCTAATGGAGCTAGCCGAAACTTTAGAAGTGTGCAGATGACAGCTTCTTCAATTTGTCACTTCTCATCATTATTCCTAGTCTCATACTTAACATATCTAAATCCTACAAATCCACCGTATTCTTTAAGATTGGCACAAAAAATTTCAACACTATGAATATTTACCTTTTTTCTTTTTACAATCTGAAATTTGTTCGCATCATCAGATTTCGTATCACTAGACTCTTTTGCCAAAATGAGTCTCCGAGTTGATTTCTTATAGGTCTTGGTTACCTTGGGTATAGTAACACTCTTTTGTTTCTTACTCGGTGATGCAGCTGATGCTCTAGTGTTGGGTCTCTTTGTTGGTGGTGTCAGTAGGGCCTTTGAAATGTCTCGTTTCTTTCTTTTCAAAACTTTACCCTTAGGCAACTCGGTACTTAATGTTATTGCTGCCTCTTGAGCTTCTAATTCCTCTTCGGAAATGGCAAGATTGCCCTTGATAGGTGTAGAGGAGGATTCTTCTCCGAATTTCTCAGATAAAACCTTTATCATTTTTGTAGCTTTTCTTGTAGCCTTAGGTACTACAATGCTCATTTTTACTTTTTCCTTCACCTCTTCATATGTTCCATATCTTAGTTCGGTAGCATGCCTTGGCAACAATAGATAGGCATCAATTTACTGTTGTGTTATATCATAGTCAATCTCATAACCCATTGGTGGCAAAGATTGAGTCCTCGGTTCAACATCATTCATATAACAATAATCAGTGTCTACCTCAAAACATATATCATCCTTATATTTTTCTACCAGCTGTGGTGGAATCATGTACCTGTTGTGCATCTTCTCTTGAAATTTGCTAAAATAGTCATCCATGATATCATTAAAGTTATCTCCTAGTTTCTTGATAAAATCATTGATGGGTGATAGGTCGGTTTAGCTCCCAAACTACTTTACCGACTAAGGGAAAGAACTTCTCAAAGTAGAAAAACATGCATACAAGAAGTGAACCAAACTTCAGTGTATTTGCTGAGTTGTTCTTCTTCGGCTTCCTTATTGTGTTCAAGTTCTCAAACAAGTTCTTCAGTAGCACTTCACATAAATCTACTTTCATTCCCTTCTTCACTATTTTGTAGGCCAAGTCAACTGCGGCACATGGTACACTATTTTCCCTTGAAGATTGGAAGAAATAGTAACCAATTACTCTAATTGCAAACTTGAGTTCTGCATCAGTGACATTGTTCAATTTCAGTCCTCGGTAATCAGATTCGGCTCCAGTTAGACTGATTAGCTCCTTCTGTGATATCATTTTTTGTGCTCATGCATGATCATAGATAGGATACCCGGTGATTACATGAATGATTTCCTTAGTGATTTTGAATGGTTGCTCCTCTAGCCACATAAAATCATCATGTACTCTGCTCAAGACAAACTTAACCCACTGGTGTTTGAACACACGGGGATAGGCTAGGGCTTCAGTTAATCCCTTGATTTTGATATGCTCGAACTTGCTATCCATTTTTCCATCAGTACAGAGTTCATCATATGTGTCACTAATCTCAATTTGACTGAGTTCCTCAACACGACATTTGGTGAAGAATCTAACATCTTCAACTAACAAGACTCGATCCGGGATGAGTGAAAATGCAGTTTTGTCATCTGGTTCAGAGGCGACTTTGGGAGTCAAAGAATACTTCAACGAGGGCTTCTCCACATTTTTGACAACTACGGGATCTTGGATATTGGGCACCATTGTAGGTTTCAGGTAAAACTTTGCAAACTAACCTTAGGGTTTACAAACAATTGACACTTCACACTCAGTAGATAATAGCAATTTTACTAGATCGGAAACCAGCTTAACAATGTGAATAGATTTGATGTAAATACCTTGAAATTCACTTTGAATGAAGTTTGATCACCTTGTTTCGCTCTGCTCTGCTCTCTTGAAAACTTGGTGAATGAAAACGACCCCGAAAATACCTTTAAATACTCAAAAATACCTTATCGGGCTTCGTACAAGTTAGGTCAAAACATTAAATGCACTTGGTTCATCTTTTACTGATTTACTCCTTTTTCATTTTTAACCGAGTAACCAAATTTCCTTCATTAACTAACTTGACAGGCTTCCTGTATACACCGACTTGACAGGTTTCCTGTAAAGTACTTTTGATAGAATTTCAAACTGACTAATTGCATATTAACTATGCAGATTTTGAATTTTGTACATAATAGAATAGGAACTATTATGATTTAACCTTTAGAGAATGCAGTCCCTTCATACCTTTTCTGACTAATTTGGAATAGGTGCTCATAACTCGGTAGGTAAGGTGCTTTCTTCATCTGACATGATTTCCTTCTTTTTCCAAATCATCTTAAATTTTTTTTTTATCTCTTCAGTGTCTCTTCTAGGTTGATCTCTGCAATCTCCAGCTAAATGTCCAACTTTGTGACAATGAAAACATGCCATACCATGATTTCTCCATGATCTTCAGTTGTTCATTCCAAACCTTATAAAATAGTTGGCACTAATATGTCCATATCTTCCACAACATTCGCACCATATCCTTGTATTGTAATCCCATGGTACTGCTGCATATTGTCGGTAAGGATCTGTGTTAGTTTGGTAACCTCTAGTGTTTGCTCGGTGTGGATACCGCATGTAGTTCTTTTGCTTAGACCAGCACTTCTCGGTACTATGTCCATATCTATTGCAGTTTCTACAAAACCCTTTGAATTTTGCCTTTTGATAGTTGTTAACAGACTTTGTCCTACATTGATTAGATGTGTGACCATATTTATTGCAATTGTAACAATATCCATTGGACTTAGTGATATTCGGTTGCTTACCTTTTCTAATCTGGCATATGTTGGCAGTATGACCTTGATTTCCACAGTAGTAGCAAATAGGCTTCTTCCTTTTGATGTTATTCCTGTTTCTAGCTTGCTTTGATGATTCTCCTCTCTTGGTAGTATGAATTCCTTTCTCGGTTGATTCTTTTCCTTTGTAGTCGAGTCCTGAATCTTTGTTGGGTCTTCTTGTATTCAGTTGCTCATCCAACATCTTTGATGCTTCATAACTCTTCTTCAATGTTTCTTTGGATTTATTCTCTATTTCAAGTTCACCAGTCAACCTTGATACTTCAAGTTTCAATGCTTGATTTTCATCATTCTTTAGAATAGCTTCATGATGTGCATAACCTAGTTGATCTATC
Organism: Cryptomeria japonica; assembly: GCF_030272615.1. NCBI lineage: Eukaryota > Viridiplantae > Streptophyta > Pinopsida > Cupressales > Cupressaceae > Cryptomeria > Cryptomeria japonica. The sequence goes on from NC_081412.1 coordinate 561,575,613, forward strand.
ATATTTTGTTGAATACCAGTTAGCCTTATGATTTCATCATTCTTATCAGATTCTAAGACTTCAAGTTGTTGTTTCTCTCTTTGTAGATGTCTTGCTTTATCCTCAGCTATCCTTAATGCATCTAGATTTTCAGTCATCTGTGTATTGAAATGTTCATGTTCTCTTTTCATTGCTTTTAGTTGATCAGCCAATGCTTTGTTCTTTTCTTTCAACATTCCAATCATTTCTTCAATCTCTTCAGATATACTGTTCTCAGATGATGTCTCGATTTGTTCTACTAACTCTTGAGAATCCTGCAAGTCATCAGATAATCTTCTTCTTACTTTCAGAGATTTTTGCATTTGCCTTTGCATGTCTGCAATCACTTGATTTGCATGATCCAGCTCTTCTTGTAAATATACAATCCTCCGAGATTGTTTATAGCCTTCCATTGATAAGATCTTTCTCTTCAAGTAGTTAAACCTTTTTCCAAGATTCAAGCTCTGATACCAATTGTTAGGCCCAATATGGAAAGCTAATGTACTGAGAGGGGAGGGGTGAATCAATACTCCAAAACTTTTCTTTAATAATAACCTTACTGTTATGCATAAACAAAATAGTGCAGTAACATAAAATAAAGTTAAAACAAACAGATAACAATCATACATGGTTCACTCCATAACACATATATTTTGGTTATGCAGAAACTCTTGGTTAGAGAGAAAAACTGTGGTGGGGATGGCACCCACAACTTCACTATTGCAATAATAAAGATTGCTTGGTTAGAGCTACATTTAGTTATTTTTGATAGCTTACCCTGTTAGGAGTAACAAGATCTGTTAGATCTACCTTGCTAAAGGATTTTACAATATTAATCTGAATGTTGCACCTGGTTAGAGGCTTTACAATTTATAGACTTGGTTAGAGTCTTTTACCCTGTTAAAGGTTTCTCTTTCAACTTCACAATATTACAATAAAATCATTATAAATATCTGCAACTTTACATCTGAATTGTTATAGCAGATTCTATGTGCTCAGAATAAGATTACCTTGCTTATAGAATACCTCGGTAACCCATATTGTAACTCGATAAACCCTTCTATTTACTTTGTTCTTCGACTGTTCTCTGATAACCTTCTCGGTGACCTCTCTGTGTCTTTGTAACAGTCTTCCTTCATACACACACTCTATTTTTTACTCTCTTCCCATGCTGTATAAATCGATCTCTTAAAGTGGTGATCTAATTCATTACTTCGATCTTACAAACAAGATTCCTCGAATGAATAACTAAACAAAATATTTCATTGGTTAGATTGACCTTGCAATCATACACAATCTTCTAGTGCAATTTCCAATGTAATAACAGTTAGATGTGCCTCGATCTTGTAACACGTTTTCATGTGCATGTCTAGGTTCAATGTATCTGATAACACGTTTGACTCGGTGAATATCAACTCGGTGTGTTAACTTTACTGCTCAGTAGCCATAAAAAGATACTTGGTAAACAGCTCGGTGAATATTGCATTCTGTGACTGCTTTCTTTTGTAACCGACTAGACTGTTCATATTGACTTCTTTGTGTGTACCGACTTCATGATTCGGTAATGCTAACCGACTAGAATATATAGTATGACTTTGAATATAAAAACTAATGGCAATTTGATAAGTTGTAACATATTTTTGGTGGTGGTGCGTGTTCGAGGAATTGATTTAGGTCCATGCTATGTTGTCTATGAAATTGTATTGGTATGGTGGTTTATTTATGTATCATGTGATGTAATTTTGTAATTAGGTGTTAAGGGTTTGGCCAATCTTGTAGTCAAGGGTGATGATTTGTATAAATGGGTGTAATTTGTGGTTCGGTGAGGTATGAATGTTGAGTCTACATTATCAGAAGTGGTGTATGTGCTATCAAGTGAGTTCATCTTTTGGTGTGGTGTATTGAGCAGAGATTAGTGAAGGGTAGACATATGAGCTTAACCGGAACTGTCATCAAGAATTAGTAGATGTTATTTTTGTAGTTCATCTTTGTCGGATTCTAGTTTGAATTTCTTTGTAAGGTAGTGAGCCGTCCCTGAGGGTTGTGTCCTTCTGGTTCATTGTAATTTGAGTAGTGAGCTCTAGGCAGTGTGCCTGAATGCATGTGCATTCCCCATTGTAATATTTACACATACTACTATAGAGTATCATCTTATTGTGGGTAGGTTCCCACCGTGGTTTTTCCCTTAACCAGATTTTCCACGTCAAAATCTTGGTGTTATGTGTATTTCTATTATTGATGTTATCTTTCTTTTTGCTACAGTTAATCAGATATGAGTTATTGCTTAATTTGTTTAATCCGGTGAAAATTGATTCATGCCCCCTCTCAGTTTTCCTTGTTGTTGCCAACATCATCATCATTAGTTTCATGCTCAAATCACACTGTTCTTTCCCCCCTTATACCTTCTCCCCAATGGTTTCCCTTTTTGGTATCCCTTCACCCTCAGTAGCAGTCTCTCGATCCCTAAACAAGTATTCTCTCTCTAAATTGGTATCAACATTTACAAAATCTTGTTTGGAAGTTTTTTGTTTAGATGAAGTCCCCTTCTTTGAGAGACAATAAAACTTCTCTCTAGTCTTTGTGGCTCATGAACCCCTTTTCTTTTAGATTTTTGTGTTGAAATTATTTCTCAACCCTTAGGGCTTCAAGGTTTTCCTTAGGTTTCTCTTTTTTTGACCCTATTTTTAAAACCTTTTTAGATTCCTCTACAAACTTCTACCTTTTTGACACATGCTTGTCAATTTTTCCTTCAATCTTTTGTTTCTTGAGTTTTAATGTCGAAGAGGAGACATATTATTTTCTAATTCTCTTTGCAAGTGAAGTGGAAGATTTAGGGCTTTGTTTCAAGGATGAAACATGGGGTTTCCCAAAGGTTGTAGGTGTCTTATTGATCTTGCAAGTGAATCTATAGCTTCACTATCATTGTCAATTTCATGTTCCAATTCTTTCTCCTTTGACTTCCTAGGGATTTGGATAGGTTAGTTAGGAGGTGTTAAGTTACCCTCATTAACTCTTGATGCTTCTCCTACAAGGGTTTCAGTTTCTTTTGCACCTCTTGTTTATTCTCTATCTTCTTGAATTCTACCATACACTTCAACTCTATCATCTACATTTCCTAAAAAATTTCTTAAGAGCCTATCGTAAATATTGTCCCATTGTTTGAATTCAAGCGAGCTAATATTTGGAAATTGAGAAGACAAACTTCTTTTTACTAGAAGAACAATTAGACAATGAAAGAACAAGGTAGAAGGTTTCAGGTCTTTTCTCTATACTCGATAGCCATTATTGTCAACATGTTATAGAACTAATTTGGCACATTAACTAACCTATTGTGACGAAGATGACTCATTAACATAAAATGCATAGTGAGAATAAAGAGTGCCTACCATCACAAGTAAAATACCTGATAATTTTGGATGCTACCTTTGTCCATGGTCTAGGCAAGGAAAGTTGTTTAGTGTCCAAAGAGGTTGAGTCAGAAGTTTCATGAGGGTAGGTGAATTTCTCTCTTGCTGACATTGCATCTAGAAATGTTGGGAATTATTCTCTAGTCCATGGGAGTAAAAAATGGCGACCTTAAATTCATCAACCCCTAGTCCCTTGATAATAAATTCATTATTACAGAAGGTTGCTACAAATTGTTTTGTCATCTTGTCATTATACTCTATCAGCTTGAAACAATAATGTAACCAACTTGGTCTTTCAAAAAATGACATGATTTTTCATTTGCAAGAAACATGGTATGCTTTGTGGGCTCTCTTTGGATGGGGTTTCCATTGATTTTCACCTTTTTACTCAACTCCTTATTTTTATTTTTCATCTTTTTCATCTGCCTACTACTGTAATTGAGTTATTCATCTTTTGACAACACTTGCTATTATCCACTCATTTAGCTCAATTTTCTCATTAAATCCTTATCTCACCTAGTTCTACAGTTTCTTATATCAACTTCAAGTGTTATTGTCAACTCAAGTCCCTCTACTTCAACAATGCATGGTTAATTGTGTGACTATAATGTGAAAACTATTGGCATTGACAAAACTGGTTAATCCAGAGAACCGGTATATTTGCTGAGATTTGTCATTGATGTCTAACACTGATCGGTGGAGTGGTACCGATGGAGTGGTGTATCTCAGTAGAAAAGGTGATGACTTGTAAACATCATGAAAACAACATAAGAGATAGATGATCAAGGTACAATCAGCTCAAGGGAAGACAAACTAAGCTAGTCGATTTGTCACTCAAGAAGATCGATGTTGAGGTTAGATCTTCAAATTGGTCATTCTTATGATGATGGAGTCACAAAAGGTGACTTAGGAAAGAAGGCTTGAGGTTGTATGCAAGTCAGAACCTCAGTGGCTAATAGGAGAAGAGGCTAGATGGAAGCACTGCAAACCAACATCAAAGGATGAACCGGTAATGAAGAGTGAAGTGGTATACAGGTACATCGGTGAAGCAGAAGGAAGATAGGTGGTCACCATAAATATCGTAGCGCTGATCGGTTACATAGTTGCGATGGAAAAAGGTGAGTTGGTGATCTTGTGTCTATGCCAAACTAAAGGTTGGTGAAGTCAAATTCAGTCATCATGCAGTTAAGCCATGATTACTTGTGGATTTTTCGGTTCACATTTAAAAGACTGAAATTGACCCACAAGTCACTATTTTTGGGGGATGCAGTGGCAGAATTGGTTGAGTAGTTGGTGGAATTGTTGCAGGGGGCGTAGAGAAAGAGTGGGAGATTTTGAATTTGAAATCCTCTGAAATCTATGATTGCTTTGATTGAGGAAACACCTGAAGGCGACGACAGAAAGTGTATAAAGTATTTTGAGTTTATTCAAAATAATCTTAATCGTAAAATTTGCAAAGAGCAGATCCTGTGAAAGGCGATCCAAAGTGTAGAGTAGAGTGAGAGGAAGTACTAAAATATTTAACAGAGAAGAGAGTGTATGAAGTAAACCGACAGAGTGCAGATCCTAGGGTCAGAGGACTGACATAGTGCAGAGGAATGACTGAGTGCAGATTTGAGGATCAGAGGACCACCAGAGTGTAGAGCCAAAGGTTTAAATAGAAAACTGGTGTTGTGCAGAGCAGACACAATCGGTGCAAATAGAGTATGATTTTCATTGTAATCTGATCAAGCTATTAGTAGCAACTCTAGTAGATCATCTTTCTATTGTTTTCTAACCATTACAACTCAAATCCCTTAACCAGGTGGACTTTAACAGGTCCCTTTGTAAAATCTCTTAACTGGGTGACATCTTAGTTGATGTTCCTAAGTCCTTTAACCAGGATACCTTTAACAGGGTAAAGGCACTGATAGGCCTTAAATAAAATCCCTTAACTGGGTGGCACCTAACAATGTCTTTGTAATCTCCTAATAGGGATAGCTCTTCACCAGGTGTACTCTAGAAGAGTACAAATTTTGTGAGTTCCTACTCACACCGTGGTTTTCTCCCATTTGGGTTTCCACGAAATAAATCTTGGTGTCACTATGTATCTTTTGATACATGCATATTCTTTTGCAGTAATTGTTTGTATTGATGAATATTAAGTTAGTGTAGACTTGAGTTAAAAGTTTCAATTGTGTAAAACTAGTAAAGTGTTGATTGACCCCTCCCCTCTTAGCACCGGTTGGGACTAACAATTGGTATCAAATATTTGGTCCTTAGATTCAAAAGAGCCTAACAACTTAAGGAAAGGTCCTAAGTTCTCTAAGGAAAATTACACCTTATGGTGTGGTAGAATGAAGCTCTACCTAAAAACCCTAGGAGATCAATACTGGAATAATGTAATCATAGAGTACAATAAACCTATAGGGGTTCTCACTGCAAATCAGATCAAAGAAAGGCAAGACAACACTGCTACTATGGATCTGATTGCTAGCACTCTATCTAATAACGAGTATGCCGAGGTTCAAGATTTGAAAGCAACCTATCAGATGTGGAATAAGTTGAAGACTATCTATGGAGGAGATCCTCATGTTCAAAAGGATAAAGTGGATAGCTTGAGAGGAAAATATGATGAGATGAGGATGCAAGAAGGAGAAAATATAGAACAATATAGTAAAAGAATAAAGGATGTAGTAAACTCCATCAAAAGTGCTGGAGGAAATCTTGAAGAAGATGATGTGGTTAGTAAAATCTTGAGAACCTTGCTACCACAATATGCCATAAGAGTTTCTGCAATTCAGGAACTCAGATACTTGGGAATAGTTAGTGTTTCACTTGACTCACTGATCAATAAGTTGACTGCCTTTGAATTGAGCAACTATGATAACAATGTACCAAAGTTTGATGCTGCCTTCAAAGCTTCCATGATGTCTGCACCAAGAAGAAGAAGAAAATAAACTGGAAATAGTTATACTATAAGAACTGATCATTCTCATGAAAGTGACAACCTATTATCTGAAGAACAGGAACCAAATGAGATTGAAGCTCTATTGGAAAGAAGACTGCCAAGAGGAAAAGGAAAGCATAAAGGTAAAATTCCCTTGAAGTGCTTCTCTTGTAATAAGAGAGGTCATATTGCATCCAGATGTCGTGACAATGACAGAGATAGGAAGGATAATTTTAGAAGCTACAAGGACAAGAGAAAGAAGGAATGTTATCTTGCAGAAGGAGTTACCAATGAAGAATTAGCAGGATCTGATGGAGATGGAATTGCATTTATAGTGGTAAAGGAAGATAACATGGAGGAAAGTGACATGGCACTAATCTTTAGTTCAAGCCAGTGTGGAGGCTGGGTAATTGACAGTGGTTGCACTCACCACATGACCAGTGACATAAATAAATTCCTCAGCATGGAAGACCGCAATGGAGGAACGGTGAGATTCAGCAATGATGCTCCTTGTGCAGTAAAAGGTAAGGGATCTATAGCCCTAAATGATAAAACAAATTGTGAAGATGTTTATTGGATAGAAGGGATAAAATATAGTCTTTTAAGTGTTGCACAACTTAACAATAAGGGTTACCAGTTAGAATTCAATGAAGGAATATGCAAAATAAATGACAAATCAGGAAGTCTAATTGCTACTGGTAAACAATCTAGAGGTAATCAGTTTCACCTAGACACCACCATAGGTAGTTGTCTAATGGAAAAAGTAAAAGATAGTTGGTTGTGGCACAAAAGACTGTGTCATGTTAACTTTGATAGCATAGCAAAAGTTAGTAAAATGAAGTCTGTTAAAGGTATGCCTAATATTGTGAAACCTGAAAATGCTATGTGTAAAGAATGCCAGCTAGGAAAGTTGACCGGGTCTAGTTTCTACGGAAAATCTTTTTCATCTGAAATATGTGCTGGACTTGGTTCATACAGACTTGTGTGGTCCTATGAGAACCAAGAGTTTCTATGGAGATCGATATTTCATGTTGTTTGTAGATGACTTCTCAAGAATGATGTGGGCTACATTCTTAAAACAAAAATCTTAAGCCTTTCACATGTTTAAAGTCTTCAAGGGTCAAGTAGAGAGAGGAACCGGTAAGAATTTGAAATGCCTAATATCAGATAGAGGATGAGAGTTCACCTCTCAAGAGTTCATGAACTACTGTGAAGAATAGGGGATTATGAGATAGATGTCTGCACCCATAACACCTCAGCAAAATGGGATTGCTGAAAAAGGGAACAAAACTCTTATTGATTGTGCGAGGACTCTGATGATACACAAGGATATTCCACATATCTTCTGGAGAGAGGTAGTAAGCACTGTTGTGTACACCTTGAAGCGGATACAGGTGAAGAAAGGGACAAATAAAACTCCCTATGAATTATGGTGTGGATACTCACCCAATGTCTGCTATTTCAAAGTATTTGGAAGCAAGTGCTATATCAAGAGGGATGAGTACTCTGGAAAGTTTGATCCCAAGAGTGATGAAGGAACCTTCTTAGGTTACTCCACAAAGAGTAAAGCATACCAGTGTTTGAACAAAAGGACCGGTAAGATTGTGGAAAGTGCAAATGTTAGAGTAGATGAGTTCTTTGAGAAAAAAGTGCGGGATAGCGAAAGTGAACCAAAGGATTATCAAGAATTCAAGTACACTGTACCGGTTGAACCTATTAAAGAAAATCCTATTGTAGCAACAAATGAAGAAGCACGTGAAGTACAACCTGCACAACCGATAGACAAAGAAGCTCCAAGAAATGAACCGATACTTGCAAGTTATGTCAGAAACAATCACTGCACTGAAAATATCATTGGTGATAAAGATGCAGGAGTATTGACAAGAAGAAGAGCAAGAGAGAATGCCTTTCTTCTCTCCAAAATTGAGCCCAAAACAACAAAGAAGGCTCTAAAAGATGATGATTGGATCAAAGCCATGGAGGAGGAACTGGAGTAGATCTAGAAAAATGAAACTTGGACTCTAGTGCCCAGATCGGAAAACAAAAAGTGATAGGTACCAAATGGGTGTTTAGAAACAAAATGGATGAAACTGGTCAAGTAGTAAGAAACAAAGCAAGATTAGTCTACAAAGGATATGCTCAAAAAGAAGGTTTTAATTATGGAGAAACCTTTGCACCGATGGCCAGGTTGGAAGGGTTCAGAATTTTGCTGGCCTATTCTTCCTACAAGAAATTCAAAGTTTACCAAATGGATGTCAAATCAACATTCTTGAATGGTGTTTTAGAGGAAGAAGTATACATAGAGAAACCGAAAGGGTTTGCATCAGAAGATGGAAGAAATATGGTATGTAGGCTACAAAAGGCACTATATGGACTAAAACAAGCACCAAGAGCTTAGTATGAGAGGCTGCACTCATATCTATTAAGCATAGGGCTCAAGAGAACCAGTGATAACAGTAACCTGTATCTGAAGACCAGAGAAAAAGGAAAACATCTGATTGCAGAAATTTTCATTGATGACATTATCTTTGGAGGAGATGATGAGATGAGCAGAGGTTTTGCAAAACAAATGAAGCAAGAGTTTAAAATGTCCATGATCGGTGAAATAAAATTCTTTATCTAACTGCAAGTCTCACAGCTTAAGAATGACATATTCATTAGCTAGGCCAAGTACATTAGAGAAAATTTGAAGACTTTTGGAATGGAAGATTGCAAACCTGTTGGAACTCCAATGGTTACAGGTTGCAAGCTCTCCAAAAATGATGAGGCTCATGAAGTGAATGAGACACTTTACCAATCCATGATCGGTAAGTTGCAGTATGCAGTACACAGTAGACCAGATATAGTACAAGAATGCCTTCTTATTCTTTATAATCTCGTCTACGGTTTTAGTTAAAATGGCTTCTTATTCTTTATAGTTAAATTCTAGTAGGCCATTTAATTATGGATGATAGGGGGTGGATCTCTTATTTCTGATTTCAATTTCCTTTACCAATTGTGCTATTAGGTCAGAAGTAAACTATGGGCCTTGATCAGTTACTATTTCATAAGGGATGCCATACCTAGTAAATATATCATTATATAGGAATTGAATAACTTTTGTATCTCTAGTACTCTTCAAGACCTTGACTTCAACCGATTTAGTTAGGTAATTAGTGCAGACTAGGATGCAAGCTTTGTTATTAGATGTAGGTTCAATTGGTTCAATAAGATCTATCTCCCACTTTTCAAATGGTGCAAGTGCTAACTAAGGCTGAATTAGAATTTCATCACTTCTTGTAGGTCTTCCCATCCTTTAGCAATGATCACAACTCCTTGTATGTTGGACAACATCTCTATGTATGGTATTCTAATAATATCCTTCATTGATTATTTCAATAGCTATCCTTTTGGTTGGAAAATGGCCTCCACATGGTTCATCATGACATGCTTTGAGGAGATCAAATGTCTTGTCCTCTCAAAGGAATCTACACATGAAATTGTCAGGCCCTATATAAAATAGGTACCTAGCTATCCAAGAATAGGAAGCATTGTAGTACACCAAGTGATATAAATCCATGGGTGATAGATGTGGAGGCGTTTGACCTAAAACTAATTAGTTAGCAATATTAGCATGCCATGGGGTATGCAAAGAGATGTTCATTTTAGAAAAGAGTCATCCACCATTGGATCATCTATTGAGGTTGTCAATCTAGAAAGAAAATATACTACCACATTAGCCTTACTAGGCTTATTGATAATAGTGAAGTCAAAATTTTGTAGCAAGAGTGACCATCTGACAATTCGTCCACTTACCACCGGTTTATTCATCAAATAATTTATTGTTGCATGGTCAATGTGAATGAAAATAAGGTATCCAATGATATAGTGTCTAATTTTATTTATGGCATAAATGGCAACGCGCATATTTTTCTAGGTAATTGTATAATTGACCTCAACACCTTGCAAATTATTACTAATATAGTAAATTTAATATTCAATATTACCTTCTTTTTGACCTAGGCCCGATCCAACTACAAAGCTAGAGGAATCAGTGTGTATGTAAAAAGAAGATTCCAATTAGGTCCTTTGAGTATTGGTTCTTTTGTGAGAGAAGACTTGAGTGATTCAAAGGCTTGTTGGGAATTTGCAGTCCAATTGAATTCTACCTCTTTTGTAAGTAATGCAAATAGAGGTGCAACACTCATACTAAAATATTTGATGAAGTACCTATAATATCCAACATGCCAAAGGAAGCTTCTAACATCTCTCTATTTTTGTGGCACTGGAAGTTCTAAGATGATTACAATTTTTGGTAGATCAACCTAGATTCCATTAGCTGATATGAAATGTCCAAGAACAACTCCTTCCATCTTCATGAATCACTTTTCATAACTAAGGGAGAAGTTGTTGTCTTGACACCTTTGAAGTACCTTCTCCAAATTTGCTAATGCCTCTTCATAATTATTACCATAGGTTGTAAAATCATCCATATAGATCTCCATGGTATCATGGAAAAAGTCTAAGAAGAATCTCAAAAAAGTTCTTTAAAACATGGTTGGCACATTACATAACCCAAATGGTAGATTTGAATAGTTATATGCCCCCTAGGGATATGTGAAAGTATTATTATCTTAATCTTCAAGGGTTATTTTGATTTGATTGTATCCACTAAACTCATCTAGAAAGGAGAAATACCTTTTGCTAGCCAATAAATCCTATACTTGATCAATAAAAGGCAATGGAAAGTGGTCTTTCCTTGTGGGTGCATTCAGTTCCCTATAGTCTACATACATTGGTCACTTTCCTCCTTTGTTTGGCACAATCACCAAGGTGAAATCCATTCATTGTCTGATATAGGGTATATGAATCTCGCATCAAGGAGATTTTTTAGTTTAGTCTTCACTATGTCTCTGAGTGATGGATTCATTCATCTTTGTGGCTGCCTCATTGGTCTACAACCCTCATTGATGTATAATCCATGCATGCATAATATTGGATCAATACCCTTTATATCATGATTGTCTCATGCAAATGCTGCAATATGAGCTTGTAGAATCTACAACAAGTTAGCACATTGTGTTATTATGAATTTGTTACTAATATTAAGTGTCCTACTTGGAGACACTTCTATGAGACTGGTGGTTGTCATGACTGAGGCAATGTCTATTCCATAAATATTGAGACTACAATCATGAGGTCAAACATCATAAAATATATGTGAATTAGATGGATATCCACTGGTCAACATACTATGAATTAGACATGTTAAGCCTGATAAAAACTCCTCTTCCTGCAGGTCTAGACCATAAGAATTTTTCATGATTTGAGCAAGAATGACATCCTCATCCTGTATTCCCATTATAGGGATCCTTTCTATTGTCATAAGAGTCTGCAAGGAGTATTGTTCTTCTTCCTCTAGGATTGGCTAGATGGACTATTCTAAATCAAAATGAGGTTGAGCTGGAGGGTAGAGTACCAATTTCTTAGTTACATCCCCATTAGAGATCTTCATCTTACCTAACCCGCAACCAATGAAAATGTTGACAGTGGCCAACCACGGTCTTAAGAGAATCAGTGGATAGCTATCCAGATTGGCCTTGGGCTGTAAAACCATGAAATCAACAGGGTACTCCCATGAATCTATAATTATCATCAGACCTTCAATTACTCCTGATTTTATACTAGATCTATTTTCCAATTTTAGCACTGTTGGTGTTGGTGTGACATTAACTAGTTGTAGGCCATTTATTGCTTCCTTGGTCATGACATTGATTGTTGCACCAAGATCTATCAATGTATTTTTAGTAAGCATCCCATTGATGTTTACATTCACCATAGGATTGCCTGGGTCTAAATATTTGGGAACTACTAGAGTTCCTAGCATGATATCAACAAGTTGTCCAATTACATGGATGGTTTTGGTGTCCTTCCTCTTTCTTCTCGGATGTTTAAGACATAGTTCTTTAATAGTATTGATATAAAAAGGAGCATTCTTGATGGCTTGAATGAGAGGTATCTTCACACAAGCATTGTTTAGTTGTCCTAGAATGTCAAACTTAGGCTCAAGGTGATATTTGTGTGTGGGTAATCTCTCTAAAAATGGTCATTCCTTGTTTGAAATTTTAACATGTGTAGAACTTTTTTAGATGGTTCATTGTCAATGATGTCTACTAGTAGTTCCTCATTAGATAGCTTTGTAATATGCAGAGATGTAGGACTAGCAAGAGTCTTGCCTGAATGGAGATGGAGATCATTGATTTCAACCATATAGATTGAATATAGTGTTGGCTCATTAGAGTAAGCCCGTTGGATATGATTATTGTTAGGATTGGGTGTACATTGAGCAGACAAATATGGTTCTCATGGTTGAGCAAAGGTAGGCATATTTTTATTGGGCATAATAGCTAGCTATTGAGGAAGTGCATTAGGTATAAGCATAGGTGGATGGGTTGAAGGTTGTTGTTATTGTGGGTAGGAAACATTAACTATTGCTATTGTTGGTTTCCACATGTAGTGTCATAAAATTGTGACCCTTGCAATTTTTGACTGCATTAGGGTCCTCATGCATGCGAATCAAATCCCTAGGCCTGGTCGGAGACTAGAGACTTGCTCGACACCTGAAAATTGCATCTCTCTTGCCCTCTGCACTACCCAAATTGCATCCTATCCTAGAAAAAGGGTAGGATAGGGGCGTGGCACCCCTGTTCCTCCTAGGACAGGGGTGTGACCCTGCCCCACTTTGGGACAGGACCCATTTCAATTATGCTTTGGTGGTTGTACATTGAGTGGGAAAACTCCCCCAGTGTCGGCCTGTGAAATAAAATCGGTCAATCAACCCTAATTGACAACTATATAAGTCGCATTTGCCCTCTCATTTTGCATAAGTTCAACAAGCAGAAAAATTGGATAAGCAATAACACAAATACATGAGATCATGCATTCAAGCATTCAAGAGCATTCAAGCATTCCTTTCCAGCATTGAGAATTCTCAAGTCTCCTTTCAAGGCTAGGTGTTGCATTCAAGTCAAGGATTCAACCATTGAAGAGGAGATTCATTCCAACATTCAACTTCATACAATCAATTCTATCAACATTTCTATCACAACCTCCCTTGAGTTGATTTACAGTTCAGTATTTTATTTCCATTTACTTGCAAGTACTTTCTTTCATCATTTGGTTAATTCCAAAATTGGGGTTTGCCCTGAAGGCAAACCCCCAATCCCAACACCTTTTCCTCTCTTTTCCATGTGTAAGTTGCAGGTGCGCAGCTGTACTTTCAGATTTGGACTCCACTTGCAGAGGTGGAAAAACCCTTTTCGTTTCACGGATTTTTCGGAGGACTATGTACACTCCCACCATGGTCCGAGCAACTTTTTATCAAATTGGCAGGGTGGCTTCATCTTGACAGATTATTGCCAGATCCAGGTGCACAACTTCATCCAACGCTTCTATCTCGAGTTATAATCAGATCTTTGTCACTTTTTCACTTGGTTATAAGTACATAATTCAATCAATTCAATTCTCATTCCAGAAGAGGGGATTGACTTACCATTCTTATATCACTTAGAATTCAATCTCCTTCTCTGGAAGTTGAATCAGTATATTTTCCCCCCTCTTCTAATGTAATGCGTGAAAAGTGTTTGGAGGGAAATCCAAAGTGAAACTTTCATCTCTCCTCGGAGGGAAGAAAAGCTTTCCTCTTGATCTCTCCATCATTCACCTTTTTCAACATTATATTTTGGTGAACCCGATGTCTAATATGCTTTATTCTGAAAATCATTGCATATTTTTCTTTTACAAGTTCAATTTTTCTGCAAACTTAGTGGTTAATTCATTCAAAACCCTAGTTTTTAAAATTGAAATTGAACTTGTGTGTTGTAAAAATTGATTGTTATTGTCTTAGATATGACAATTGCTATGTTTGTCAAATTCAATTTCTTAATTGCCTTGTTCAATTTTGTTGCCCCATATTTGACATACACAAAATTTGAACTGCAAATTGGTCCCAATGTTGAATGAAAACCCAAATGTGTGTCTATGCGTAACGAATGAGCATGTGATCCAAGGTCGTTATTAGTGAAAATTTCAAAAATGGATGAGATTTGAAAATTACCAAGAATTGAGGAAAATCATTTGATAGACATGTTCTAAGCATCATTTTGTGTCATGTGGCTAATTTTCGCCTGAACCCAGTTCATAGTTTATCATATATTAAACTTCCAAATTTTGATGTCCCTCACCCAAAAATGATTAAAATATCTCATCCTAGGTATTGTCATGAGGAATAAATGATGATGTTGGCTTGTTTCCCTACCATCAACGTGTGTTTAAATTTTAGAGCCTAACTCCCTACCGTTTGGAAGATATGGCCGCCTTTCCTAAGTTTGGGCATTAAATTTAAAATATTTAAATTATTTTTCAAAAGATAATTTAATATTGTGGTTATTTATGGGAAAAGTTGTCTAAAACTATCATTTTCATTTCTCCTTTATTCTCCTTCATAGTCGATGGTTTCTGGAGGTCGAGATCATAGTCTTTTAGAGAAATGGTTAAAGATGCTTTGTTTTCGAGCATTTTTAACCCATATTCATAACCTCAAAAAGAAAAAAAGGAAAAAGGGTAAGAATGCTCCAAAATGGAGCATCTCTAACCTTATTTCTTAACCTTGTGTGGACTCGCTTTTCATAAAAAGGTTAGAAATGCTTTGTTTTGGAGAATTCTTAACCTTTTTCATAAGAGTTAAAAAGAAAATGCACAAATGAAATGCAATCTCATGGCTTTTTGTAAGTGAAGACAAAATGAGTAACAATGCAAATCTACAATGCAAGTTTGTCATCCTTCCATTCCATCCATGCAAAGTCAAGAGCTTATGAACAGGTTATGAACATTCATCAAAGCTTAAAAGGATAGAGGGATTTCATCTGATGTTGTAGCTACAATTGCTTTGGAAGATGTGACTGCCAAACCTGAGAATATCGCCTACCGTGAGGATTGATTACAGGATGTATACGCTGCAATTGGCGAATGTAAAACCAAACTTCGTGTATTTAATTCTTTGTAATGTTGATATGCATGTCGTGGATGTGGGAGATATAATAAAGAACATCAATACTGCACATGGTTCTTGACAAAATGCACAGGCAAATCGTGGAAGTATGGAGAAAGCAGATTAGTGAACTACAGACAATGCACGTGAACTATTTGATAAAATGTGTGCATGATAATTGTTTGACAAAATGCATTGGATAATTGTCATCTTGCAATGCAATGATTGTAAAGAAATTATCAAGCACAGATGTAAGGCCGAATTCCACAACCTTTAAATGGGAGCTTTTGATCAGCAAATGGACATTCATCAAAGCATAAAAGATAGAGATATTTCGGCAGATATTGTCGTTGCAACTACTTTGGAAGACCGAGTACAAACCATACAGGCATGATAAAGCTGCTAATTACTTTGTAATGGTGAAAACCTTAGTTTCATAACAGAGTTTAGCATGGCTTTGTAAAACATAACTGCAAACCAAAGCTGTAAATTGTCTGACGACTTGAATACAAATCGTAAATGCATGATAAAGTCGTTAATTGCTTTGTCAAGGTGTAATGGCTCTGGTAGACATGAACACAGATCATGGAAGCTTAGCTAATGCCATGAATGTTTGACAAGATGTCGCAGCCATAGATCGTGGAGGCATAGACAATACAAGTAAAGTGTTTGAAGTGTTGCGTAATGTGGAAGTATAGACAATGCATGTGAAATGTTTGATAGAATGCCATGCATAACGTAGATCATGGAAGATTAGACATGACAAGTGACCTTGGTTGAAGTGTACCAATCAGTCAAGTGGTGATCTGGCATCATGAGCAGAATTTGATAGAGGAACGAGGCAGCCAAGACCAACTCTTTGATGGGGAGTTTATTCAATTCAACCTAGAGCTTCTATTCGAGGAAGAACAACCAGATGAGTATGGTTATACCTGAGCCAAATACCAACGTTCAATTGATAACGTACTATGTGCGGGAAAAGTGGGTCTATGAAACTCAAAATGTGAAAAAGTGGTCTCAAAGAGGCTTGCTCACACACCCACAGGACTTCTTGGTGCAAGTTATGGAGCTATGAAGGATAGCTCAACTTCCCAAGGTTGGTTCCATGGTTCTCTATCTCACAAGGTCCCTCAAGCCAATGCCTTTGCTCTCAGATCACTGAGAAAAGTGACTTAGGGATGGCTAATGCAAGAATGAGGGATGCTTTAGATTGATTTAGTTATGGAAATGCATCCTAAGCTATGCATGATTCTACAAATGCAACAAACTAGATTATAAGATGACAAGATTAGTAGAAACACTATCCTAACATGATATACTAGTTGATGTTCTAAGATAATGATAAAGAAAATACTCTAAAAATATTTAGACTATTTCCTAATACAAAAGAGGCTAAATGTGTTGATAAAATTGAGCATAAATGAGATACTAAAGCTTGCATCGATCCTTAAAATGGAGGAAGGAGAGCTCTATTTATAGTGAAAATAGGGCAATGGATGGCCAGGATTGAAAGAGTTAATCAAGGGTCAAGTTTGAAAGTTGGCAATCCATGTTTACAATTTTCACCAATGAAATGGTGACAATTGTCAACATAAGACCAGTTGAGAGGAGAGGTAGGAAGCATTAAATGCTTGAGAAGACCTCATGGTTACCCTAGGGGGTAAGGGTTAAGGTTAGGTTAAGATTACACATTGGATAAAGCTTTTACCCAAAGGATAAACTCTTGTGCAAGGGTTAAAGGGATAACCATGGTCAAAGCAATGAATGCTTGATGAGACCCCTGGGTTAGATGTGGGTTGAGTTAACCATTAATGGTTTGGAAGACTTTCAAAGTTAAGTTGTTGAAGCCTTTAATGGTTTTCAAAGACTTTGAGGGTTTGAGAAGTGACTTCCCCTTTCTTAGGGATGTGACAATATTTAGGAGATGGGTTAGGCTAATTTAGAAGTGATTAGAAGAGTCTAGAAGGGGGTTTAGGAGGCAAGTGGGAGATGTAGGATTTTGCAAGTGGATGATGAATAAAAGGATTTAATTAAAATAAAATGTTTTATTTCAATTTGGGAATTTGAATAAATTAGATATATTCAATTTGGGGGAAAACTATTAATTAAATATAAATTTAATTAAAAGTAGAGAGAAGGGGTTTAATTGAATAAAATGATTTATTCAATTAAATGACATAAGTGAATTTAACTAAGTAAATTGAATAATTTACTTAATAAAATAGAAGAATGTAGGTAATTTAATTAAATTAGATTTAACTAAATAGAGGAATGAACATAAAATATTCATTTAGGAATATGGTCATTTTTATACGTCTACATTTTGCCCCTCTTTGAAGTGATGTGTGTGCACATTTTAATTCAAAGAAAATGATGTGTCGTCAAAATTTGATTATGATCAGTGTGATGTCATTTTAAGATTTTCATGTCGTGCCCCATATTTGATAAGTGATGCCCCAGATTGATAAATGATGTTTGATAATGCCCCTTCGGGAGATGAATCAAAATTTGGAAAATTTGATTTAATTTGATAATTTTGTTTGCATTTTTAAAATTTTGTTAACGTGGAATGCGAAAAATTGATTCATCTCCTGATAATAATGTTTGTTAGGGTTAGATAGAGACCGCGAGTAAGATACATGCCCCATCTCCAAACCCTAATTTCAGTTCACCCTATAAAAGGGGAAAAGTGCATTGTTTTGTCTCATTTATGCTTGTTGACTTTGGAGATAGTGATATTTGGAGAAGAGTCAACATGTCAATTCTGTATTCTACTCATCGATTCGAGCACGTGCAGAGGTATTGAAGGCCTGCCGTGTATGGACCACCGGTAAGTCAACCTTTTTGACCCCTTTTTGATTTTTGATTTTGTCATTTTTTATCATGTTTTTAATTTTGTCATGCGGATTTTACGTTTTAGCGCGTTGGGGTTGTTTCGTAGCACATATGATAAATTTCATAGTGCGTAGGGTTGTCAAATTAGGTAGCATCTGAAAGATATAGGGTAGCGCATATGTCAACTAGATTAGTGCATAATAGTAGTTTAGGGCATTAGGTGCATAGGGTAGCGCATTGGGTAAAACAGGTAGTACATGAGATAGACCTAGCGCATAGGGTGATGAGGAGGTCACATGGGTAGAGCCAGATAGCGCGTAGGTGTACCCTAGTGCATAGGGTTAGATAGGTAGTGCAAAAGCAGGATAGGGTAGCATGCAGGGTTTGTCTAGCGCATAGGGTAGATTGGGCAATGCATTGGAAGAAAAGGGTAGCGTGTAGGGTTTGTCTAGCGCATAGGGTAGATTGGGTAGCACATTGGAAGAAAAGGGTAGCGCATGAGTATATTTTTAGCACATAGACAAGTTTGTTTTAGCGCATGGGGAAAATTTTTGTGGTAAAGTGTGATTTTTTGTATGAAGAAAATTGGTAGGTTGAGGTTATTTCTGCCAGGATAGGTGCAAATTTTTTCGTCTCTGTGTCTGCTGTCATAAGTTGTCTAATATGAGTTCTGACATAACTTGATTGGATTTGTGATGTTTCAAGTTATTATAGATTTGATGTGGATTTTGATATGATGTGAAACTTGATTTAGATTTGTTCAAAGTTTTCAAGTTTTGGATATGGATTGCGGAGCTTGAGTTGTGTTACAAGCTGATATGATTTGAAAACTTGAGTTGTATTACAAGTTGATATGATTTGAAAACTTGAGTTGTATTACAAGTTGATATGATTTGATGGATTGATATGATGTGAAACTTGATTTAGATTTGTTCAAAGTTTTCAAGTTTTTGAGATGATTATGATTTTGATATCCATGTGTTGATAAGGGAACTGATATTGGACTTGTGTTGTTTTGATAGGAGCATCTTGGAGTAGTACAGTCGCGTGAGCGATTTTTGAAACCATGGTCATTGATACCACGATTGACACAGGGAGACAGAGATATTATTGATAGATGTGGTTTGAACTCTTTGTTAGAGATGCCTCGGTTTATTGTAAACCACAATTTATTGACAACATTGGCAGAGAGGTGGTACAGTGATACGAACACCTTTCATTTGGCGATAGGCGAGATTACAGTGACACCTGAGGATTGCTACTAGATTTTGCAGATTCCTGTAGTAGGTGCATTGCTTCCCTACGAGCAGATGGAGGAGGGTGGGACTGAGGCATTGCGCCGAATTTTTTAGAATGACACTATTTACGGGTATGAGATCCCCTGGCAAGAGTTTTTGGATTTGGATTATGCTCCTCTGCCATCAGTCTTAGCAGGTTTCATTGGTGGGTTTCTATGTCTCGACCGTAGGTCGAAGGGATTGTTAGTGGGATGGGGATTGATGCTGGATGACATGGTGATGTAGGGTCGCCGATTTGCATGGGGGTCAGCTATGCTGGCCCATTTATACAGGGATTTGCATGAGGTAGTGTACCTGGGTTACAACAGTTTATCAGCTGGTGTGACATTGCTTCAGGTATGCATGTGGGAGCATATCCCTGCAGCTAGGCCACTGGCAGATAGAGATAGGCCTATTGGATGCGTGTATGCCTATGGATAAAGAGGGATAGCTATCCACTGTAAGCTAGGCAAACTAGAGCATTGGAGGAGAGTGTTGGATGACATTGATACGGTCGTCTGGCAACCATATATAGGGTGCGAGGTATGGGCTGAGGATGAGATGGAGATTCCCTATGTCTTCATGACTAGATATCTGATAGGGTGGATGCCCTTTTTTATAGAGAGGTTTTTGCATAGCTTGATGTTGTGGCAGTATGGTCGATACCAGGGGATGCCACAGGGAGCATGTTTTTATGCTCGACGAAGATAGGATATCCCAGATTGGGGGCCGACGATTGATAGCGGAGCGGTAGTGGAGGAGTTCTTTCACAGAGCCGTCCAGATTTAGGATTATGCCTCAGAGATAGTAGATGCAGGGATGACAGACAAGTTTG